>NC_051079.1:52773931-53073931 GCF_004664715.2 Peromyscus leucopus | reverse complement strand
CCGGTCACCACGGCCGTCTGCAGAGGGGCCCTGGGGGGAGAGGAAAGGACAGCAGCTGATGCTGAAGATGAGAGAAGTGACGTCACAGATGCCATCACAGAGGCCGCCTGCTCAGAAGGCTTCTTCCCAGCGTCCAGATCCACTTCTGGCAACACTCTAGTCACTGTCCTCTTGATCTCCCCAGAAGATGTCTTGATGGTCTTGATACGGACTTTGGGGATTGCTGGGGTAGACCCCACAGGAGAAGATGGGGATCCTTTGCTGCTGTTCTCACTGGATATGCTCCTGGGACTATCCGATGGCTTCAGGGAGGCTTTCTTGGTGCCATCGATGAGATTCTGGGACTCAGGAGACTTGTCAGCAGCTTTGGGACTGTCATTCACTTCCTTTGGTAATGGAGACGCTTCCCTTGAGTTGGCCACAGGTTCTTTGCAGGAATCGGAAGCAGCCTTCTTGGCACTCAGGGCTGCGATGGCAGCGATGCATGAAGACAGCTTGGAGGCCGACTTGGCTTTGGAAGATGTGACGGCAGCGAGGGTGCTGTCCTTCTCAGAGCTCAGCTTCCCATCAAGGACCCTGTTTTCAAGCATCTTCTCAGAGGTCTCCTTCAGCTTATCTTCTGTTTTTCTGACCTTAAAAGGCTCGTAAACACTCAGGGCTATGGAATTTGTTTCTGTCTCTCTCTTGACTTTGTTTTTCTCTGTGTGGCCTGATGTAGAGATTCCAGTCTTGCCTGTGTTTTCCCCTCCAAGAGACTTTAGCTTCTCATAGTCCTGCTGGGGAGCTGAGCCAGTCAGTACATTTGATCTGAAACTGGGCTGTGTCTCTTCCTTATCAGGAGGGTCATCCACCTCTATTTTCTCGTCATCATCAAACTCTTCAGCACTGGAGATAGGGCTGAACTGGCTGAACGCTGGGTCTTTAAGAGTCACCTCTGAGGTAGGTGTGTCTCCTTTCAAGGACTTCGCTCCCTCCTTACCATAGCTGTCAAGAGAAGGTGCTGTGAGAAACCCGTTATGCAGGCCATTGCCTGTGGAATTGTGGCCGTCTTTTTCAGCTCCCTCAGAGGAGTCGATGTTCCGAACGTTCTTCACAATCACACTCACGCCAACATCTGAGGATGATGGGGTATGAGAGTCGTCGTCCACATGAGCGTTTTGCTTAATGTGGCTTTCATGGTCATCATGTCCAGACTCAATCGCTGCTTTGGGATCGACCATATCTGGTATATCAAATGCTGCCAAGAGGTCATCAAAGTCTGGGGTCTTCATATCCCCCATGGTCATGAATTTGATCAGATGCTCTGTGGAAGGAAGGGAAAAGAATCTCATCAGCAATTAACACTGATAATGAAGTCAGTTCAACTAACACAGGCTAATTACCAAGTGTGCACAGCAGCAACTCTACCTTGTGTAACACAGCCAGAAAGTAAGTGTAAACCAACATAACCACAGCTGCAAAGGGATGTGCTCCGGAGTATGCACAGGATCGCCCGCAGAGCTCAGCAGAGTGGCACAGAAAATCCATTTAGTGTAACACCCAAAAAAGCCATTTGTCACCAGATCCATCCCAATTTTCCTAAAAAGCTACTTCTCCAAATATTTTCATCTTGATAACATTTAACTCTACTAGCACAATCTGATCATTTCAGTCACCATCAGCTTTGGGATGCTACACTACTGAAAAGTACAATAAAAACAACTACAGATGTCAAGCTTCATCCACAGTAGAATGAAAGGTCACATAAACCTACCACAGGCGTTCACTAAGTTCATCTGGGATTGTCTTCTTCCTACTCTCTAAGGGGTAATCCCATCCATTTTTAACTCTAGCTTCCCTACTGTATTGAAAAAGAATACAGGGTATTCTGGGGTAGGATGGAGGGGTTTTAGGTGAAAAAAGATAAGTCAATCCATTACAGAGATGCAGTGCTGGAGTCTTTCTTAGGAAACGCACTGGCAGAGGAAAAAAAGAGTGTGGGGGCGGGGAGGGAACCTCTGAACTTGGACAGTTCTACCTTGGGGCTCTGTAACTTTCTGGTATATCCACTGTATATAAACTTGTCCTGTCCTCTGTCATCCTGAGGACAGGCAATGTGTCACACATCTTTACATCATAAATGCTAAAGAATGAACAAGCCATACACCAGAGGCCAAAGATAAGATTTGTAACAGAATGTGTGGGCTCAGCTCTGGCACTCACTAGCTCAGGACCCCAGGAAGTAACAGATTCATTGGATCTGGCCCTTCCTGCAGAAGTAAGGGCCAGCAGCCAAGAAGAGAAGGAAAACAGGAAGGAGGGGAAAAAAGCAGGAAAAAGAAAGGAGTCAAAAGGGAACAGGGCTGAGGCTGGTTCAGGAAGCCTGTGATGGGCAATCGCCTGGAGGACTTGTAGATACACGCGCTGGACTCCTCGCCCTTCCATATTCACCATGCTGTTCCTCTTTTCAATCTGCCCTACTGCTCTCTAAAACGCTGTCTTCCACATTTTATTCAAGTACTTAACTGTTTTCTTACACAATCTATAAAAGGTCATGCATGCTTGATGAGATGCACGTTCTCATCATATTACCACTCCAGGGACAGATCTAAAGGCCACTAAGACTGTTGAGGAAGAGACAAATACAAGTTCAACAGTTACACACACGGCTGGAAAAGTTGCAGGAACTTTTCTCCTGGTGATCTCCTTACCTTGGGGCAAACTATATATATAAATAATTTGAGGTCACTATATTTTTACTGGTGGACCAGACAAACAATGACACATCCCCAGCAACACACTATCTCCAACACAAAGGCTGCACCCAAGACACAGAACACAAGCACTCCAAGAGTGAGCCTGGCATTCAATGTCTCTTGAGAAGTCACCCTCGGGAGCAAGGCCTATAGATGTGATTTCCTTTTTCCAAATGGCATCGAGCATTCAAACTGCAAAATGGAGGGCACGAGAAACAACCTGCCGGCTATTACAGCCACATACAAAAACCCACCCACCTGAGAACAGCCCCGCATGTAACCACCTCCATCCCCAAGTATCACACTGCTGCTGCGGACTCAACACCCATAATAAAGCTGCTAACCAGCCGGCTCCATGTACTAGATCTCCATTTTTTTGAAAGCTCAGTACCCAGAATCAGGCTGGGGCTCAGTGGTAGCAAGCTAGCGTTGACACCCACCCAGCACCATTAAAGAAAAAAAAGCAGGGGGCCCAGAATCACACACCACCCCTTTCACCTAGCACTGTAGTTGAAAGGCAGATCTTTAAAAGATATAAAAGCTGGGGCTCAGGCTGTAGTCACCTGTTGTGGGATGGTCTGTATGTCAAATTGCTCTGATTGGTCAATAAATAAAACACTGATTGGCCAGTGGCCAGGCAGGAAGTAGGTGGGACTAGGAGAGAGGAGAATTCTGGGAAGCAGAAGGCTGAGGAGAGAGACACTGCCAGCCGCCACCATGACAAGCCGCATGTGAAGACACCGGTAAGCCACCAGCCACGTGGCAAGGTATAGATTTATGGAAATGGATTAATTTAAGCTATAAGAACAGTTAGCAAGAAGCCTGCCACGGCCATACAGTTTGTAAGCAATATAAGTCTCAGTGTTTATTTGGTTGGGTCCGAGTGGCTGTGGGACTGGCGGGTGACAAAGATTTGTCCTGACTGTGTGCAAGGCAGGAAAACTCTAGCTACAGTCACCCCCAGTGGTAGCGAGGTCCTAAGTATCTCTAGGTTGTCTTCACAGAAACATGAGATTTGTGTCTCACTCTTTCTTTAGGATGACGTAATCAAAGGACATCACAGTTGCACACTGTCCATCAGACAGCAATCGGTTCAGAAACAACAACAGCAGAAGATAGATAATTCAGTTACTCACTGGTGACAGCCCAGGCCAGAAAATGACAAGAAACGACAAAAGGTCACTATGAGAAACCAAACTTGAGTTTGGCAGGTGCTCAGAAGCACTGGGGTGGGTGTTCTTAGGTATCTTTCTAGGAATCAAATTTGTCCATCATGACCTTCTCCTGGTATATCTAAGGGACCTGCCTCCCACACTCCACAGGACTAGATCATCTAGTCATCGGTGGCTTGTGGCCCCCACACTCCCCATGCTTTCCTGCACACTCAACTCAAGCACAGCTAAGGTCTGACAGCCTCAGAAAGGACTGTGGCCGTCTGCAACACACACATCCCTGGGGCCAAGAAGGTCCTGTCTGACTGGAACCAGCCACGCCCAGCTTCCTGTCCTCTACTCTTCCCACACACAGTTCACCCTCTTCTCTTGGGAACAGTAAAAGAACACACGGAGAAACAGTTGGGCAATCCGCAGATTTAAAACTCAGTCACCAACGCTCACCTTCAGCAGGCCTGCGGCTAAGCTAAGTCCAGGGGCAGTCCATCAGCACCTGAAACCTGAGACCCTGTGGCGGGCAGGCTCACCTCCCTGGGTTGTAGAACTAATGTAAGAAACACCGCTCTGTAACTGCACACCTCTTTTTTGGTTGATAGAAATGTTTCATACCCACAAACACTCACCCTATCACCCGACCCCTCCTGTATTCTGGAAGGCCAAAGCAAATAACCTACCTGCTTAGAGAGGAAACTGCTTGTTACTCTGAACACAAAGAGGATGCCTCCTCTCAGCTTCCTTCACTTCCACTCCGACTAAGCATTACCACCTTCAAAACCAATTCTTTTGCTTAAAATCAGTTTAAAAACAAATCCCAGCCCTTTTCACTTTTATTACATTTATTTACATGTGTATGCTTATGAGTGAGTTCCTTTTCTTAGGAAGATCATGTGTCTTCTTTAAAAGGACCAATGATCAGGCTGGACATGGTAGTGCATTCCTTTAATTCCAGCGGGAGGCAGAGGCAGGTGGGTCTCTCTGAGTTTGAGGCCAGCTAGAGTTTCACAGTGAAACCCTGTCTCAAAAAACCAAAAAAACAAAACAAAAAGACCAGTAGTCATTTATAAATACCCATAATGTGCTGATAGCATGATGTACTTAATACATAATGCCAGGAAAAAATGGGAGGCAGGTTTACATTGAAAAAAAGAAAGAATTTCAAGACTGCCCAGTGACCATTCTGCTTCCTCCTGTGACACAGAAGAAACATGTTTCCTTTCTTACTTTGGAATTACAGGAAAATCTTCCATCTTTTTTTGTACAACCTAAGAGTTACCAAGTTAAAAGAAAAACTTAAAAAAAAAAAAAAAAAAAAAAAAAAAAAAAAAAACTTAGCCCTTAATCATACTTCTTATACTTTACAATAAAAAGCTGTTCAATTTTTTTAAAAAACCTATTTTATCTGTAATAAAAGCTGCTTTGTAATTTCAACTAGGAAGTGTTTGTGGGGCACGGCGGGACCTGCTTACAATCCCACCACTGCCACTAAAGGCCGGAGAGTCCGTGAGTGAGTGAGTGAGTGAGTGAGTGAGTGAGGTCAGGCCAGCCCAGCACCAGAGACCCAGGCTCAAAACAGACAGAGCAATTCACTCACCCGCTTAATCTCAGAATTTGAGACAGAAACAAGTGGATCTCCGTGAGCTCCAGGCCACTAGGGTTACATAGTGAGACACTATCTCAAAAATAAACCAATCAATCAAAGAAAGGAAGGAAAGATGCAAAAAAGGGGGGGAGGGCAGGCCAAAGCAAGAGAAAGTCAAGGCTAAGGCTCGGGACAAGCCACCACTAAATTGCAATCACACTGGTCCCGTGAGGGAAGATGCAAGCCTAGATCCAGCCACAGTTCTACCTTAACATAAAAACATGACGGGCTGGAGACGGGACTCAGTGGATAAAGGTACCTGCTACCAAGCCTGACCACCCATAGTTCAGTCCTGGAGCCAGCACGGCTCGAGAAGAGAACCAGCACCTACAGGTTGTCCTCTGACCTCCATGAGCGCACCCACACACAAAAATAAATGAAATATAAAATAAATACGAAAGTTGGCCTGACCAGGAGACATGTCAGATTCCCCACATGATGAAAAGACTGACATTCTCCTTAATGAAAATCAGTGACTGCTATAAACCTCAACTGTGCTGCTTCAAGAGAGGAAAGCTGACGTGTTTTCGCCAGCGTTCCGCCAACTCCCCAGGAAGCAACTGTGATCACACGGGCATCACCCTCCTGCTGCTGTTTCCTAGCTCTGCGTGGTCGTGATGTTTCTTTATTCCACTGAATTTTCAAAGCAACTAAACCAGACTAACGGACCTAACACATGACTTTATCATTCTCCTTCAGATGCAAAATGTCCTTAACAGCACATGCTTATATTATGCAAGGTTTCACATCGACCTAACTGCTCCCCAAACTGAGCAGTGTTCGCGCATTCTCTACACCCTTCCCTTCTCCCCCTCCATAAGGAAAATGTTAGCTCCCCCTCCACCACCGATCTCTTTTCACTTGAGGATTTTCAAATAACCACATGGCGTCTTCAACCAAAAAAACGAGAGAAATCACACCTTTTCCTCCAGCCAACCTCCTGCTTCTGTCTGACTTGGGTCTCTGATTCCACCCTCAACACCAGGTCTGCTTCTTCCAGCCCCTGGGAAGCACATTGTTTTGGCCACAAATCAGTTGATACCAACTGCCAGGCAGTGTGCTTTTTTCCTTAGTTACCATATTCCTGATTTAAACCTGACAGACATGATCTTCAAACTGCTCTGGAAACACACACAGGGACTGCTCACTAAAGCCACTGCTCCCAACCTTGGGAAACGCAGGCACACACCCATCCCAAGTCCTACCTGCAGTTAGCCACACTTTTCCCTCAAGGCTCTACAAACAAGCCCTGCCTCACCCATTCAGGAACAGCAAGGAAAATGCCTTCCACAGAAGCAAAGGCCCAAACGTTAGCCCACCCCAGAGGTCACCAATGCTGGGCCCCGGTGCCCTCTCTAACGGGGCTCTCCCCTCCTCCACTGGAAGCACAGCCGAGGGAGGCCTCCCTCCTCCGGGGCTTTTTCCCAGCTGCTGGGTAACGATCTTCCTTATTAACACATCCTGACCCAGAATACAAACTGTTTCTGATCTTTCCCTTTTCCGGACTCCACCCCCAATCTTCCTACTGTTAACTCAAATAAGTCACCAGGCAAGACCTCTCCCCGGGCACTTCCTGCCTCTAGTCAAATGTCAAAGAGTGTCTGTCCCTTCGGGCTTGGTTTTGCGGTCAGTCCTCCAGTGAACCTCGTCCTTCTCTTTCTATCACCAGACCTGTTGGCAAAGAGCTCCCAGCCTTACCTAACAACTCAGGACTTGGCCCTCTGTCCGGTGTCCTTGCTGCCTCTGGCTCAACCTCAACACAGGTAAATCCCACAACCTCACAGCCCTTGGCAATCCACTCTCCAGAACACCCAGCCTAAGAATTTGAGGAAGGACGGAATGGCAGTGTTTTATATTCCAGACACAATAATGGAAACAGGCTTCTACATATCTGTCAGACCTAAGTAGCTGAATAGTATACAGTGTATACCCCAACAATTAAAAAAGAAAAAGAAAAAAATCAAGCCAGGTGGTGGTGGTGGCGGCGGCGCACGCCTTTAATAGCACTTGGGAGGCAGTGCCAGGCAAATCTCTTGTGAGTTTGAGGCCAGCCTGGTCTACAGAATGAGATCCAGGATGGCCAGGGCTACACAGAGAAACCCTGTCTTGGAAAACAAACAAACAAAAATCAATCAAGAATGAGTAGGAGGGAACCCTGGATGTATCACAAGTGACTGGCATGACCACAGTAGAGTGATCAAGCCACCTGGAAAACCAACCTCTGACTGTACACCAGGACCCAGTATAGATGCTGTCCTCTGGTTGGTGGAAAACTAGTGAAATTTGAATAAAGGCTGGAGTATAGCTAACAGGACTATACAATAACATTCTTCTGCTGTTACTAAATGTATTATAATTAATACATTTAGTAAAGGATACAATGGAAACTTGTTTGTTTTTCAAGACAAGGTTTCCCTATAACAGTCCTGGCTGTCCTGGAACTCGCTCTGTAGACCAGGCTGGCCTTGAACTCACCAGAGATCCGCCTACCTCTCCGTGCACCATCCCCACCCACAAGGGAGGCAGAGCCAGGCGGGTCTCTGTGAGTTTGAGGTCGGCCTGATCTACAGAGTGAGTTCCAGGAAAGGCGCAAAGCTACACAGAGAAACCCTGTCTCGGAAAAAAAAAAAAAAAGACTGTTTGGTGGGTTAGGACTTCTGTTGGTCTTTTCTGTGTCGAACACACAGATTGCAAGCCCAGTGCCACTTTGAGATCTTTGGCAACAGTTAACTCGCAGCTCACACACGACTGAGTCTGTATGATAATGAGTATTCAGAGATGGGTAATGCCTGGGGGGGCGCTCACCAACCTAAGACAGAGCGCCTGTGTGGCCTGGGCAGGCGTCTCCATGACGGGTAAGGTGACCTGCTGACGGCCCACACAACCTAAGTCAGAAGCTCATTTTTTAGTAAAAGGGGGGACCTGTAGGGCCCTGGCCCCCGTTTTGGGTAACTGATACCTTGTTTGCTGACCTTGATATCTTCCCTACGCTAATTCCCTGCCGGGTTCCACCCTCCTGAATGCTTAAGGGAAGTTCCTTGTCTGTGTATCCTGAATAATGGGCGTTAACAGCTTAGATGCAATTCTCCCATTGTGCTGTAAGCCTGTATTTAAGACCTCCTCCCTCCTCCCTCCTTCAATAAACGGCATTCTGCATTTAAAAAAAAAAAAAAAAAAACTGTGATAGGGATGCTGAAGTGTAGCTCTTCAAAGGATTCTGGTGGGGGCGGGGAAGGACTGGTTTTCTTTAAGTGGCTGCCCACTGGGAGTTTGATCATAATCCAGTGAGTATATGGGCAACACAAATTGGATTTGGTATTTTGGTTTTGTTCTGGGGGAGGTCACAAGGGTGGGGAGTGGACCTGGGAAAAATGGGAAGAAAATGTGATCAGGGTGCATGATGTGAAATTTCCAAATAATCAATAAAAATGTTATTAAAGAAAAAAAAAGTCCCAGTCTGCAAAGCTCTGAAGCATGATTGCAAACTCTGGGCCAGTCTGGGCTACAACAGACCCTAGCTCAAACACAAACCTCTAGGCTGTGTGATCTGGCTGCACTACACACTACACCCAGCTGGTGACTAGGGTAGTCCCCTATCACCTCCTGGAATGTCTCTGGGTTTAGCAGACTTTGGATCTCTGTGATGAAGACAGGAAAGACTTAGTTCTGCACACAGTGTGTTTTAGTCCACAATCCTGGACTCCATTCACTCTGGGTCCTTGGCGACAGAAGCATGTGGAAGAGGCTACCTACCTCTCGGTACCTAGGAGGCAGAGGGAGGAGGCCTGCATTAGTGGACGCTCCGCTCTCCTTCCTCCTCTCACTTCACCTGTGATTCCCACCTCAAGATGCTGCTGCCCATTTAGTCTTCTCTAGAAACTTCCCCAGAGACATAGGCAGAGGTTGCTAAGCACTTCTCAACTCCAGTCACACTGACCATCAAAACAGCAACACAACCGTCTTCTCAACAAGTACATCCAAAGTGTATCCTGTCACTGAACACAGGCTGCACATTCCTAATCTGGAAACTCAAATTATGAAATGCTCTCAACCCCAAAGCATTGAGCATCATACATACACTGCAAGTTCTTTTGGAGTTCTGTGATTTGGGGATTTTAAGATTAGGAATATAACATCTTAGATTGCAAGGGTCGGAGGAGTCTTCCCCACGTGGTAGGAGAAACTTTGGGATACTGAAGGACTCACCCCTGCTGGGGCACTGTTCAGAGGTGCAGGGAACCCTCAGGAGGGTACTAGCTGGAGTAACTAGGTCATTGGGGTGTGTCCTTGAGAGGACAAGACAGCCTCTTTGTCTGCTTCCTAGTCCCAATGGGTAGTGATTTGCCCCAATGCCTCCTGCCGCAAAGTCCCTCCTCCTCCTCATAGGCTGGAAGTAATAGGGTCCAGACAGAAAAACCTCTTAAACCACAAGCCAAGACAAGCCTTGTTCCTATTCCGTGGGTTTCTCGGGTATTTCATCGAGCAGTACAGAGCAGACTAACCTGGGTGACACCAGCAAAGTTCACGTGGGCGTTCCAGAACCCAAGGACTTCCAGAGTTTGCAACACATCTGATGTCAGACACTTGAGAGAGGGACATTCACTTTACATCACTACTGCAGAAGGACAGCAGTGTCTCCATCAGAAAAGGCTGGAGAAGCCAGGCAGTGGTGGCGCACGCCTTTAATCCTAGCACTCGGGAGGCAGAGGCAGGCGGATCTCTGTGAGTTCGAGGACAGCGTGGGCTACAGAGTGAGTTCCAGGAAAGAAAAGTCTGGAGTAGATCAGTGCCTAGCCCGGGGGTGGGTGGGGGGCAAGTGTGACCTCCAATGCCACTCAAAATGACTTGAATAGATTAATTCAAAGTGTGTGCATGCTCTCTCCTCCCTAATCATACTGCCCCTGGTCTTTCTGGCTGCTTATAGCCTTTCTGTAGAATTCTGTCCTCCAGGAATGCTTTCCTCCTGTAGCTTAACGCCACTACCAGAGGCCTGCTTAGTTAGTTTTAACTAACTTCCTGGAAACTGGCTCTTCTCCACTTCCAAGATCTGTTCAGTCTCCTAGCTACCTGTCTCTCCTGTTCAAAGGCAACCTCTGCACCCTACACGTCACAGCAATCTCACAGGCTCTCCCACCTTTCTGTGGTCAGCCCTAGTTCTAACCAAGAGCCATCCTACCAACAGCCAGTTGGACATTATGCCACACTCTCTTGCTTACATCAGCACTCTTGTAGACCCCAAATCCGCTCCCCGCTTCAAGCCCTACTTGTGCTTTGCCAGTGACATGTCCCTTCTCTGGGAAACACTTGAGCCCTCAGGAGACCTTCGGGAACTAGTGTGGCTCTGCTTCTGAAGGATGTTCGGAGGCTTTCACAAAGACACAGAGATTACAAGAGCGGTGCTGACTTTTTCTGAGTTGATCACGCCACTGAACAGTAGGAATCTCCGGGAGAGGAATGCCAACAGCTCCCGGATTAGGGCTGCGCTGTCAGCCATCTATCCAGACCCATAAACACAAATGCCAAAATGGCTTCACAAAAGACTACAAAAATGTTCACTGCTGACAGTGTACATCACTTATCTTCAGTGCATCTTGAACCCCAACCTACAAATACTGATTAGTTAGTGCCTAAGGCCACAAAGGATGCCTTATATTTCAATTTCCATATCATTATTTGTTTAAACTTGGGCTGGCAAGATGGCCCAGTGGGTAAAGGCATTCACCCTGCAAGCCTGAGGACCTGAATCCAATGCCCAGACCCCACATGGTAGAAAGAGAGAACCAAATCCTGCAAATTGTCCTTGGACCTCCACACCCCACAATGTGCCCACACATAAAAACAAAAAATGAATAAATAAATGTAGTTCTTGTAAAAGTTAAAACTTTCTCCTTGCCTTGGCTTACTAGCTGTATGAGGATTTCTTGTTCAGGGAATGAACCTGACGCATTTCCGCTTCCTTCGTTCTGTGGTTCTACAGAGAGTACCAGTCTACACTCCCATAACCTCTCAGAGCAGTGCAGCCTCGAGCATCTGCAGACAAAACCCTAGGAAAGGGAATGAACGCCGAATGTCCCAGCTACCAGTACATCACAGGCAGGTGGAGGGCACGGTACCCCTTCCAGGAAGAGTCCACCCCAAGACCCGTTTCGCTCCTTGACTTCCTGACAATTTTTTTTTTTTTTTTTTTGTTTTTTGAAACGAGGTTTCTCTGTATAGCTTTGGAGCCTGTCCTGGAACTCACTCTGTAGACCAGGCTGGCCTTGAACTCACAGAGATCCACCTGCTTCTGCCTGTGATTAAAGGCAGGCACTACTACCACCCAGCTCTGACCAAATTTTTTAACTTAAAAAAATAAGGATTTTTTTTTTTTTGAAAGATAAACTGGGCATGGTAGCCCACACTGTAATCCCAGAACTAAGGTGGCTGCGGCAAAATGAAAGTTTGAGGCTAACCTGGGCTACACAGCAAGACTCTGTACCTAAACAAGTAAGTAAATAAACAAGGAGGCTAAAAAGATGGTTCAGTGGTCAGGAGCAGGCCGCTCTTACAGAGAACTCTGAGCACACGGCAGCTAATGACCGTCTGTGACTCCATTTTCACAAGATCCAACTTCTGACCTCCACAGGCACCAGGCACACACGAGACACGTATACACGTGCAGGCAAACACACACACACACACACACACACACACACACACACACGGTAAAAACAAACAACAGGGAGACTGTAACTGGACTATAGAGATGGGTGATGGTCTTTGAAGGAACCTAGGATGATCAAACACATACACCAAAAGACAGCAAACAAAAACCCAAACAGTAAAGACCAGTCAGTGGTCAGAGAATTTCAGGGCTGCTACCCTTTTCATCCACGCCATAAGCACAGAAAGACCCAGGCCTACAGTCAGGACCACATCCTAGGGCATGACTGCCATGCCTGGTCAGAGATCTGGCTGTGATCTGGAAATGAGGCCAGGGGGATGTCCATGTGAGCCTCAGCAGGGGTCAGAAAGAGGCTGCAACACAAAGGACCAGGAAAATGGATGAAGATGCTCAGGCAGCGGGCCCAGCAGAGCTCCCATCTCTGCAGCCCCTGAACCGTGATTAAAGTACGGATTTACAGAGGCATATTCCTCCAGAATAGACAAATGTCCCACAAGCTGCAGTAACAGGCACACATGTGTACAGACGCACATGCAGGCAATATACTCATTCACATTTAATCCACCTCCCGAATTAAAATAAAATACCTACATAGAGAACACAAAAGGCAACAGCAACTTGGACCACAATGAACGACAAGGCAACAGCAGCTTACAGCCCCCGGGATGCAGTAAGAAGCCATGCGCCCACGTGATCTGAGTGACTGAAGAGGTACAACGAAGGTCAATGAGGAGAGACTGGCTCAGAAGGTCAAAGGGCACAAAGGGCAGGCACACTATGCAAGCCTGACCAGCTGACCTGCGCGCAACCCCTTGATCCCATGGTGAAAATGGCTTCTAGAAGTTGTTCTCTGTAGTGACGCACCCACCCACCCACAGCACAGACACACATATGTACATCACAATCACACACAATAATAACTTTTTAACGTTGACTTATCTCCTGTGCAGAATTACAAGTCTGTGGAAGAACTTAGGTTCCATACCCAGCACTATGAAAAAAATAAAAACAAACACTAGGCACAGTAGTGATAGCCTTTAATACCGGCAGAGGCTCTGAGTTCAAGGCCAGCTTGGTCTACAAAGCAAGTTCCAAGCCAGCCAGGGCTACAAAGTGAGACCCTGTCTCAAAGACAAAACAAGAAACAAACAAAACTACCAATAAATAAATAACATAAATAATGAAACCCACTTATAGAAAACAGTTACCCACTTTTAAGTAACTATCTTCCAAAAAAGTTCAGTATAGAAAGAGGAAAAAGGGGGGAAGGGGTAATTTTACAGAGTAAATACCTGTCAACACTACCTTGCAAGGTCACCAAGGTCACCATCAAGTAGGACAAGTCATGTTTACAGTGTGTGTGGGTAAGAATGGCACCTTATCTCCCAGAAGCACAGTGTCTAGCCTGAGCATCAGACAAGTGCCACCAAGGGACACTCACAAAATCCCTGACCGTTCCTCAAAACTGTCAGGGTCATCAACCTGGGCAAGCCCAGAGGAGCCTGCAGAGATCTGAGATTAGACAGCTCCAGAAACCAAAAGGACATGAGGTTAAAAATAAAGGAAATCCACAGAAGGCATGGACTTTGGTTAACTCTTAAGCAATATGGGTGTTATAAATAGTGAGGAGAGGGAGCTTAAAAGAGCAAGGACCTCTAGGTTGAGCAAAGTTAAAACCACAACATTCTTTCCCAAGAAAGGTGGGCAAAAGGCCATGGAAATGCGCAGCCACGTCTCAGGCCAGGCCTGGCTGTGTGTCGGCAAAGCTGTGGAAGGGACATTTGGGCAAGAGTTCACAGCAGCCTTGACTAAATAAACACACAGAGTTCAAGGTCAGCTGACGCAACATGAGACCTTGTCCCAAAAGATTAGGAGGTCAGGTCTGGAAGGCAGAGGCAGGCCGCTAGCTCTCTGAGTTTGAGGCCACCCTGGTCTACATACCAAGTTCCTTCCAGGCCATCCAGGGCTACACAGAGAGACCCTGCCTTTAAAAAAAAAAAAAAAAAAGCTAAAAAAAATGGGACTGGAGAGATGGCTCAGTGGTTAAGAACTACTGTTCTTACTCTTTCAGAGGACCTAGGATTTAATTCCCAGAACCCACAGGGTGGCTTACAACCGTCTGTACGTAACTTCAGTCGCAGGGATCAGATGCTGCTGTCTTCTGATTTCCTCAGGTACCAAGCACACATACAGTACACAGACATATATGAAAGCAAAACACCCCCACATACACACACGAACACACACACACACACACACACACACACACACACACACACTTTAACCAAGGGAAGCAGTGGAAAGGAAAATGAAGGGAGAGAGTGGAAGGCAGAGAAGACAGAGAAAAAAAATGGTTTCCAAACTGTCTAAGTAACAGCTGATTAATTTTGCATCTCCTCTTACCACTGTGATACCTCAAGGTCAGAAACAGAGAGGAATGAACTCACGTGGTCCTTTCTTGTTCCTCCTGAAACCCTACAAAAATATTAAAAGTATTTTTAAAGATATAAACAAGGGGTTGGCAAGATGGCTCAGGAGTTAAGAGCTGCTCTTCCAGAGGACCTGGTTCAATTTCCAGTAGATCAGATGACCTCTCTGGCCTCCAAAGGCACCATACATGAACACAGTTCATAGACGTACATGCATGCAAGATACATATACTTAAAAATGTTGTTGCTGTTTAAAGATATAAACAAGGCTGGGTGTGGCAGCACATGCCCTTAATCCCAACAGGAGGTAGCATGTGGATCTCTGTGAGTCCAAGGTCATCCTGGTCTATATAGCAAGTAAGTTCCAGACCAGCCAGGCCTTACATAGCCCCACAAGAAATAAAAATAAGAAGTAATTTTAAGTAATTGCTTAGGGGTAGGGCCTTGGGAGAACCAGTGGCAGTGAAAAGCACAGGTTTTCTTCATGAGGTAATCATCAAAATGTCCTATTATTGACCACAGTGATGAAGAATGTGCTGAAAACTACTGAACACACACTTCAATGATTTATTGTATAGTATGTGAATTAAGTCTAAGCAGGTGTTATGGGAATATATTCTAGGTGCTGAATGCCACGTTAATAAAATGGAGTCATGAGCACGGGTAAAGTGTGGGAAGAGGTCAGGAAGCACCTGCTTCACCCCAGCCAGAGCTCAGAGAGGCGGCACAGGTAGATGATGCTGAGTCTCTGATCTCCCGATTAGAGCGAAGGCCTCCGAGTCAGCAGAGGAAAACAAAGCATGGAAGGAGGAAGTGAGTGGGGCTGAGAGCTGGGCTAGATGGAAGGGACCCCACCAGGCAGCCCATTCCTACACCCATGCAGAGAGAGGGGGACCTCTTTAGGCCACCAAAGCCAAGGAGGCCCTACAAGAGAAAGATGAGAAAGAACATGGAAAGTCACTGTCCATTTCCTCCACAAAGACCAAATTTTAGGTTGCATGGCAGGAATCTAAAATGTCTCCTAAATCCTAGGAGGCACAGGTCTGGTGAAGAGATCCTAGGTCTTCCAGGTGGGAGGAGCCAGTTCCTGGGGAACCACAGAGAAGCCCCCCACCACAGGCCAGGCCCCACCCGCAGGTGTGGCTCCCAGCAGGTTTACACCGATCAACAGGAGGGAGCCTCCAGTGAAAATGATGGGAATGAATGAAGAGCAAAAGGTAGGAAAAAGAAGGGAACAAGCGTGGTTCCAAGATGCTGATCACTTCTGCACCCAACAGTACCCTGGAGAAAACAAAGCTAAGAAGGAACCTCTAGAAATAAGTATTCATAACGAAATAAAAGATAAAAGGGTGGGGTGGGCGTGAGGACAGGATCAGAAAAACCAAGGTCTCTCTCTCAGAGAGGAGAGAAATATGGACAGTGTAGTGGTTTGAATGAAATGTCCCCCATAAGGTCTGGCATTTGAAAACTGGGTCCCCAGTTAGGGACACTGTTTGGAGAGGCTCGGGAGGTGTGGCCTGCTTGGAATTGATACATCACTGGGGGCAGGCTTTGAGAGTTTAAAGGGCTCCATCATTTTGAGTTCGTCCCCCACTTCCTGTTTGTGATTCAAGATGAGTTCCGTAGCTCTCAGCTTCCAATCCCAGACTGCCTGCTACAATGCTTCCCCATTCTGTGAGGATGATGGACTCTTATCCTTCTGGAGCTATAAGCCCAAAACAAACCTTTCCTTTTTTTTTTTTTTTTTTTTTTTTTTGGTTTTTCGAGACAGGGTTTCTCTGTGTAGCTTTGCGCCTTTCCTGGAACTCACTTGGTAGCCCAGGCTGGCCTCGAACTCACAGAGATCCGCCTGGCTCTGCCTCCCGAGTGCTGGGATTAAAGGCGTGCGCCACCACCGCCCGGCAAACCTTTCCTTTTATAAGCTGCCTTGGTCGTGATGTTTTATCAAGGAATAGAAAAGTAAATAACACAGACAATAAGGGGAAAAATATGTGGCCAGTGGTAGTGGAGCACGCCTTTAATCCCAGCACTTGGAGGCAGAGGCAGGCATATCTCCACAAGGCCAGTCTGGTCTACAGAGTGAGTTCCAGAATAGCCAGGGCTGTTACACAGAGAAACCCTATCTCAAAAAAAAAAAAAAAAAAAAAGAGCATGAAAATCAACAATTGAATATAGCTAGCTTAGAGTATTGTAGAAAATAAAAAAGTACAGGAAGGAAGATATCAAAGAAATTAATTAAAAGAATAGCTTCCTAGCCAAAGCCAACTTGAAGGGGTCAACATGGTGCTGTTTGTCTGGAATCTCCAGTTCTCTCTCTCCAATACCCACCCTCTCAGAGAACCGCCCAGAAAGCCCAGTTCTGCACTCTGGGCCATGGCGGTGGCTCCTCCCCTAGACTACTAGCTGCTCAAGACCCAGTCTACCATGATGAGCACAAACCCAGCTTGTGGAGGATGCATCATAGCCCCCAACCGCCACCTGAACTTTTATTTTTTAATTCGACTTGATCTGACCTACTGTGTTGGCAGAGAAACCTACTATGGGTACAGAATACCTATTAGGTGCCACCAGAGAAGATGCAGGAGGCCCAACAACATGGGAGCTTCAGATAAGCAGCCTTTGTATTAAGTGTGTCCCTTAGTTCATCTGGGCATCTTGTATTCTTTATCAGGGCGGGGGTGGGGGGGCACACACAAAAGAGCTTGACCACACAGCTGCCATGACAGGCTTACTGGCAGTACCGGGTCCCCAGGAAAAGCCATAAGCTGACCTCACCTAGGGAGGGCCAGCATCTGAGGGGGAAGTACCTGACATTCCAAACCTTCCATTCCAACCATTGTAAGATATCCCCAGGTGTCCTTTAGCCCAAGCACACACCCATTTCCCTTTTACCAAGTTACCAAGATGCCCCTAGTCAATCAGGGTCCTGAATGCTGATCCCTCATCTGAAACCTCTACTATGATAAAAAAAAAAAAAAAAAAAAAAAAAAAAAAAAAAAAACAAAAACTCCACCTTGCCTGGGCTCTGCACTCGCCGAACTTACTGCTGCCTTGAACACAGGAGGTCCAAGCTTGAGCTTGAATAAAGGCTTTTTGCTTTTACACATGGGATTTGGTGTTTGTGGGGGTCTTCTGGGCGTCCTCACGATCTGGGCCTAACACTCTGCCCAACCTGGCAACCTGACAGCCCAGGAACAAAGCAACACAGCACATGGCACAGCCCTCGCTGGCCCAGACTTGTCCCGCACACAGCTGGAAGGGGTGTCTGGTGTCATCAAGGTGTCCCCACAACCAAGCACACATGGAAATTTTGCCCAAAGAGATCCCCACACCCCACCCATGCTCTGGGCAATCCATCCATCTCAAGCTCAGTTTACTGTATTTGTCCAATTCTGTTTTCATTGGGGCGGGGTTTGGGGGGGTCATTTGTTTTGGAGGGGGGGTATTTTGTTTGTTTTGCTTTTGAGACAGAGTCTCATGTAGCCCTGGCTGGACTGGAGCTCAGTATGGAGAAGGCAGCTGGGGGTGGAGCACAAGATGGGGAAAACACGGGAAGTTATCCTGGATGCAGAATAGCTATCCAGGCTCCCTGGAAGGCTTCGGCTCAGACCCCAGTGTTCTCAGGGGCCTGCCCAGCTGATCCCACTGCCAGTCCAGCTCATGGGAATCCAGGCAGGCTGGCCAAGCCTCATTAGACACTGGCATGGAGGGAGCTGCTTGGAAAGGAGGCTTTAGTCCCAAGTGGACACCAGGCCCAGGCAAAGAGAGCATATTTAAACCTTTTAAATATTTAGGTATATGGTATATACCTTTTAAATATTTAAATGTCCGTTTTAAATATTTAATTTCACCGTTTAAATATTTAGCCATCTGCTCTCCATTTGTGCTCTTGCCCCAGGTCATAAGACCAAGCTGGCAGGGAGACTACAGCTATCATTGTCCCTGTGACTCTTACTTAATGCATCAGGCAGAGGAGGCCTCTTATTCCAGGACATACAGTAGGAGACAGAGGACAGTGTCCAGGTTTTCCTCATCAGTCCAGGCTTATCACATGGACATCAAAACCAAGTCCAAACAGAAGAATGACAAGTCAATAATTACAAAACAGACCAAAAAGTTCACACTCACTACCTATGGGGATTATGAATGGAACGTTTTTATTCATTTTTTAATATCCATACATGCATTATTCCTACCCAAAAAAAAAAAAAAAATGTGTCGAAAAGATACCTAACAAGCTTAACTTTTGTGTCTTCCTTCCATGTAAAACCCTTAAAACTTAAAAGACTGCTCTTAGGTCTCATTCATCCAAACACAAATGCAAATCCAACCTGTGAATAATTTACCTCTGTAACTCTCTGAGCATCTGAGTGTTGTCTCAAAACTGACAACAAATTCTGTTATTTGTCAGACAATGTTAAGTACCCGACACACGTCAGAAAGAGATTTTAGGCTGCAAAATCAAATTTCATGAATATGTAGAAAAGATATATATATACTGCTCCCTTCAAGGCATTTACAACCCATTTACTGAGTGAGAGGTTTGGGGGGGTCATAAAGGGAAGGAGGTGGGAAGGGAGGGAAGGAAAGCTGTAAGATCGAAGTGTTTTAGCTTACTTATATCCCAGATAAACTGCATAGTTTAGAAATCATCTATTAGTTCAGACACAGGAGTAAACTGGTGTTAAACTTTCCAAATCTAAAACCCAAATAATGAAATGTTAATAAGAATCCCTTTTAGACCAAGGGAAAATCAAAAGGAAAATCCGACCTAAAGAATTTTTGTGTATCTGCTCAAGTCCTAGGGGAAAAGCAGAAAGGAAAGAGAAAAAAAAAAGCTTTACAACCTAAGACCTGATCCTAGAACAAAGGCCAGTCTGCATCCTTTCCTGCCTGCACCTGGCCAGGCTGCCAGCCCTGGATCACCAGCCACACAGCACTGGGGTCTCTTCCCTCACAACTCTGCTTTGTCATGGCCATCATCTGCTGCGTGTGGCAGCCTCCTCCTCCCGTCCAGAGCCTGTGACGACATCACCACCAGACTAGGTGCAACCTGCTCCAGGTCCTTTCAATTTACTTATGCTTTAAATACTGATATAAAGCATGCATCGGCGTCATTTTTTATTATTGTTAAATACCTTTAGAAGAGGTATTTATAGCCAAATCAGTGAGGAACAAAAGCAAAGCACAGGAAGGGATATGTAAAGCCATATTCCCACCCTGAGGTCAAAGGGCACAGCGTGGATACGGCATATGCCCCTACACTCTTTGCCTGCCCTGCCTTTTCAGCCCAGATACAGGTGGAGTCTAGCTGGCTGGTGACAGGAACCCCACAGAGGCTGGGAAGAAGGAGGAGGGAGAGTGATGGTCTGTTTAGTTCAATATGGTCTATTTATTAGTATGACAAAAAAAAGTTTATTGTGAGTAGCTTGTATCACATAGTTGAACTATATTCTTATGAATGGTTAAATATCATGAATATTATGCAATGTATATTTAACTACAATAAAAAAAATTGTTTTAAACTGGGCTGGGGCTGTATCTCAGCAATACAGCACTTGTTAACTATTGAAGGTTCTGGGTTCAATCCTCAGCATTGCAAAAATCTAAAAAGAAACCTGATGGTGGTGGCGCATACTTTTAATTCCAGCACTCTGGAGACAGAGGCAGGAGGATCTCTGAGTTCAAGGCCATCTTAGACTACAGAGCAGTTCCAGGATAGCCAAATCTACAGAGAAACCTTGTCTCAAAATAAATAAAAAAGTTTAATAAAAAACCAAACAACGCTGTGTGGTGGCAGCGCACGCCTTTAATCCCAGCACTCGGGAGGCAGAGCCAGGTGGATCTCTGTGAGTTCAAGGCCAGCCTGGTCTCCAAAGCGAGTTCCAGGACAGGCACAAAGCTACACAGAGAAACCCTGTCTCGGAAAAAAAAATGGAAAAAACAAAAAAACACTAAGTTGGACCATGTGTAATGGCAAACCCCTTTAGCACTCAGGAGTCAGAGACCAGTGGATTCTTTAAGTTTGAGGCCGCCCTGGTCTACACAGCAAGTTCCCAGCCAGCCACAGCTATACAATAAGACTGTCTCAAAAGAAAAAAATAAATGTATAAACAGAAAATAGCCAGGACTAGAGAGAGACATAGCTCAGTGGTGGCTCATTTGCCTCACACGGGAGGAACTGCAACACGAAAAATAAAGAAGGCCACGTTTTGCCAACCACAGTGGCACAAACCTGCACCTTGGCAGTGAGAAGACTGCGGCAGGTGGACTGAAGTTCAAAAGCAGCTGTGCTACCTGGAGAAACCCTATGCAAAAAACCCTAAAACCCAAAACCACCACTGACACGTGAGACAAAAGGGGAGGTCAGGTTACACTGGATTAACTCTGAGGACCGCAGGAGCGACGGGTGCAGACCCACAGTGGGGTGATACCTGGAAAGCACGAGGACCCCAGATCTGACTGCCTAACACACCAAGAAGGAAGGAAGGAAGCAAAGACACTAGAAATACATGCTGACACACGCACAGGAGAGTGAGGAAGACACGGGGCTAACCTCAGGCAGAGTCAGCACCACCCGCCACGCCGCCTGCGAGTCCAAAGTGTCTCCTCTACACAGCACTGAGGAGCCAAGGCCCGGGGCTTCAACTGGATTTTTTTACCACAAGATTTCCTCAATAATCTTCATCTCCTCCTCCCTCCTCCTCCTCCTGAGATTTATTTTGGTTTGTGGGGGGGGGCCTGAGTATGTTTGTGTACCATGTATGCGGGTGTCCTCAGAGGTCAGAAGAGGATATAGGATCCCCAGTAACAGGAGTCAGAGGCAGTCGTGAGCTGCTTGACGCAGATACTGGAACTGGACCCAGGTCATTTCCAAGAGCAGCAAGTGCTTTGAACTGCTGAGCCGTCTCCCCCCCGCCCTGCAGCCTCGGCCTTCTTAATGCTCTTGCCCAAGTCTTCTTCCCACGCGCTCTGGATCTTCTACCATGTTAATGTGCAGTCTGCTGGGCGGAAAAGAGCTGGGGGATGTGATGTTTAGCAAACCTATCTGACCTTTCACTCCTAAGGGCATCTTGGGGTAAGCTGTGCTTTGGAAGTGTGCTGGCTAGTTTTATGTCAACTTGACACAGGCTAGTCATTTGAGAGATGGGAATCTCAATTAAGAAAATGCCTCTATAAGACTGGGCTGCAGGCAAGGCTGTTCGGCATTTTCACTAGTGATTGATGGGGGAAGGGCCCAGCTTATTGGGCCCTGGGCAGATGGTCCTGGGTTCTATAAGAAAGCAGGCTGAGCAAGCCACAATGAGCAAGTGTAAGCGGCGCCCCTCCATGGCCTCTGCGTCATCAGCCCCTGCCTCCAGGTTCCTGCCCTGCTGGAGCTCCTGGCCTGACTTCCTGACAGTGATATGGAGGAGTAAAGCCAAATCAACTCTTTCCTCCCCGACTTGCTTCAGGTCACGGTGTTTCATCACAGCAACAGTGACCTAACAAGGACAGGGGAATACCACCTTCCAGACAGGTCTGCAGCCAAGTCTCCATGAGAAGACCTGGCTAGCGCTCAGCAGTGAGCCACCGATACCTTCTGTGTCTGGCATCCCATGGATAGGCCAAGGTGTGCAAGGCGGTATGGGTCAAACCACACAACCACTTATAGAGAGACCCAACAGAAGCCTCTGCCAATGGCCTCAAGCCATGCAGACAGAGGGAGAAGGAAGGGGAAGGGGAAGGCAATTTCTTTGATATGCACAAGTCCTTTGCTCCAATACTGTGTTATTCAACACTTGAAAGGCCACAAGCTCCTAGGATTCGAGGGGCTAGCAAAACCTTGGAATATATGTTAATTTCTAAAATACCCCAAGTAAGGAACAAAACTGAACTAGGGAAAAAAAATACCCAAAAAACAGATAGTAGGCCAGCTCTGTTTATAAAATTCCAAGGAATGCCTGAAGACCTACCAAGGAGTTAGCTTCTAATGAAAAGGAAGAGGGAGATCAAAGCTCCAACAGGGGTCTAGATTAGACCCAGGGCAGGCAGTGATGCCACACACCTTTAATCCTATCACTCGGGGTGCAGAGATCTGTCTGGATCTCTGTGAGTTCAAGGCCACACTGGGCTACATGAGACTGATGCAGCACAGGAGAGACACAGAGCCAGGCAGTGGTGGCACACACCTTTAATCCAGCACTTGAGATCTCACATCTTTGCTTGGGAAGCACACACGCCTTTAATCCCAGGAAGTAATATGGCAGGGCAGAGAAAGGTACATAACGCATGAGGAAACAGGAACTCACTCTCTTTAGGATGAGGATTTCGTAGAGGTAAGAACTAGTGGCTGGCTGCTCTGCTTCTCTGATCTTTCAGCTTTCACCCTGATATCTGGGTTTCTTATTAAAAGACCATCTAAGATTTGAACAACAGGGGTCAATGGTTCTTGGGGAGGAATAAGGAGGCTGGTATGCATGCACCCACAAGACACACCTGTGGTACCCAGAACAGGCAAGGGGTTCCTGGCTGGAGCGGTAAGAACAGTACTCATCATTCTACTATGTAAACTCCTGGACAGAAGGAATTGTTTCCATTCTCAATGGCAAGATGGAAATCATGCACGTGTACACTTCTGTGCACAGGGCTGGGCGGGGAGAGTAAACGCCTGTAGTCTAGCACTCAGGAGGCCACAGTGCAAAGCTAGCCTGGTCTACACAGTGAGTCTCGGGCCAGTCAGGACGATACAACAAGACTGTCTCAAAGAAGAAAAATGAATCAACAGTGAAGACTTAGGGGCTGAGAGGCCAGACGGGGCCAACAGAGCACCAAGCAGGTGCTGAGAGACAGACCGCTGAGCACTTTCCTCCTCTTGGTGGAGTCTAACAGGGGTTCCTCTACCTACTCCCAAAGACTGCAGTCACAGCCAGGAAAGGCCACCCAGCCCAAGAACATTTTCTTTTTTGGTTTTCCAAGACAGGGTTTCTCTGTGAAACCGTCCTGGCTGTCTTGGAACTCACCCTGTAGACCAGGCTGGCCTGGAACTCACAGAGATCCGCCTGCCTCTGCCTCCCAAGTGCTGGAATTAAAGGTGTGCGCCACCACCGCCCGGCACATTTTCTTAGTGTTCCTGAAGGACCAGAAGATTCAAATATCACCCAAGGGATTTACAGTTAGGTAAAGGCAGGAGTCATTTTCCCCATGGAATCACAGCTCTCTGGCTTATGCCACCAACCGCACGAAGCAAACCCTTAGGACATACACAAAATATCAAGGCAACCATTTCACAGGTAGCGTTAGGTCAAGCAATATCAATATATTTAGTAGTAAGCACTTGGGCCCAAAACTGGATGTAGTTTCCCGATTACCTCATTTCTAAAAGCAAATCATTAACTTAATAATAGGGAAATGGTCGCTGGTGTCTAAAGCAGCTCACAGAAACTTCTAATTATGTTTTTCCTCTTTGAAGTACAAATCAGAAAGTGCCGAGTCGATAAGTGGCGATGATGACATGCTTGCAGTTATCTGGCAAGCCTGCCCCTTACGACGCCATGTGCATGGAGCACTACAGAAACCACAAGCCACGCATCATCCTCTCCCCTGCTTGCGGCAGGACCCAAATCCTACCTCTTGATTCTGCTGCAGCCAGGGCGACCCTGCCCCCCTTTAGGCCAATGACCACGGCTGTTCTGTTAGTCCACTCTCAATTCAACACCCATGCAGCACTGCAGAGGGAGCTTAACTCACCCCTTCATTTACATGTACCGAGCTCTCTTCCACTGTAATCGAATGCTATGTTCCTGGCCAATACTCTAAAACCCAGCAAAAGGCCCGGGGATGCTAATTCACGTGAGAGAAGCTCCGGTAACATCTGTGATAGAGAGCTTTGAACACATACATGAGCGTTAATATGCATGCCCATGTAACTCTCAACATCACAAGCTCTGTGTCGTTGCTTTGTACTTGAATTGAACCAGGGTCTCTCTCGATTTCAGTGCCTAGCCTCAGATCAAATGCAGTCCTCCCAGCTCAGCCCCCTGAGTGCTAGAATTTCATCACAGCCACTTTCACATGTCAACAATGCGTCACAGGCACAGTTCAGATGTCAGAATGCTTCCACCATGCCATCCACACCCTTCCATGGGGATCCGAAACCTGCACTTACCTGAGAGCACCTGGTAGACTCAGAGCCTGAGCCTTTTCAAAGAACCCCAAGGAACCTTTCCTCAGAGTCCTTCCAAAAGTAAGAACGTGTCAAAAAACAACCTTTAGCAAACAGTGCTGACTTTCACACATTTGCTTTAAAATCCAGATTTATACTTTTAACTCACGTGATAAAATGAAAGATTAGGGAAATGGATACATTAAAATACTTAGCTCAGCCGTAAATCACGACCTTTAAGGAGAAGGAGATAGCTTAGTGGTTGGGAGTTTGCCTAGCATGCATGAGGACCTGATTTAAAATCCCAGCATCATACCAAAAACGGAAACAAACAAATCCAACATTTATGCATAGCATGTCTCAAGGAACAACCTGAAGTAAGCCATCCCAAGGGACAGTGTACTCTGGACTTCAGAGTGAAAAGGGTGGCTGGCCTATAGGAAGTAGAGCCTCCATTTGGGCACTTTCTCCCTCCTCAAGATCTTAGCCAGAGGGCTATGTCCTAAAGTAAATAATGACTACTTCCAAGTCAAGAAAGACTTGACAGAAAGGTTGGGTTTCATCACCAGTAGCAGAAAAGGGGTGAGTGTGGGAATGGCAGCTAGCTTTTAAGGTACCTCTAGTCAAACTGATGCCCAATAGGAAACTCTTTAAAACATTTTCAATAATAGACCATGACACATATTTTCGTTTTTTGAAACAAGATCTCTCCACATAGCTCTGTCCCTGAACTCACTCTGTAGACCAGGCTGGTCTTGAACTCACAGAGATTCACCTGCTTCTGCCTCCTGAGTGCTGGGATTAAAGGTGTGCACCACTGCACCCAATTTGAGACATATTTTTAAGCTTGGCTGTAAAACATGATTCACTTTATCTGTGATTTTTTTTCCATGTTCATAAGCACAGGAGTCCTAGGTCCCTTTTAAAGGGAAAGAGAGGAGCCATTTAGCTCGTGGGAAGAGGGGAGGGGAAGGGAAGGAAGAGGGAAAAGACAAGTTGGAGAGGGACAGGGGCTCACAGAACAGTAGCTGGAGGTCTTAAATGACTCAATAGATGTAAGACTACTTGCTGTACAAGCATGAGGACTCAAGTTCAAATCCTCAAACCCCTGGAAAAAGTCACAGTGGTTGTTCTCATGTCTGTAACCCTAGTGCCATGGAGGGCAGGGACGGGAGAATCACTGTGGCTTTATGGCTGCTAGCCTAGATTCAGTGAGAGAGCCTGCCGCTCCACCACCACCTCCTCCTCCTCCTCCTCTCTCTCTCTCTCTCTCTCTCTCTCTCTCTCTCTCTCTCTCTCTCTCTCTCTCTCTCACACACACACACACACACACACACACACACACACACACACCAAGGGAAGGAAGAGAATGACAGAGCAGGGCACAGTCACAGTGAAGTGCTTGGCACACACAAATGATGATGATGTCTCTCTATGCTGTAAATATGTTGCTCTGATTGGTTGATAAATAAAATGCTGATTGGCCAGGAGCCAGGCAGGGAGTATAGGTGGGATAAGCAAAGAGGAGAATTCTGGGAAGAGGAGGACTGAGTCAGGAGACGCCAGCCTGCCATCTAGGGAGCAGTGTGTAATGGCACACAGGTAAAGCCATGGAACACGTGGCAACATATTGATTAACAGAAATGGGCTGAATTTAAGTGTAAGAGCTAGTCTTAAATGGCCGAGCAGCAGTTTGTAAATAATATAAGCTTCTGTGTGTTTACTTGGATCTGAGCGGCTACAGACCAGGCAGGACACAGGAAAACTTCAGCCACACACAAATGATCACACAGCACACACATACAGTTTGCTTTTTGTTTTGTTTTGTTTTTTCAAGACAGGGTTTCTCTGTGTAGCTTTGCACCTTTCCTGGAACTCACTCTGTAGCCCAGGCTGGCCTTGAACTCACAGAGATCCACCTGCCTCTGCCTTGCAAGTGCTGGGATTAAAGGCGTGCGCCACCACCGCCCGGCCATCATACACAGTTTTTTGAAACCCAGTGGCTGTCAGCTTGTTTCCCTATCTTAGATCTTAAATTTCTCACAATCATTACTGCAGACCTAGAGACCTGCTGATAGACCTCAGCTACATATTAAAGTCAAAAGCAAGCAATCCCAAAGAGCCACACAGCGCAAAGAGAACACTAGCTCCCACAACTGTCCACTGACCGCCACACGCATGCAGTGGCATGTGTGCACCTACACACATACGCAAATAAATCCCATAGCTTTCAAACAAACTTTTAAAGAGCCAGGAATAAATTGGGTTCATAAACAGAATAACTACCCTTGGGTAGAAGAAAAGCAAACGCTTGGATGGCCCAGGTGCTGGCAGTTAAGAGGGACAGGTACTTAATTTAGTTAGCACATTGCCTTTCTTATGGACCTGCTTCACTTCTGGAACAATTTCCTTTTAAGGAAAATGTACCAGTTAACGTGAATGCTGTTTTTTTTCTAACTGCATTTTACAGAAGCTATAAGGGATGTGGATACAAGCTACATGGATAAACAACTTGCTGGAGCTGGGGTCCTCGTGGTAGCCATGGTGACTTCATCCACCTCTACTAGCCAACCTTGCAGCTTTCAACCCAAACGCACTAACCACTAAGCAGGTCTATCTAGTATACTTGGGAAAGACAGGAGAAATTAGGGAAGCAAGATAGGATCCTCCACACACTGAAGCAGGAAAACAAAACTCTAAATGAAAAACTAATTTCATATTAATTTTAAAAATCAGAAATTGTGTAGCAGAGAGCCTAAAGTTCATTGACTATTCTTCCACACGGAGTATATCGATTTAAAATTTGACTTTGATTTGTAGTTTCTAAAAGGCACATCCAAGTCTCAAAATGCTTGATTTTCCTCTAATGAGCCATCCTGTGGTTTCACCCAGACTCTGCTTACAGAAAATACTCTGTGGGAGCTGTGTGCTATTAGCCAACTAAGTTGATTTCTTTTAAAATATTCCATTTTCAACATTATATCAGAGCATAAACTCCTTTACAGAAAGACACAAAGTCCTGTTCTTTCTATTGTCTCAAAGTAGACTAGCAGCGCAGAGATAATTAAAAACCAAGCATTGACCAATCAGAGGCTTTGAAGGAGGCCTTCCAAGCTCTGGCCTCAAAGAAAGCCATTTGCATATTATTTCTACTCCCCACCAGCCCCAGGGGAACTCAGGGATAAAGCTTTCCCCAGCCTGGGGCCTCAACCACTTCCTCAGGAAGTGGGGTACAACCACATCAGCCCCCCAAGCCTGGTCTCCAACACCAGGACCCACAGCAGCAGTGCTGAGCAGGCCTGCCTGAGCAGATGCGGGAATTCGGCATTGCTGGCCCTGGGTCACAGCCCAGGTAGAAGATGACAGGTCCTACTCACTGCAGTTTCCTTCCCTTCGGACCACAGCACCCACCCAAAGCCCATGAGGGGCAGGATCAGCATCGGCTGACACGTTTTCTTTCTCTGCTGCATTCAGAAATAGAACTGTGCCGACTGGCTTTGAGACAAAGGTTCTTGAACAGGCGACATCTACTCACTGAAGAAACAGTGTCCAAAAATACCTAGCCAGTGTTTTCCTGTAGAAAACAATGAGTTTAAAGGGTAAGATTTCCCTCAGGTTAGCACTTCAAGGGGAAGAGTCTGCAAGAACAACTCAAATACAGCATTAGGAATTGACAGCTGAGGGGTTGGAGACGGCTCGGCAGTTCAGGGTTTGTTTTTGCTGATCTTCCAGAGGAAGAGCAGAGGGGCAGAGCTGGGCTAATCTCAGCCACTCAGCAGGAAGAGGATCATATGTCTGAGGCTAGCCTGGGCTATTGAGTGAGTCCAAGTCCACCCTATACAACTTAGAGAAACTCCTGTCTCAAAAATTGAAGAGAGGAGGAGAAAGAGGAAGAGAGAGCATGCTTGTGAGCACGCTAGCTCTCTGGAAACACAGGTAAGTGGCAGAGCCTTATGCTCCTCCTACACACATGGCCCCAGGTTCAATCCCCAGTACTGGGGTGAGCGGGGACAGGACAAGAACGTACTAATACCCAACTACAGCATGGAAGGCAGGCAGGAGAGTCAAGCCCAGGGTCTGCCCCAGGCCCCAGGTCCTTCACTAACACGCCGTGGAATACGACACGCAGCCCAGCCATGGGTTCCTGTAACTGTACCCCCTCAAGCGTCCTTCATCCTGCCTCCATGAACTACCTTACCTGAAAGACCACATCTGCACATGCCTGGCATAGGACTAGCAAGATGTACACAGGGCAGGGCCTGCCCAGACTCACTGAGTTCATTAGCTAATTAAAGAAAATCCTCAGTTAAGAAGATTATGATGGTGCAGTTTCTCCCCCAGCAGCTTCTAGAACCAATAAATTCTTAAAATCCACAAGAGGAAAAATGCTCTTTTCTTACTTACTCCCAAAGAAAAATGGGCGGCAAGGACCCTATTTGACACATCGGGATAACAAGCCATCGATCTTGTGATACAAGGGCAATGTTTACAATCAAACTGGAGAACATCTACACAGAAATATTTGAGGAGCAGTTATTTGTAACATAGAAAAACTAAAAAATATGTAAATTATCATCAATAAAATGAGAAGAAAAAAACAAAAAGCTAGAGTAAAATACAAATATCTACTATATATGTTTTTTTCTTTCCATTTCTTTTTGGTTTTAGTTTTGTGTCCCATCCCCTCCCCAAGATAGGGTTTCATATGTAGCTCTGGCTGTCTGGAACTCACTCTGTAGACCAGGCTGGCCTTGAACTCACAGAGATCCACCTGCCTCCAACTCCCCGCGGATTAAAGACAGGAGCCACCACGCCCAGAAACCTTTACCATGTTAACCACTTTGTTTTCATGGTGTTAGGACTGACTCAGACGAATCCCACAGACCCATCAGTCAGTGTTCCAACACTGAGCTACAGTACATCTGAATCATTTTTGTTTTGTTTTGTTTTGAGACATGATCTAACTCAGTAGCTCTGGCTAGCCTGGTACTCCCTTGTAGACCACACTGACTTCAAACTCAAAGACGAGCCTGCCTCTGCTGGGATGAAAGGTACCACACCTGAGCCATCTGTCAACACATCCATCAGAAGTGCTAAGCTCCTTCACATTCCTTTTGTATTCTTAGAAAACTGGGGGGAAAGAAAAAACAGCCAGATGTGGTGGCACTCAAGATGTCCAGGCAGAAGGATTGCCATGAATTTAAGACTCAGACTCAAAACAAAACAGGAAGCTCATTCATATAAATGTAATTTTGTGTTTCCAAACTCTTACTACATAAAGGGAAGCAGGTGGGACTTTCAATTTCCTACAAGTCACAGCCTTCTGCTGAAGGTACTTTGTACAAGCTCTAGTTCCACAGATGGACCACATTCTTTGTGTTCCTCCATGAGTTTTAGCACACTGAAAGGGTCTGGGCTAGACCTGTTTCCATAAAGAAACTTCAGAAAAATCATTAAGACTGTGTGCACGTGTTTGTGTGTGTACTTGCCCATGTGTCTGGGGGTCCGTGTGTATCAGCACGAGTGTGGAGGTGAGAGGTCATGTCTTCCTCGAGCATCAATCACTCCCCACCTTATTTTTTGAGACAGTCTCTCACTGAACCTGGAACTCACTGATTCAGCTGTGCTGGCTGGCCACTGAGCCCTGGTATCTTCCCGGCTCTGCTTCCCAGCCCGGGGACTATTACAGGCGTGCACTCCAGTGCCCAGCACGTTTTCTTTCCGCGTTAGGACGACAGGGATCCACACCCAGGTCTGTAAGCACACGTGGCAGCTGAGCATCTCTCAGCCTTGAACCGGCAGCGCTCTTCTGCCTCTACTTCCCAAGCGCAGGTCCATACAGACGCTCTTCAGGTGGGCATTAAAGCGGGCTCTGCAGTGAAGTGACGAAACCTTCCCTACGTTTCTTTATTCTACCATAGGAACTGCCTTTGAGTTGATAAAACCTATTCAGTGAATTCCAGTATTTCCTGACGAAGTCAAAGGTGGCCCCAGCACACTCCTAGGCAGGAGGCAGCACGAACGCGCACACACACACACACACACACACACACACAGACTCCAGATGCAATCCCTGCTTTCTATAAATGCCATGCTTTTGAGTGGCTTCTCCACAATTCTGCTTGGAGGTGAAATATAGATCTCCTAAATTAGAAGTGATATTTTGAGTACAGAAATGAGAGCTTCAAAGTAACTTCCCCTTCTCACCTGAATAGACCTTCCAAATTTCTGTCTCTAAGTCCCAAGGCCTGTCTAGAAGCCACTTCTTCTCAAATGCCCCCAAGGTGCTCCCATTTGCTGTTTCTTCTTGTATGCTTTTACAACTTGACAATTTTTAAATCTTAAATTTAACATACTTGCAAACATTTTTGAGATTCCTAACATTAAAAAATATGGAGGAGGGGCCAGTGAGGCATCTTGTCAGGTAAAGACATTCGCCATCACCAACCAACTTGTCCTTTGGCCTCCACATTCACACAGTAGTTCAGGCACACAAAATAAAGACATAAAAATGCAATTTAAAAATTGTTTTGTTAAACATGGGAGGCTCCTGGAGCTGGAGAGATGACTCAGGGGTTAAGAGCACTTGCTGCTCTTGTAGAGGACCAGGATTTGGTTACCAGTACCCACAGGTAGCTTATAACCACCTGTAAATTCCAGTTCCAGGGGATCCAATACCCGCTTCTGTAGGCTCCTGCATGCACTGAAGCGTGTGCACATGCACACGCACCCACACACACATATAGTAGTGGTACACACCTGAATCCTAGCCTAGGGGGATGAGGATCTGAATTCCAGGCTAGTCTAAGTTACAAGCGAGACCCTGTCTCAAATCAAATCAAACCAGCAGAGGAAAGTGGCTCATTACTGTAGTCCCAGCAACTGGAAGACATACGAGAGAGAAGGAGAGAGAGCTTGCATGTGCGTGTGTTGTGGAGCCAACTTGTCACTTTGTGAGGAAGACGATGGGAGTTAGCAGGGGGACTGCCTTAAGTTCAAGGCCAGCCTGGGGCAACAGAGTCTCAGAGAAGGGAAAGGAGAAAGAGCAGAAGAGGAGAAGAGAGGAGGGGAAGACAGGAATTTCAGACTTCTCTGGAGAGTTAACAGTTCATACCTGCTAGCTTCTCTCAACAAAGGTTTTCGTAGTGGAATTTTTACCACTCAGCCTTTTGACAAACAGGGCTTCCGAGATGGCTCAGCAGGTAAAGTAATTGCCATGCAAGCCTAGAGACCCGAGTTCAAACCCCAGGACCCACATAAAGGTGGCAGGAGAAAACGGATTCCAGAACGGTCATTCTGTCCTTGACATATACACCATGGCACCCACACATCCCCACACCGCACACACACATGCCATGCAATCATACACAAACACACATGCACACACACATACCATGCAGTCACACACAAACACACATGTACACACACAAATGAATTTTAAAAAACTATTTGAACTACTGTTTTCACTGCAACATTTGAAGTCAGTGGTTTTCTACTGAGACCATTTGTCGACCGACATTCTGAATATCCTGACATGGGGTGCAGAAAGCATGCCCCTGGCTTCTAGTGGTGAAAGCTAACGATCAGAAGCTGGCTGAGTATGTGTGAAACCTCCCACCATATATATTCACGGAGCAGCTCCTCACAACAAAGAATGTCAATAATCAGGATTGTCAGCCGAACTGAGGCTAAGAAATCCCGCTCTATGCAAACACCCACACTTTCTGTACATCACCGGTCATTCTCCCACCAACACAAAAACCTTCTAAGGTCGTGATAAACCTGCTTCCCCAAGTCATCCCCACCACGGCTGTGCTGAGCAGACTTCTGGCAAGCCACTGCTCCAGCCCCACCCCGCCCCTTACTTCTCTCCCTCCGGTAGGGAATAGTGACAGAAAACCACCAGAAGAGTTATACCATGGTTCTTATCATCAAAAATGGCTCCAGTGGATAACTATGAGGCAATTCTCACTGGATACCAAAGCATTTTCGGGAGAATTTGAATTAGAAAACAGTACTTTCAATCTGTAAACACGACTGAGAGCATCCCACAAGTCAGACACCGTGTGCCGACCACTTCCTGGAGTAGATAGAAACAGACTTGGAGTGAGCAGAGGAGGATTTACAACACCTCACCGGCTGCTGCTGTTGAAGGGGAGACAGACGAAGCCCCCCAGTTTTCGTCAGAAGCCAAGTCATCTCTCTGTGTTAACGTCATCACAATGTTCCTGCTGTCACATGCCATCAGTTACTCAAACTACTCCACAAAGGGATCTAGCATCAAGGAATTAGCAGAGGGACTGGAGAGATGGCTCAGTGGTTAAGAGCACTGGCTGCTCTTCCAGAGGACCAGGGTTCAATTCCCAGCACCCACATGGCATCTCCAGTTCTGATGCCTTTTTCTGGCCTCCATAGACACTGCATGCATGTGTGTACATGCCAAACACCCATGCACATAAAATTAATCTTTAAAAGGGAATGTTGGGCTCAACACACACACACACACACACACACACACACACACACACACACACAGAGAGAGAGAGAGAGAGAGAGAGAGAGAGAGGACAGGACAGACATACTGCTTAAACAATGATTCTCTTTGGGAGCTGGTTTTAGGGAGCAGGGGTAAATTCTGTATTTAGAGTGAGATGGAAGCGCTGCCTGCCCATGACGATTCATGATAACAAGTTCATGCTGTCCCTTCAGGAACACCTGGACAACGTCATCAACAAGCAAGTGACCACATCTTCAACTACTAAAGAGTAATGGGGCTGGAGAGACGGCTCAGAGGTGAACTGCTTTTGCAGAGGACCCAAGTTCGATTCCCATGCCCATGTCAGACGGCTCACAGCCGCCGAAAACTCCAGCTCCAGGCATCTGATGCCTCTGGCCTCCAAGGGCAGCTGCACTCAGGTGCACGGACACATGCATATAAGTAAAACGATAAAAACGATCTTTAAAAAATAAGTTCAGTAATAAATATTCAGTTTATCTAAAAGGATTTTGCCTGCAGTTCAATGCCACAGAAATGATTATTTAAAACCCCATGAGGCTGGAGATGGTAGTATACATCTTTAATCCAGCACTTAAGGCAGAGGCAGGCAGATCTTTTTCACTAAATTCAAGACCAGCCAGGTCTACATAATCAGTTCTAAAACCAGCCAGGGATATATAGTGAGATCCTGTCTCCAAAAACTAAAATAAAATAAAACCTTCATTTGGCTGGCTCTCTAAGTACTGCCCAAAACAAGACATCTGTGTTGTAAGACTCCAACGTGTGTGGTAAGGTTGACAGGTGAGGAAAGCTAACAGACGGAGCAGAGTGTCCCTTGGGGGTTCCTCACAGTGCTGAGGACCAGCCAGGTCCTTGCACATGACCTGCAGGCACCCTACCACTGCGCTACACCCCAGTCTTGTCGCATCACCCTTTAAGATTTCACCCCTCAAGTCAGAAACGGTGTTGCATACTCATAATCCAAGCACTTGGATGCTGAGGCAGGAGAATCACTGGAAGTTCAAGACTGGCCTAGGCTATATTGCAAGACCCTGTCTCAAGAATAAAACAAAAAACAAAAAGCTTCACAAATGTAAAAGAGAGATAAGAATACCTAACTCCAAAGAGTTATTATGTGTGTTTAGAGGCGTAGGGTTAAATCTGGGAGGAGTGGGGTAAATATGAAAAAAAATATATTGTATGAAGTTCTCCAAGAACTAGTCAAAGAGTATTCTCTTTTTAAAGAGAGTTTTTGTGAGTTAACCGAAACCAAGCAAGTGGGTTCTGGAGAGATGGCTCAGTGGTCAAGGGCACTGGCTGCTCTGGCAGGAGGGCCAGGCTCAGTTCCCTGCACCGACAGGGTGGCTCACAACCATCTGTCACTCCGGTTCCAGGCGATCTGGCACTCTTCTGGCCTCTGTCTGCACACCCACTGTGCACTTACATGCAGGCAAAAAGCCATACTCATAAAATAAATCTAAACAACTGCAACAAAAGAAACCAAGTAAGTGCTCACCACAATGCCCAGAACACAGCACTGTCTAAATGAGTTACTGTAAGTTCAAAGGCCAGGCTGGGTGACCCACAGCTAGGCAGAGTAGACCTCACTGGAAAACAAAGACAGAAAAAGACAAAAAGCCAGTCTGGGGATTCTAGCAGAGAGTCCCAGAACAAACTAAGCCACAATGCTGCTGTTCTCAACAGTCAATATGAAGGCAGATGCTACCAAAGTCCCAGCAATCCAGGAGGTAACAAAGAGTGTCCTTAAGCCCCCTTAACAAATAGGCACCTTGGCAAAGTCTTCTAAGAAGTAAAACAGAGGGAGATTTTTCCTACCCTCAATGACCTGAAACTGGAGCACAGTGTAACCAAAGACACTACAGCTCAATTTGAAACTCCAGCTGGAGTCAAGGATATATCCTAATGCTCAGGATTAGAGAAACAATTTTAATTCTGACCCGTCTCAATAAAAACCATGGAAGGCCAATCGCTACTATGTCAAGTGCAGAACTAAGTATTTGTTATTCCCCCAAACTAACACTGACCAGATCGTCAGACATGGACTTTACCAGATTCTGTGTATGAGGATTCCAGGCATGCATACATATGAACGACTATCTAAGAAGGGCTTAAATGGACATTGATGTGCCTGTACAAGACCCTAAACATAGGTTCACACAATTCCTCCAGTGAGTCACGTCTCCTACCTCCCGCATCTGAGGACATGAGCCGTGCGCTTGTGGAGCAAACACTCAGGTTAAATGCTTCCTACACAGTTGTTGTTGTTGTTATTATTACTATTATTATTACTATTATTAATTTACTTATTTATTGTGTATGTGGCAGGCACACACGAAGGCAGGAGAACAACTTATGGGAGTCGGTCCTCTCCTTCCACCAGGGACTGAACTCACAGAGGCTGCTTGGGGGCAAGTGCTTTTCCCCTGGGAGCCGCCGCACCTGCCCTACTGTGGGGTAAGAGACAACTGACTCCTTTGGTTTTGGTTTCTGTAGTTGTGGTTTTGGTTTTGTTTTGGGAGTCTCACACTCTAGCCCAGGATAGCATGGATGGCCTGGAATTCTCTATAGTACAAACTGGCCTCAAATGCCTGATGTTCTCACTCACTCTTTGGACTGCCATGATTTACAGGCATTGAGACATCACCAGTCGGGCGGTGGTGGCGCACGCCTTTAATCCCAGCACTCGGGAGGCAGAGGCAGGCGGATCTCTGTGAGTTCGAGGCCAGCCTGGTCTCCAAAGCGAGTTCCAGGAAAGGCGCAAAGCTACACAGAGAAACCCTGTCTCGAAAAACAAAACAAAATAAAACAAAACAAAAAAAAAAAAAAGAGAGAGACATCACCATCCCCCAGCTTCATGTAGACTCAGGTTCCAAACTAAAGAGCTCAGGCACCCCAGCTCCTGAGTGAAGGTGAAGAGTGGAGCTATGATCAGAACAGCTGGTCTCATCCATGCTGCTGCTGAGCCTCAATTCCTTAAGCATGCAACAGAAAGACACCCCTCAGAGATGCTGAGCGCCCTAACAACTCAGAAGTCAAGTGGCTCCAGCCAGTTTTCTAATTGCAACATGACGTAGTCACCTCTTGTTTTTCATCCTTTCTTTGTTTGTTTTGCTTTGAAGACAGGGTTTCTCTGTGTAACTGAGCCCTGGCTGTCCTGGAACTCACTTTGTAGACCAGGCTGGCCTGGAATTCAATGAGATCCACCTGCCTCTGCCTCCCAAGTGCTGGGATTAAAGGTGTGTGCCACCATGGCCCACAGGAACACAGGAAGTTATAAAAGCCACGCTGAAGTCAGGGCTATCACACAACAGCTCTATGCTGGAGGTTAGAACTGACTTAGTGAACCAAGAAAATCTTCTCCTACCACTAGAAACAGAGGACCTCCTAGGAGGCCAGAGAGATGGTTCAGTGGACCCACAAGCCTAGAACCCATGAAGGGAACCCATGGGAGAACCAATGCCGCAAAGTTGTCCTCTGATCTTCACAAGCCTGCTGTGGAACGCACAGCCCTACATACCTCCCCAGACCCCACTCTGTACACACACACACACACACACACACACAGCCCTACATACCTCCCCAGAACCACACTCTATCAACACACACACACACACACACACACACACACACACACACACACACACACAGCCCTACATAAACACACATACACACACACACACACACACACACACACACACACAGCCCTACATACCTCCCCAGACCCCACTCCATCTCACCCCACACACACAAATTTTTTTTTTCCTATGTATGGGTGTTTTGTCTGTATAACACATGTATGCCTAGTACCCACAGAGGCCAGAAGAGTGTCAGATCCCCTGGATCTGGACTTACAGACAGTTGTGAGACATCATGTGGGTGCTGGGAATTGAACCTGGGTCCTCTGGAAGAGCAAGCAGTCAGTACTCTTAACCACTGAGCCATCTGTCCAACCCCATAAATAACAAATACTTTAAAAGAGCACCTGGTGACTAAAAAGATGACTCAGTGGTTAAAAGTGCCTATTGCTCTTCCAGAGGACCAGAGCCCTGCCCCAGTACCCATGTTACATCACAGGCTGTAACTGCGGCCCCAATGCCCTCCTCCGGCCTCTACAGGCACCACGCTGCATGTGCACAAAGCCACAGAGATACACATAGACATAGAGACTATAAATGGAACACTTTCGTCCCCGGCTTGTAAACGTTAATGAACACACGCAGCTCATTTCTCAGCACTTGACCCATTCCCATAATTGTTTTGCCAGTGTGTAAACAGAGGCACTGAGTCTTAACTGTAGCAGGGTTAGATAACTAAAGACAAGAGAAGGCTAACTACAAAAAAAGCATCGGGAGAAGGAAGAGGGCAGTGGAGGGGAGGGGAGGAGGACAAGAGGGAGAGCATGAGCGTGCTAACTAACCCAGACCCGCGGCCCCGCCATTATGTCTCCTACCACAGCAGTCCTGGAGGACGGGAAGAGGTCTCCCAAGCCCACTGGAAAGTGTTAGTCATTTAGAGCAGCGGTAGCCCTGCCCCAGACACATCGCACAGGGACAGCTGGGTGCTTGGTCTTGACAAGCGAAAGGAGAATTGACTGAGTACAGGTGATGTCCACTTATATTTCAGATGAGGACACAGAACCAGGCATGATAGCAGACAGCTATAATTCTAGAAAGCTGAGGCAGGAAGACTGTCACAAGTTCATGGCCAGCCTAAGGTACATGGTGAGTACCAGGCCATCCAGGGCTACACAGCAAGCTTACCTCAAAAATAAATAAGCAAACAAACGAGGCCATGGAAACAGGGCTGAGCAACAGCCATATTTGGCCATGTGTATTAGAAAGAAGAAAACTTAGTTCTATCAGGACGGCAGGATGGCTCACCTCTGCCTCTCCCTTCACTCTGTTCCCTCAGTAGCCATGTCTTTGTCGTTGTGACCCCGAGGCCACACAAAGAGCAAACCAGCAGGTCTTTCAATGTCTTCCACCATGAAGCACCCCCTACAAGAAACTGCTGCTGCTCTGTCCACATGCCCACTTCCGCCACACCAGTATCCTGTCCCCACCCACATGGAGGCTGTAGTCTGTGATCCGGTCCTTCCTAAGACTCCCTCCCTCACCTGGTCAGTCTCTGGCACTGGGGAGCCTCTCCTCTTAGCACTTCTTAGGCCAGTCCCTACCATGCCGCGATGTCACCATCCACTCTGCATCCCCACGCTCTTGCTTCTTTAACTGCACTGTGAGCACCATCTATGACGTGCTTTCTGGAGTCCTCTGTGAGCTGACTCCTGGTCTTTGGCTCCTAGCTCACCCTGATTCTTGGCATGCTCCAACTTGGGCTTACCTTGTTCCAGCTACATTCTGAATTTGTCCACAGTTCTGATATTCAAAATTCCTCTCCTTTCTCCAAGGCTACCCCCCCAGCCTTGTCCCCATTCCACCAAACCCCAGTCCAGTCTCAGTGCAGCAAACTGCGACCCCACAGCAGCCCGACCCACCAGCCCAGAAGAGACTCCCACCATGCAAGGATCAAGACTATGAGCTACACTAGGAGATGACAGGTTCAGCCAACAACTAATAAATCAATGTCAATGCCCCAGGTTCATATTTCATCGAACTGTGGCCAAATGTCCAACATGATATAAACTGCATTATGATTTGTGTGTTAAGGCAGACTTTTGTAAAGATGGGGTAAAGTTCCTCATGTGACACTATCGTATTACTATCTCAGAGTTCATCGGGGTGCCTCCCCAAAGTAAGAACCCACTAGTCCAGTCTCTCATACATCTCCCCTTCCTACAGCTCAATCTACTGGCTGGCTGGGACTGCGGAGTGACCTTCCCAAGAGAGCTGTCCCCAGGACTCACTGCTGACAGCCCTTTACCATGTGCTGGAAAGGAGTGTCAGTCACTTCCAAAGCTGCTGTGCGGTGGCTCTCTTATAACTCGCTCTTAGAAGTCATCAATCACTTCAATTCCTTGTCAGGTATAGAGACAAAAATGGTGACTGATTATAGACTGAATTCCTGTCTCTCACTAGATCCCAAATCACTGAGTCAACTAAACTGGCTGGCATTGCTCATGTGTGGCCCTGAGCCCTGACGGCCCTAGGACATCTTTTGCCTTATTAGACTACAGGTGCCAAAGGGCTAAAGGGAGCTGGGAGCCGGGGCTACAGTTTCAGCACTCAGGAGGACGTGGCAGGATTTCCACAAGTTCAAGGCCAACTCAGACTAGAATTCAGTCAACACAAGAACAAAAAAAGGGTTGAGGGTGGAATTCAATTCCTAGAGTGAATGCTAGGAAGTAAGCCCAGGCCCTGGGTTCAATCAAGCAATGCAAACAATGTAACAAGATCCCTCCATGAGTTGTGTATCAGTTCAAGTGTGACAAGTGATTTAGACAGGCACCCAGCCATGGGTGACAGGCCCAGACCACCACGAGCAAGGAGAGACTGTACATGCAAAAACAGGAGGAAGTAGAGCGTGGGGTAGGGGAGGCTGTGCTGAAGATAGGACGACCTGACCTGGTTCAAATCCACCCATCCATCACTTAAAATCGGGCAATCTTTTTGGGGTTTTTGCTTTTTGGTTTTTTGTTTGTTTGTGTGTGTGTTTGTTTCTGAGACAGGGTCTTACTTTGTAACTCTGGCTGTTCTAGAACTCACACTATAGACCAGGCTGGCCTCAAACTCACAAAATCCACCTGCCTCCCAAGTGGTGGGATTAAAGGTGTTCGCCACCACACCCAGCAGAATAGTACGATCCTAGCGAGCCACTCTCCTGCTGAGTCTTCACAGGAATGGCAAGTCCACCTTCCAGGACATTGGTCTAAAGCATGAAACACACACCTAGGAACCTACAAGCCATGCTTTCGTTCCCATTCGGAACTCACACTGAGGGGTAGCTGTGCAGACCCTGTGACCAAGAGACAGATTAGGAACGCAGGGGGAGAAAGCTAGCTCCATCTAGGAAAGACAAGACTTCTCTCACAAGGGGACACTAACACAGTCATTGTACTTACTGTCTTCCAACCAAAGGGCCACTAAACAAGCATGAATGATGGAAGGCACCAGGAGTTATACCACTAAAACTATTTTGACAGATGTCCACCCAACATCCTAGACCATCCTGTCCAAAAGAAACATGAGAACCATATGCAGTTTTAAATTTCCTAATAGTAGTACTTTTGAGAGGAAAAAAAGGAGAGAAGGGGTAAAATGAAACTCAACACCAGGTCGTGGGATGTGGCAGACCGTGTGCGGAATGTATGAGGGCATTTAACCACAATATTATTCGCTCACCATATAACCAATATAAAAAATTAATAAGATAGTTCACATTTCCTTTAAGTCTTTAAATCATGTGCCTCTTTCTGTCTCTTTCAAGTAATCCAGGCTATTCTTGAACAGAGGATGACCTTGAGTCCACACTACCTACCTCAACCCCCAATGTTAGAGTTACAGGCAGGCACGCCAGGCCCAATTTCCAAGTGTATCTTATATTTATGGTTCATGTGCAAACATGAACATGTAGTTGCTGTCATATAAATACATGAAGAGAATGCCAGAGGAAGACATTTGCTAAACTGGAATATTTGGTTATTAGAGACAGGGCCTCACTATGTAACCTTGGCTGGCCTGGAACTCCTGCCTCTCCCCGACAAATACTTAAACTAAAGGCCTGAGACACCACACCCAGCAAAGCTGGGTTTTGTTCTGTTCAAGGTGAAACAGAAGTCTTGACCACAGTTAGTGCATTAGTTGAGTTGTTCCATGAGGGAAGAAAGGTGATACCAAAGGTTTAGCTCCAACTAAGAAGAAAGTCCAACCAAGCTGGGTCATGCACACCATCTTCTTGCCTATGTTTCACCCACTCTGAACCATCTCTGAGGCAGCTGTAGCTGAAGCCCTAGGCACAAACAGATGATACATATTCTCTGAATTTTCATCGTCAAGATTAAATATCTACTTGCAAATGAGGTAAGATAGTTCAGAAGCACAAGCTTCTCCAAAATAGTACAAAACAATGGCATTGTCCTCAAATGGCAAGACCAGGGAACACAGACTCCCCGCCACAATTTGGGGAAGGACTCCGTGCATGCCTTTACCAAGCACTCTGTTGTAACGTATACAACCACGCTGGGGGGGGGGAGAGGTTGGTTTGGAGTTGGAGTAAGCAGCTCCAGGTCCCACAGCTCGTAAGGATAGAACACAGGTCTGTATTACAGAGGGTTACACAAATAGGAAATCTCAGAGATTTTGACAAAGGCATCTAAACACTTCCATGGCCTTCCCACCCAGAAGTAACCAAACATTGAGCATCACCATCCCCACTTAATCTCCTGGTCCTAGTATGTAAACATAATCAGAATTGTTAAACTTCAGCTTAGCGGAGTCCCCATGGAAGGCTTAAGTTTATTAACTCATGTTTTCAGGTTCATCTAATACAAATTTCAAATGTGAGCAGAATTATATACCACCAAAACATAAAAATCTGGGATACATTAGAAAGTCATGGTGGAAGGAGTCTTAGTTGAGGGTCCAGAGGCTGGGTTCTGGATCCCTATCTACTCTGAACTACCTGATAAGCCTGCCCTCCATTTGGGTTAACTGTAAAAAATGAGGCAAAAATTATAAATTACATCTGAACTAAATCCAGCCACGAGATCCATTAAAGCAGTGGGCTTTGAATGATCCAACCTATGTAGCTTGTCAACACTCTTGTCATAGCATTCAGATCGCTATACTCTATCCCTTCGAACAGAAATCACAAAAAACTATGCCAATTACTAGCCCCAAGAATCAGCCTCCAAAATGAGTCTACATCTCAAAAGGAAAAGGCTGAAGTTGAGCAAACACCTGTTTATCTTTAGGTCTCCAGGACTGTTCTACATGCCAGGAGGTTCTAATTGTGTCAAGGTGTAACAATCAACTTTAGTGAAAACCACACACACTGGTGTGGGGGCCAAAAGACCATCAAGCAGACAGCAGCCTTAGTGGGGAGGCCCGTGACAGCCAAGGAAGCCACTCGGCATTTCTCTAAAATTATGTTTCTGTCTGCAGATGTCGGTCAAACAGAATTTGCTCTTCCCTCTCGAACGTCCTGCCTGAAAAAGATGATCCAAAGAATTCTTAACGCTCTGTTTATTTATAGTTGCATTATTCTCATCTCGCTTTCAATTCACTTTGCTTTTCTCTTATTTTCAGAGCACATAAAGACAAAAGCATCTCTCTATTCCTTCTTGCTTCCAATTTGTGCCCAGGAGAACTTCCGTCCTTCCAATGTGCTATTTCTAGAACCAGCTCTGGTACAGAGAACATATTCTCCTCTGGGTGTGCTGAGAAGGCTCTTGGTGTATCTCCGAACTCATCACTGAAGCCTCAGCGGACAGTCACCCACCAGCCTCAGCAGCTCAGGGCACAGTCACCCACCAGCCTCAGCAGCTCAGGGCACAGTCACCCACCAGCCTCAGCAGCTCAGGACGTCACCCCCAGCCCACACTCACACCCAGTCACCCACCAGCCTCAGCAGCTCAGGGCACAGTCACCCACCAGCCTCAGCAGCTCAGGGCACACACAGTCACCCACCAGCCTCAGCAGCTCAGGGGACAGTCACCCACCAGCCTCAGCAGCTCAGGGCACAGTCACCCACCAGCCTCAGCAGCTCAGGGCACAGTCACCCACCGCCTCCAGCTCAGGCACAGTCACCCACCAGCCTCAGCAGCTCAGGGCACAGTCACACACCAGCCTCAGCAGCTCAGGGCACAGTCACCCACCAGCCTCAGCAGCTCAGGGCACAGTCACCCACCAGTCTTAGCAGCTCAGGGGACAGTCACCCACCAGCCTCAGCAGCTCAGGGGACAGTCACCCACCAGCCTCAGCAGCTCAGGGGACAGTCACCCACCAGCCTCAGCAGCTCAGTAGCTCTGCCTGTGGTACCTGCTGTCTCTGGGGAACCTCCTTTGAGCCAGCATACCCCAGTACTATCCATGTAGGAGGGAGCAGGGAGCATGTCTCAAATCCTACCTCTAACACCACTCATGATCTGGGCTCCTTTAGCCAGAGTCTTTGCCTCAGTTTCCTCACTGTCCAATGGGATGGCTCATCTCATTGCCTCAGCATTAGTTAAAATCATCTAAGTTTAAAACTCACAGGCTAAAAGCAGGGCATAGAGGCGCACATTTTTAATCCCAGCACTCAGGAGGCAGAGGCAGGCAGATCTCTGAGTTGGAGGCCAGAGCTACAGAGTGAGACCCTGTCTCAAAAACAAACAAACAAATAACAACAACAAAGACCCCACCAGATACTTGGTGCTTGCAGATGTTAACTGTGGAAACTGTTTTGTACCTTCCTAAAGATGTTCTCTCTCCAACAGTTTCCAACAGTGCTAAAGATGAAACCCAAGACCCCTCCCATGCCAGCCACCCCTGAGCTCCACCTCAACTTTCTGAAACAATGCATTTTAAGTCCTCTTGATGCTTTTACTGCCCAAGCCATTCTCTTAGGGAATCCCAAACTGTTCCCACCTGTCTTCTGTTACCTCTGTTCTATGCTAATGAGACATCTCCTCTTATCTGTGACTTCACTTTCCAAGGTTGCAGTTATAAGGGTCAACAGTCTGAAAATATTAAAGCAAGAATTCCAGAAAATAATTCCTGCTTTAAATAATCTTTATTACAGTATGTTATCAATGTTGCCCTGTTATTAGAAACTACTGTCAATCTCTTATTCTCACCACTTTCAACTCACTTTACCTTTCTCCTCATTTTCAGAGCACATAAAGACAAAAGCATCTCTCTATTCCTTCTCGTTTCCACTTTGTGTCCAGAACTGCCTCATTTTCTCACAAGTATATATGAACAGGAAAAACCTACCGCACAGAAGGCTCGGTACTCTGAGTTTTAGGCACCCACAGGTAATCTCCAAACTGGTTCCTCCACTGAGAGCTGTGATGCTGCCATCCGCCCAGTCTGACCTCTAGCCCAGTTAGCCACACCAAAAGAGCTAAGAGGCAGAGGGCCCTGTCCCAGGCAACCGTGCCCAAACCTGAACTTGACAGATCAGGGATCTTCACCACCACTCTTCTGCCTCTGACGTGGTCACCTCAGAACAGAGAGGACCAGCTGCCAGGAACATGTCACCTCCGGGACCCTCTGTCAGCCCTCCTGCCCCCTCACTCCCCAGATCCAGTCAGGCGCCACCATATTGCACTGACCCCTGCGGAACTACCCCTCCACTCCGCTCTCGAAAGCAATGTGCCTAGCCTTCAATGTAAAGACACAGATTTTCTCCCTAAACTGCTGCAGGTGACCCATTTGATCTCCTTACCTCTAGCCTCAACAGCTTCCATTCCATTTCCAGGTATTCCCACGAGACTTCGGGGACGAAGGCTAAAACTTTCTGCTAATACTAGTGTCCAGATCACAGAGAGATCCTCATCCGCCTTGCTTGCCCTTCTCTGCCTCAGGGGCATCAATATGGCTACCACACGCCTACCAGGCTCTCCCTGTACCTTCCGATCACTGCTCCATTGCATACATGCTCTTCCTGAACCCTGACCAGCCCCACATGTTCACGGACTTTCCAGGTTCCACTGCGAAGCCCCCTCTTCAAGGCTTCTCCCAGACAGTGACAGCGGATGGCCAGTCAGTTGTGTGACAGCTCTGTGGACCACTTCCTACTCTAATCTCTGGTCTCCTGTTTCCTCAGCATCCCCAGAACACGTCAGGATGTCGCCTGCTGCCCAAAACCATCAAGCCTCTGGTACCTCCTCACACCTGCACAGCTGACACTTCCCGGGTTCACCTCCCTCAGCACCACCACTGCCTCTGCCTCGTCTGCCTGACCCAGAGTGATTTGATCCTCTGCTCTCGCTTCCTCCCTCACGAACTCAAATGATTTTAACCCAAACAGAAAGAAAGAAAGAAATCTAACACTAAGGGTTAGAGACTAGCCTCAGTTACAAAATGAGTTCCAGGACAGTCTGGGCTATAAACGAGGGTGACTGTCTCAAAAAATAAAATAAAGGACTTGTTTTGAAGTCTCTCCACGCCATCATCGCCATGACAGTGCCCAAGTCCCTACACCTCCCTGCAAGGGAGCCGTGACTTCAAATGGCAGACACACCTGGCATTTTTGAAGAGAACCACAGACAGTCAAGATTTCAACAGAGATCTGCGGGATCGTTTTCCAAAATCTCAGTTCTGCTAGTGTGTGGTGTTTCACGGAAAACAAGCAAAACTGACAAACTAGTCTCGAGATGAAAAACACTGCCGGAAGAAATAAAAGGCTGTTTCACCACTTGCAGCTTTCGGTTTCCATTTTGGCTAATTCCGATTAGTTCAGGGTGATAAAGCATGTCATCCCGTTAGAGCGGTCTGTTATCAGGAGCATCTCTCTCTCCAGTGTCTTCATGGCCACCAGTTCTGTCTCTGCAAAGTCTTAACTGCAGCTGTCAAGGTCGTTCTCTTCCGTACGATACAGTGAGCTGAATTTATTCCATTCACTTCAAATTCACACACATGTACCAAATATTGCCAACTATTTACAACAAAATAAAAAAAAATGCTGATGCAAAAAACCTGTACCCAGACACTTGTGGTAGTTTTTCCCACAATCACCTGAAACTGGAAACAATACTGTTCCTCAACCAGAGAAAGGATGAACAAACCGTGGTATATCCACACAGCAGAATAGTACTCAGCAAGAAAAAGAACCAAGAATCAATACACAACGCAATAAGGACGCATTGTGGATGCATCTTGCCAAGTGAAGACGCCATTTGGGGGCATCCTGGGAAAACTCAAACAATATGGCCAGGAAAGAACAGAACTGCAGGGAGACAGACTGTGGCTGCCAGGGGCTCAGGTGGGGAAGGGGTGGCCTCAAAGGGGCAGCAAGAAGTGCAGCATGACGGAGTTATTCTGCATGGATTAGGTCAACTCGAAGGTGGCTCTGCATGCATGTCAAAACCCAACCACTGTACACGCGAGCAAATGTCATGGGTGTAAACTGAACATCTTAAATCCATACCTTCATTAGTGATCATCCCTAAAACATACTTAACACCATCATACGGGCTTCTGTGCTGCTGCTGCTGCTGCTGCTGTGAGGGCTGCTGTTTCAGTTCCGACCGTTTGTGAAGGAAAGATCTCTGGGGGCTGAGGAAGGAGCGGCCCCAAATGGCCTTCAGATCCTTGTCACCTTGTACTACCATTCCTTTTTAAGGTTCCACATCAGGGCAACTTCTGCACCAGCTGTCCTCAGCAAGGCTGAACTCTACCAAGGACGTGGGCAAGGTTACTCAAAACCCACAGAACACAGAAGCTCAGGAAGGATTCCAAAGACGGGGGGGGGGGGGGGGGGGGGGGGGCAGGGACCAAATCCTAACACTGTAACTCAGTCTAGCCAAAAGTGTAAGCAAAAAAAAAAAAAAAAAAGACCACTTAAATGAGGTTTACCTCCTTCCTAGACTGTTCTTAAAAAGGAGCCACAGGGCTGGGCTAGGTGTGGTGGCACATGTCTGTAATCTCAACACTCAAGAGTCCAGGTAGAAGGCTGAAGTTGAGGGCAGCCTGGGCTATATAATGAACTCTGTCTCCAAGGTGGGTGGGGTGTCAGAGAAAAGAGGAGAGGGAGGAAGGACAGGAGGGAAGGACCGTGAGAAAGGGAGTCTATGAACAAAGAATGAAATCCTGAACCAGGTTAGTGTGAGCTGTTAAAAAAAAAAAAAAAAAAAAAAGGCAACAACCTTGCATTGAGTGCTCCTTAACATGGAAAATATGAGTCAACATCAGGCAAGGGATGAAAACAGGCAAGTGTTCACCACCCAGTTACACTCTCTTTCCAGTGTGCTCTCGCCAAACCCGCACATTCCTGCTGCAGACAGGGAAGGCCCGAAGGTCCGCCTCAGAGACCGCCTCAGGAAACAGCAAGCAGGCGGCAGCTGCAGCTCCAGGATGGGTGCCATGGTGTTCCCTCCCGGCTCTCCCAGGAAGGAGCATGCCCTTGCTTATTCTCCAGAACGCTCTGGGTCCCTGGGTCCCTCTCCCCCCCAGAGATGTGGGCCTGCTACCTTGTTACAGCCCAGCGTGAGATCAACACCTGAGGCCAGCTCCAATCCAAGATGAGCTCATGATTGCTGCCAGAGAACCAGCTCCCCAGCCTCCAACAGCATTTGCAGCTGGAAAGACTGGCCTAAATGCAAAACAAATGCTATTTTCAGGAGAGACTTCTGGGGGGGGAGGGGAAAGAACAAAGCTAAAAGCACCAAGAGAGTACACCAGACCAGAACATTCCATGACATGCCGTACCTAAAAAGGGCTTTTTAAAACACATTCTCAAGAAACGGTCATTGCAAGGGGCGAGTTGTTAAAGTTAAATAAAAACCCCTGCCCCTAGAAAGACAGGAATGAAGGACTAAACGATAGAATGGCTTATTGTATTAAGCTAATTAAGGCTTATCACATTAGCCATCTGAGTTTTCGTTGGCACCAGAAATGCAGGGGCCAACAACCACGCAGTATAGATTAGGATATGCTCGACAAGCATTCTCTCTACCACAATTGTCTGCAGAACTCTGGCAGTCGAAAATGAGGTAGAATTGAAAACCAATTTTAGCACAGTGATTTGCAAAGAACCGTGTTCCATCGTGGAAGCTATTTGCTGGTATATCCGTCTGAGATCACATTTATCTCTATTAAATACTCCATAAAATATTCCGAGCTAGCCATGCACTCTAGTCTCCCCCTTTTCTGACAGTGCCAGCACACAGGCGACTCTCTGCAGTGTCCCGTCGTCCCCCCCCCACCGCCGCCCCTAGAAATTCCAACAATAAAACCCCCTGGATACTTAATGCCCTCCACTGCTGACAGATGCCCACCACTGCCAGCACACAACTTCACCAATTCTCAGCTCCTTCGTTCGCATTTCTGACTAGACTAGTCTGCTGCAGCCAGAGAGGACATGATACGCACTTCAAAGAGAGAAAATGTATTTGCAATCAGGTCTCCCATGGGCTCCTCTTGACTGCACTTTTACCAACCCAGCAGAAAGAAAGGCAGAACCAGCTCTGCTGCTGAGATCATATTGGATCTGACTGGTGTGACTGGTTTCCTGTTTGGGGAAGTTGCAGTTCTTTGCACAAGGAACCCCCAAGGCAAAACGTTTAGTGTTCTCCTGGAAGCTCCCACAGCCTTTGTTCCTCGCTAATTTGCTGCTCTCCTCTCCTCTCCTCTCCTCTCCAAGCTCTAGTCTCCATTTTTTTTTTTTGCCGGCCCAATTCTAACTGCAGTAAAGCATTAGACATTCTCTACCACCCACTACAGTGGAGCTGCAAGCTAACAGTCTTTTCTACACAGATAAAACCCGACAGACCTGGGTTCCTCCTAGTCCTTCGCTAGCATTCCACACTGAAATGTATGCCACAAATAATCCCATGGCAAACTCACTGTCGACAGCCCCCCAAATCAATAAAAGACATTCCACCACTTGACTGGAAAACCTTTCGGGTCAACACGGAGAGCATGGAAAGAGGAGAGGTGATGGATGAACAAAAGACGAATCTACCTCCAGGCTCCTCCAATCCTAAAAAGCTGGCTGGGCTACTTCGATTTGATGAAGCTCTTCTTTCTTTCTTTCTTTCTTTCTTTTTTTTTTTTTTACAATTGTGGGCAAAATGTGCCATGTGGACTGCTTCTATGCAGAAAACAGTGCATTCTCCACAAGGCCCAGCCGCCTACCACCCTCTAGACATGCCTTTCCAGGCCTGCCTCTTTCAAATGCCCAGGCACATGCGATTTAATGAAGGCATTCAGATCGCTCCTTGATACCAACACCATCAAAAAAGTCAGTGGGACCCCTTAAACATGGATAACGTGAAAGGTATGTGGTCTCCACTCTGAACCCCACTCATTTCCAGGGTACCAATCCACTGTCGGTCTGTGTCAGAATGGATGTGCAAATTAATATTTAAATTCATGCTAAAAATAGCATATCTCACCTTGTGAACCTTGACCTTTTGAAAAGACTTTGGACCAGTGCTCAGTTACTGTCACACGGTTGCATTCTCTGCAAATAGGAAAGGGTTAAAAGCAGCCCCAGTCAACAGGCCTACAAGGGAGGAAAAAAAAAAAAAAAAGACAGCATGTATGGCTGACAGCATCACTGGAACGCATTTATGCTCGTGTCCTAGAACAATATTGTTACCTTTTGGCCTTCATCATAGTCCCAAGTATCCCCAACACCCTTTAGTAGCATCTACAAGGAAAAGCACAAAACAGAACATAGGCTGCAAGAGAAAAAAAGGCATGCAAAGTAGCAACAAACTGCCATTACAAACCCATCAGTTCATTCTGGTTGTTTCCTTAAAAACACACGGAGAGAGAGAGAGAGACTGCACAAACCAAGTGTCCCCACCCTAATAAGGCACATACTTTTTTTTTTTCTTTAATAAGGGTCATAAATCTCAGCTCCTTGTCCATCCCTTAAGCAAAAGAAAAAAAGGCAGGCAAAGCCCAACTCATCTGAGACCCTGCAAAGCTGCACCTTCCTCCCATCATCTCTACACAGGCTCTTCTAGGGTGCCATTAGTCACGTACCAGTGCTGTGTGGTGTCTACGTGTGCGTTTACATACTGTGTTGGCATGGTACCTTCCTGCAAGGTCCTCTGCTTTTGGCTGCCATGAAGGGAGGAAGCTGCTATCCCACTGTAGTAGCTCAGTGACTGCATTGTGTTCAGGAGCTGATCTGCCTCAAACCAGTTTCAGCCGGTTCTGGTCACCCTACATAAAAAAGCTATGGCAACCCTCGCTGAGTTGCCAACAAGTCCCTGAAAATCATCAGCACAGGGTTGGGAGCTGGCTGAGGGGGGGTGGGGGGAGGTTGCCTCTCCCTTTTAGGGCTTTCCTGAGGAGGGAGAAAGGTCATTGTGTGTGCCCCCTCCACACGAGCACAGAGCCCTGGAAATAATGCTCACCTCGCGAGCCCCCCAACAGCCTCTCGGGGCTCATCCCCCTCCCCTCCACCCTGAAGCCCACCGCAGACACTGCTTTTTTTTTTTTTCTCTCCCCCTCCTTCTCTTTTTCCCCCACTTACCTCCCACAACCTGGCTCAGATCTTTGTGTACGTGTGTGTCAAGTGTGTGTTCTCTTGTGTTGGTGGCTGACAAAAGAGAGCCCCCAAGAAAGCAATTCTATGTGTGTGTCTCCTCACACAGGATGCGTCGTCGGCTTGCAGGAGCCGGCCTGGCCTCCTGAGCAGAGTGGTGCTGGCTTGTTGACCAGGCTCCTCTCTGCCTGTCACCCCCCACCCCACCCAGCCCCCTCCTCCCTTCCGTCCTTCTCCTCCAGCCCTGTCACCACCACCACCACCACCACCACCAGCAGCAGCAGCAGCAGCAGCCCCCCCAGTCTCCTCCTCCTCCAACCTTCTCTTCTTTCAAGCACCTGGGGGGGGGGTATGGAGAGGGGGAGACGTCCAAATCCCTTCTTCACCTCTGGGTAGTACACTGCTGAGGTGTGGGGCGCTAGGGGGTCAAGTCAAGGGGCAGCAGGGAAAGAGGGGGCACCCAGGCCTTGGGGGGAAAATAATCATCTGTGCACAAGCAGCTCTGGCGGGGGGAGGCGAGCCCGCGCTCACGTGGCCCCCTCTGGAGCCGGTGGGGCCTAGCCACACCGGCCTTTGCCTCGGGAGGGGAGGCCCCCCACCTCCAGAAGCTTGGCTGGGCGCGAAGGCCGGCCGTCCCCAAGGCCAGGGTGGGACAGGCCGCCGCCACTCAGGCCAAGGGGCCTGAGCCTCGCGCTCGCCGTGACCCCGCGGGGTGGCACGAGGGGCCCGACGCTCCCCCCCCTTCCCGCCCCGTCCGCCCGGACCCCCGCGGCCCCCTGTCCCCAGCGCACACCCACCCCCTGGCCGGGCGGGCCTCCGCAGCGCTCAAGCCCGGGTGTCCGGGCCGCGGCTCGGGCGACCTCTGCTCCGCGCGCCGCCGCCGGCGGCTGCTGTTGCTGCTGCTGCGCCCGCTGCCGTGCGAGCGGCGACGGCGGCGGCGGCGGCGGCGGCGGCTTCCATGCTACGGGCGTGTCGCGCCTCCCCGCCGCCGGGGTCTGTGTGCGAGAGCGGGAGCCGGGCCTCGCCACCCTGGGGCTCCCCCCGCCGCCGCGGCCTCGCCGTGCGCCCGGACGCCGGCCCCCGCTCCCGGGCGCGGGCTCTAGGCCGCGCGGCGGCGGCGGCGGTGGCGGTGGCGGTGGCTCGGCCCGGGCCACGCCGGGGCCTAGCGCTCGGGCCGCCCGGGCGGGCGGCGAGCGAACAAAAGGGAGCGCGGCGAGGGGGAGGGGCGCCGTGGGGGAAGGGAGCCCGAGCCGGGCGGCGGAGCGCGAAGCCCGCGGCCGCGACGCCCCACCGGCCCGGCGGCGCCTCGTCCCCCCGGGTAGACGGCTGCGGGGCGCGCGGTGCGGCCCGGCCCGGCTCGGCCCGGCCCGGAGGTGCTGGTGGCGGTGCTGGGGGACGGGGCCGAGCGGGGGGCTGGTTTGCTGTCTTTTTTCAAACGGACACTTGAGACTCTCACCCAGTCCTTTTCCATGGCCCCAAGCCGCGACTTACTGGAGTGGAAGGAAGCAAGGCCTCGCCAAAGATGGTTGGAAAGAAAAAAAAAAAAAAAAAATGCCCGTGAGCCTCTCTACCCGGGATCTTGAAGCCAAGGTGGTGGTTGTGCTGTCCTCCTCGTAAATGGTGGCAAATAAGTAAGAAGAGAGCAAGCTATCTTCAGATAAATTCAATCTGAGATTCTCCCAGGAGGTGGAAGAAAGGGCTCCCTTCTGTTGGTTAGTGGTTTGGAGCCCTCTTCGCCTTAAACTGAGCCACAAAAGAATGGAAGACACCCCTGGGGTGGGAAGAAAGCCCTGGTGTAAAAAGACACACGTTTTGCTTTCAGAGAAAAAGCCACTGGGGCCAGATTGAAGCATGGCATGTTCGGTTCATGTAGGGTGTTGGTGTTTTTTTTTTTTTTTAAACTGGGGGAATGATATTGAGTAAACACGATGTCATAGCTGGGTCTTTTAAGTTCTATAAGGGAAATGTAACAAGCACGAATGTAACAAGCACAAGTTTTGTACATACAGCAGGTGGTCATGGCTTACAGAACACAGGCAAAAAAGATACATACAGAAACCCAGCCAAAGGCCAGGAAGGGAGATGATCGTCACCCATCTGAGAGGGAGAGGAGAGAGCGCGATTCCTTCTGTGCCAGATGAAGTGTGCTGTTTCCCAGCCCTGTGTCCTGGTGCCCATATTGTGCACAGTCGAGCACGCCACTGAAAGGGTTCTTTTTTTTTTTTTTTTTTTTTTTGAACAAGAGAAACCTCCATGTCGAGCTAATTGTGCTGACTGGAAGTCCGACAAAATGGAAGGATCTGAAAAAAAACAACAACAACTGCCACCATTACCTCCTAAAAAGGCTCATTCTTGTTTGCTTGTAACTCTGAAGACCAAACTATCAGTGGAGGAGCCGTGAAGACTCCCAGCAGAAGCACTCCCGAGTGCTTTATTTTAAAGCGGACTGGTGAATGTCTGCAAAGCGGACAGAGGAGGTTTTCCTTTGAAATCTCAGTGTCCCCTTGCATTAACTTCCGTTAAGGAAGCCATTGTTCTCTGTGCTAGGGCGCCCGTGGGATGGACACTGTAAAAGATCTTTTGCTCCTGGAGACTTTTCATGCAAATGAGTTGAATTACTGTCTCACATGAGAGTTCTTTAGTTTCAGCCTGTGCCACGATGCCCGAGTTGCAGCGCGTCTCGGCCCAGGTTTGGGAAGACCCATGCAGTCGGCAGATTTTGCCAACCACAGCATCGTGTTTGCCAGTGTTACAAGATGATGAAATTGAAACTCTCATCTTCTGGGAGCCAGAGAACAATGCCACCCAACACATTCTGTGTGTTGAGTTTCACCCTTGCCTGGACTTGATTTCATTTGAGAGGAAGCCTTTTCCTTCTTCTGAAGGTAGGCCGTTGTTAATCTGCATGTAAAAAAAAAAAAAAATTATGTGCATTGAAGAGCGTACAAGGACCTGCTAATCGGAGATCCTGATAGGCTGGCGCCCTGTTACAATATATGGAATTTGATCGTGCAGATGCCCGAGGAAGGTCATGGGTTGGTTTGAAATCTTTTGTACTTAAAGTGCTCTCTTGCCCCTCCCCCACTCCTCCATAGCCCTGAAAGCTTAGGGAAACAGCATTTAAATGGTTACAAGAGTTGTGCCCCCTAAACCAAAGTCTAACTTGCTTATCCTAGGAATCCAGCTGTGCAGCTGCCCCACAGATTTGTAATGCCAAAGACTTGTGGGGGGGGGAGGTCTGTCAAGCCCAGTCTCTTGGTCAACCCTTGGCTGGGGGAATTCGGTTTCACGGCCCCACTCACCATTTGCACAAAAGACAGGAGCTAGCATTGCATCTGCTTTTAAACCAGAAACAACCAAAAAGTAAAAGATAACCATTTCTAGCAGATTCTCTCGTTTCTATTTTTACAATGAAGGCTTCAGAGAAACCTCTTTGGCCAGATAAACTGATAGTTAAAAAAAAAACAAAGCACCCATCTGAACCCATTTTGCAAAATCATTGAGTTTCACAGCTACAGAGACAGCTTCTGAGTTGGGGTTGGGAGGCACGACCACTCTTCCAAAACAATCCCTACAAAAAGGTACATTCTAACATTCTGCATATGTAAGACTACCTTGTATACCGTTCTGCTTTGAGCAACAGTAAAATAGTAATTTGACTACAAGAATGAAGTAAAACTATTATCTGAGTACAGTAGATAAGGACAGGACAAAGAAAACATACCCTTCTCATGCCAAACAGAAACCAAAGGAATCCCAGGCCCTTTGGGATTTTTGTTATTGATGTTTTTATTGCTAACACGGAAAGCCTTGCGTTTCCTCCGGTGGATCAGAGAATCCCAGCTTCGTTTTTTTTGCTTTTTGTTTTCATGTAATCTTTTGTGGTTGGAAGCCAGCTCTGTAAAAGCCTGTAGCCACCATGCTTTCCCTCCTTCCACTCTGAAATCGGGAAATTCCTCGGTTAGGCAGAGCACACAAAAAAGGTGTGTTCCTGGAGGGAGGGGGGCGTGGAGAAAAGCCTGTTCTTTATCTCCCCGTCAAAGGCCTTGCAGGCTAACCCCTCAATTGCAGTGGCTGAAGGTTTTGAGCTGCACATTTTTTTTTTTTAAGCTCAAAACCAAGATAGGCCTAGGTATGTGTAATTTGTAGAGGGTTTAACATGTAACATTTGCTAGCCTGTTTTTAAAGGAATCATTACAATATTTAACCCTAGAAGAGTAATTGAATGATTTGTAGCAGATGTGTAGATGGTCACATCCAAGTCAAGGAGCATTTCTTATTAAGAACAGCAAACTTGATAGAATGGGGATTTTTCTTTCCATATGTATTTTCAAGAACATACCCCTAAAAGAAGTCATCGCCAGTTTTTCATTGTTACCCGCCAGAACTGGACTGAAAAAACAGATCTCAGACTTTCTGTGGGAACACCTCCTTCCCTTTCCAGAGCTTCAGCCCAAAACACCCCCCACCCCTCCCCACCCACCCCCAATAAAGGCCTTTGACTAGAAGACCTGAAAGGGGGGGGGGGCTCATTCCTAGTGGGCAGCACTTTAGGGGGCTTCTAAATGTTTGAATGGCCTCAGGTCTTGAGGAGTGACTAGATACATTAATTCTTAACTCTGCCTATCTGACAAATCAGTGATAGCTGGCCATATTCAAAGGAAGAAGAAAGGTAAGGACAAGAGAGGAGGTGATGTCTGTAAGCTCTACCCCGAAGAATCAGAGAGTCAGAAGTCTGGGGCTTTAGGGAAAGTTAAGAGTTCTTTTGTTCAGAAATGGCGGTGGGAAGAACTCTGCTGAGAAAGATAGACGCTCCTCTGCCCTTTGCTTCTGACTCCCGTGACAAGAACCCATGCTCCAGCTTGTTTCCAACTACTGAGTCTAGGAGGAGGGAATGAGAAAGTGTGGAAAGCATCTGAGGGAAGAAAACGCCATGGGGCTCCATCCGTGGATATGACATCACCCTCCCACCACCCCAACCACCAACCCCCGTCCTCTACCACCATCAGAAAGCCTTGGGGTTCCCAGGTTTCAAGCCTCAGAGTCTTAGTTCCTTCCTGGAGGGGATCTTAGGGGTGAATCTCCTGCAGTGAAGACCATGCCTGGTCACTGTGTTGTATCTTCATCTTAACCTCCTACCTGCCCCCTGCATCCGTCCATACCATCTGCAGATGCCACAGTGTTCTGTGCATCCCGTGGGTGGCATGACATCATTCAGTCCTCAAGCACCTAAAAGTAAACATGTTCTCAGTAAAACTAAGGCCTTCTGCCACGGGCGTGGCTGCTGTCGGGTTTTGTTTTCCTCGGGGTGTACACTTCTAGCCTCTAGCTGCCGAGAATGTGTGGGGAGGAGGAGACCTGAGTGCCCTTGCTGGCCTTACACATACACATCACAATATCCAGCTTTTTATGTGGGTTCTGAGGTGCAGGAGCTTGGACCTTCAGGCTTACACAGCTGACACTTGGAGCCCCTGAGCATCTCTCTAGACACTTCCGGGAATTCTGACTTCTGGTCCCTCACTGCAAATTGCCTCCATCTCTGGTTAATGACAGTCCTTGGGAACTGTCTGGCAAGAGGGTATAGAATACATTCCCCGGGGAAACCAAAGTCAGAGTAATGAGTACTGGGAAGACTCGGCCCTCTGGGTGCGTTTGACCCCACCTTGATCCAAGAGCCATCTAGTTCCAGAGCCCTGTCCTTGAGGCCTTTCCCCATGGCCGGCACTGGGGGTGAACTTCTTTCTAATCCTGCCTTGGGTACTCCCCCACAGATGTGATCCAGAGGTTGTTTGATCGATCCTCCTTTTCCAGGTAATTATAGTTCAAGGCATACAGTCTCAGAAACAGCTCTCACTGGTTGTATCCTTCCTTCTCTCTTATCCACTCCATCACCAGACGCTGTGAGAAACCCTACACTACCTCCATCCGCACCCTGTTGATTACAGTCCGACTGTCCATGTCCGTTGCCCACCTTCAACCTCCAGCCCCTCCAGTCAGTTTAGATATGATCACTACCAGCTCTCCTCATCTCCAGCCTGGCCAGCTTCCATAGCAGCCTCCACGCTGATGCTCTGGGAGCCTTTCTAAAGACACCATCCCCCCATCCCTCTGCTCAGACCTTTGCACGGCTCCTCATTAGACTGTAAACATAACTTAGGAGGGCTTCTATCCTGTAACCCATTACAGGGCCTCCCTTGCCTCATCCGCTGAACACTGTAAGAACCAGGCTTGGTGAACATTCCGTTCTTTGAATGTGACCTACTTCTACTTGCTGTCAAGTCTACACATGTCATCGTTCCCTCTTTCTGAAAGAGTCTCTGGCCTTCTCCACTTTTGTCTGACTAATGCCTGTGTATCTTTAGGTCTAAATGTATGTCATTCCCAGAAGTTCTCCCTGGCTTCTCAGCTTTGGAGCACTCCTAACATACACTCACTCCTAAGTCCCTTTTTTTATTTCATGTGTTTTGTCTACAAGTATGTCTGTGCACCAAGTATGTGCCTGGTTCCTCTGGAGGCCAAAAGACGGTATCAGATCCCCTGAAACCGGATGGTTATAAGCAGCCATGTGGGTCCTGGGAATCAAACCTGGGTCCTCTGGAAGAACAGCCGGTGCTTTTAACTGCTGAGCCATCTCTCTAGACCCACTAATTTGCCTTTTTACATGGTATGTAAATTTTCTATAACTGTCACCATGAGTCAAGAAGCCTGTTAAGGACAGAGATGATGACATGATGGGTCACATTGGATCCCCCTCCACACACGCCACACTCTCCACAACTCCATGAGATCACAATTAGCTTGACATTTTAAAGTAGTCATTTGGAGCATTAGATTAGCACCTATAGAGGTTGTGTTTTGTTTTGTTTTCTGCTAGTATTTAAAGATAAAAGATGAAGGCTAGGTGGTGGTGGTGCATGTCTTTAATCCCAGCACTTGGGAAGTAGAGGTAGGTGGATCTCTGTGAGTTCCGGGCCAGCCTGGTCTACAAAGTGAGTTCTAGGACGGCCAGGACTACACAAAGAGAAACAATATCTCGAAAAAAGACAGGTGGATGGATGGATGGATGGATGGGTGGGTGGGTGGGGGAAGATGATCAAATCCTTTATAATTTTCTGCTAAACTTTTTGATAAATATTTGAAGTCTATTTTGAGGTTTTCTTAAGGAAATATTGGCTACTTCTAGACTTTTTTCTTTTGTTTTTCCTGGGGTCTCACTGTGGGCTGGGGTGACATTGGAAGCAGTAGGTAGTAATAAGACATGGGGAAAGAGCTGAGTCTGCAAAGTGTCTGCCACACAGCATGAGGGACCTGAGTTCGGTTCCCTAGCACCCAGGGAAAAGCTGAGTCTGTAATCTCAAGGCTGGTGGGATCGGGGACAGAGAGGAGGATCTCTGGAGCTCCATGGTCAACCAGCCTAGCCAAAGGGATGGACTCGGGTACAGCAAGCGACCTTGTCTCAAAAAGAGTAAGACCCATGCGTGGTAGTGTACACCTTTAATCCCAGCACTCAGGAGACAGAGACAGGCAGATCTCTGTGAGTTCGAGGCCAGCCTGTGAGACTGAGTTCTAGGTCAGCCAGTGAGAGCCTGTTTAAAAAAAGAAATGAACACAGTAAGGAACCACGTGTAAGACCAAATGGGTTTTCCCAGCTATAAACCTACAATTTTTGAGGGCTCTCACAAGAAACCCATTTACAGGGAGAGACATGTTTGAGCCTCACGTGCAACCTCCAAGGCGCTTCCCGAGCCGTCCTAAATCTCTTTTCTGTGGCAATAAAAAGAGAAAAGTTTCTGTTGGCTCCATGTGAGGGTCGTGTGAGGGTAGTCTGTCATGGTGGAGAACACATGGCGGCAGAGCCCGAGGCAGGAAGGAGAGAACAACTCTGGCCCTCGGCGCTTGTTCTCCTTTTCATGCCCCAGGACCACAATCCATGGGATGGTACCACCCACAGTTGAGATGGATCGTCTTACCGTACAAACCCAGCCTCGAATTTCCCTCACAGACTCCCAGAGGTTGGAGTTGTAGGTGAGTCTGGATCCTGGAAGGCTGACCCTCAGCATGGCTGAGGGTCAGTCTTCCTTGTCAATGTGACTGAATTTGGAATCCTTTAGACTCACTGGGTACCATGGTGCAGTCGGGAATCCCTGCAGTTGGGAGGTGGGCACAAGAGGATGAAATCCTCACCTACACAGCGAGTTTGGGGCCAGCCTGAACTTCATGAGACTCTGCAGGTCCCCCTACCCCACAAAAAACCAGATAGAAACTGGGGCAGGGGTTCTGGTGAGAACGTACGCGTGTCTTGGTACATCTGTGAAGGTGTTTCTAGAGAGGGCTAACTGGAGTTGGGAATACTCACTAAATGTGGGCAGGTTGTTTTGTGGGCTGAGGCCTGGACCAAAGAAAGTGAAAAGGAGGAAGCCAGCTGAGAGCCAGCAGTTTTCTTGTTTGTTTGTTTGTTTGTTTGTTTGTTTGTTTGTTTTTTAATCAACTGTTCTATCCTAGCACTGAGAAAAGTACTGACCCACCATAACACCCTCGCCCAGACACCCGAAGAGTCTAGGCTTCTGCCTCCCCCGACAGAGTGCTAGCTTACAGATGTGATATGAGCCGCCACACCTGGCTTTGCACAGGGCTTGGATCGAACCCAGGACATCGCGAATGCCAAGCGAGCATTCCACCTTTTGAGCTCCATCCACCAGCTGTTTGTTTTTGTTTTATGAATCAGAGTCCTTGAATTCATACCTATCCTTATAACCCTTATAACCAGTCCTTCTGACTCCTGTGTTCTCAACATAATTACTAAGTTAAAAGGAATACAGTGGCTGATGAGACGACTCGGAGGTTAAGAGCATGTACTGTTTTGTTTCAAGCACTCATCACCACCTATAACTCCAGCTCCAGGAAATCCACACCCTCCTTCTGGCCCCCCTTGGTACTGTACTCATGTGTACAAAACACACATACACACACACACACACACACACACACACACACACACACACACACAATCTACACATAATTAAAATAAAACTTTTTTTTTTAAATGAAAAGGAATACAGCCCCTCTCCCTTGGCACCTGAGATAAACCTCTGGCTGGTGATGGCTACCTTCCTCGATGAAGAATTATCTGGTGGACGCTGCCCGACTATGGAGGCCCCTCTCACACCTCCCGTTTCTTAGCTTCGGTGACATCTTCGCTCCTTCCATAGGCTCTTCCCACTCAGCCTCTCCTCTTGGCTCATTTTCTGCATTCCTCTCTGAAATACAGATTGTGCTCCAGGTTCTATCTTTGGCTCTCCTCATTCCTAAATCTGCATTTCTTAAAGGAATGCGTTTGCTCTCTCGGGGCTTCAGATGTAATTGGATGACTCCCAAAATCTGGATTTTTAGATATGATCTCTGTCCTAATCCTACACGGGTAAGGTGCCAAGTAACATATATGTCCCCCAACCACACAACTCAGGAGGTCCAAAAGGGCCTCTTGCTCCACCACGACCTGTCATTCAAGGTCATTCCCATCTCTTCCCTTCACACTCAAGGGGTAAATGCACATTCCTTCTGGCAGCTTCCTTAGCACCCTTGCCGTTCCTCGCCAAGTCAATGTTTTTTGGTCTTTTGGGGTTTTTTTTGGTTTGTTTTTCAAGACAGGGTTTCTCTGTGTAGCCCTGACTGTCCTGGAACTCACTCTGTAGACCAGGCTAGCCTTGAACTCAGAGATCTGCCTGCCTCTGCCTCCCAAGTGCTGGGATTAAAGTCATGCGCCACCACACCCAGCCTCCAAGTCAATGTATCTTACGGAAGCCATTTTCCCCACCTGAGTTCTTTTGTTGTTGTTGTTGTTGTTGTTGTTGATTTAGTTTTTTAAGACAGGGTTAGTAGGCCAGGCTAGCCTCAAACTCAGAGATCTGCCTGCCCCTGCCTCCTGATGGGACTAAAGGCCACCACATCCAGCACCTCCCTGAGTTTTTACACTGACTCCTTAACTATCCTATGGTTTTCACCCAACTGCTCTTCATCACATAGCCCTTAGGTAACCAGAGTTTGTGTGTTAAATGTGGACTGAGACTGTAGCTCAGCTGCACACCTTTAGCAGAGAGGAGGTTCCAGGGCCAAGCATTACACAACAAAGCCAAGTAGAACAAGAAGCTGGGCCTGGTGACGCGTATACACTATCCAAGCACCCAAGAGCTAGAAGCACACTAGGGATGTAGCTCAGTTGGTAGGGTGTTTGCCTAGCATGCACAAATCTCTGGGTTCAATCCCCATCGCCATTTAACCTGGGTGTGGTAGCCTGTGCTTGTAAAGGCAGGAGAATCAGAAGTCCAAGGTTATCCAAGGTTATCCTTGGCTACAGAGTGCTTTAGGGCCAGTAGGACTTCAAGAGATCCTGTCTCAACAAACTTTGAACATATTTATACTAAAGAAATCATTTATTGTTTATTTGAAGTTCTGATTGAATTGGTCACCTTGGGGTTTTGTTATTGTTTGTTTGTTTGTTTGTTTGTTTGTTTGTTTTTGTTAAACATGGAAACCCAAGAAATAGTCTCTGTTCAATTCCTTTCTCTCCCATTTGAAGGCACATGCTGTGAGGGTGCAGACATGGTCTGTTAGATCTGTTGCTCTGAATTCCCATCACCTAGCGTTGAGCCTCATCCGGCTTGGCCAAGGGTAAGCATCCACAAGTGTTGAGATTGAAGGTAGACTGCAGAAGGCAAGCCACACTGGCCGAGGTGTCAGCAATAACCAGGCAATCCATGCCACATTCCCTTCTAGCCTCCACTGGCTCCTCAGAAATTTCTCAGTTGCCATGGGGATTCCCAAGGACACACACATACTGCTTTCTGGTCTTCTACCAGAACATGCTGAACTACTGAACTCCGCAAATGACAGTTTACAATCCCACCAACGCAAGTCAGCATAGAGCCAGAAAATTGGCCCTGAAAATGATTTTGGTACCCCTTTCCTCTCCCATCTTGTCTTGCTGAATAGTCTCACCTAGAAGCCCTGCATTTCTGGCATGGAGCCGCTCTGTTCTTCTAAGCTGTGACAGAACTGTGATCATTGGATACTGTCCTCGACAGCTAGCCTTTAAAACACTTGCAGGCATTGAGGTGATAAGTAGGACAGCCTTGCCCAGGGTTCTGACAACTGAGTATTGTCAGCTCTGACTCGGTTACTTAGGGAGGACTTTTGAATCTTCTCCCAATCATTCATGAGTATTTAGCCAGCTTAATAGCTCCTGTGACTCGAGGTATTCTTCTCATGGCCACTTTCCCCAAGGCAGAGAGCCAGAGAGGGGGTAAGAGACCCCCAGATCACCCCTTTTGATTCATTAGTTTCTTCTTGCCACCACGTGAAGTTTTAAGAGTCTCATTCCAGAAGGAAGCCAAGTTTTCTTTTTCTTCTTTCATTCCTGGAGGAGTGGGTTGGGGATGGGAGTGGGGGTAGGGGGACACGGCACAGCAGCAGCCTTTACAGAAATAAATGCCATAGATGGTGTGACTTCCCCCCTTAAAAATCTCCTTTAAGGAACTGAAGAGATGGCTCAGTGGTTAAGAGCACTGGCTGCTCTAGCAGAGGACCCAGGTTCAATTCTCAGCACCCACATGGTGGCTCAAAACTATAACTTCATTTCCAGGGAACCTGGCATCCTCTTTTGGCTTCCTTGGTGCACACCTTAATCCCAGCACTCAAACAGGCAGAGGCAGGCAGATCTCTGCAAGTTCAAGGCCAGCCTAGTCTACAGAGCGAGTTCCAGGACAGCCAGGGCTGTTTCACAGAGAAACTCTTGTCTCGAAAAACCAAAAAGAAAAAAAGAAAAAGGAACAGCAACAACAACAACAAAAAGATGGCTAGGCCAGTTGGAACTGTAGTTTAGATATTCCTTATATACTGGGCTATTTTTCACTGGGCCTGTTGTGAATCCATTAATTTCTCTTTAATATATCATTATTTCTTTGTTTCCCTTTTTCTTTTTTTCCCTCCTAGAACTCCATATGTAGACCAGGTTAGCCTCAAACTCACAGAGCTCTTCCTCCCTCTGCCTTTCTAGTGCTGGGATATGGTGATATTTTATTTGTGCTGAAATGTGATTTTATTTGTATGTTAATAAATAAAAGTGCCTGGGGGTCAGAGCTAATAGCAAGCCATTTAACAGAAGTCTGGCAGTGTTAGCACAAGCCCTTAATCCCGATCACATGACAGGCAGATCTCTGTGTGTTCAAGGACACCACCAGCATGGAGACACATGCCTTTAATCTCAATACCAACCATAGAGCCTGGAGGTCTGTATAGACAGGCAGTGACGAGGAGGTCATGTGGTTGGGTTTACAACCAATGAAAAGGCAGAACAGAAATTCAATAAAAAGACAGACACACAGGAAGTAGGTCTCTTTCAGAGTGGAAGGACAACGAGGGGTAAGAAGGCGGTCTTGGTCTTAGCTCTTGGCTGCTGCTCGATCTCTGGACTTTTAACTCTGCATTTGGCTCTGTGTTTCTTATTTAATAAAACCATTCAGAATTACGTCTACACTGGGATTAAAGGTGTGTGACGCTGTGCCCCTCCTCCTCCTCCTTTTTCATTTATTTATGGGTGTGTGGGCATTCTCGGGATGTGAGCAAGAGCTAAGGGGCACATAGAGAAGTCAGAATACAACTTTGTAGAGTCTATTCTCTCTCTTCCTCTTTACAAGGGTTCTGGGAGCTGTAATCAGTTGTCAGGCTTGTTGGAGCAACTGCCTTTACCCACAGGGCTATCGTTCTAGCCCTAGCTCCTTTTCTGAACAGCCATTGAAACCCAGTAATTTGCAAGAACCAAGACGGAGCCATCTTGAATCAGTTTGCAGCTACCATTCCCTCCCCCATCCCCAACAGATGCCCAACAGGGCTCATGGCTTCCAGGAGTTGGAACACTGGGGACCCAGTCAAGGCTTGTGTTGTGGTACACCCACTTTTGCAAAAAGAAATTGCTTTGCTGGACGGCTTTCCCTTTGTTCGGCGTTTCTTTGTGGGACATCGAGATTGTTCCCTTCCCAACAGTGGCATGTGTCTGTGATCCTAGCGCTCGGAAAGGCAAAGGCAGGAAAGGCAAAAGGAGCTACAGGAAACATTCTAAATAAACCAGAACCAGGGTGGGGGGCGGCTCAGCAGGAGAGGATGTGTGCTGCCGACACCCACCACCAGAGTTTGATCCTTATGTGGCAGAAAGAGGACTGACTCCCCCAAGTTGTCCACGGACCTCCGTGTGTTTTGTGGCATGCCTGGGTGCTCCCCAGTCAATACAGTTATGTGTGATACAAATAAATACAATAAAATTTAAAAAGAAAAGGCAAAACCAGGGCTGGGGAATGATAGCTCAGTGGGTCCCTTGCAAACATGAAGACCTTGGTTTGAATCCTCAGAAGCTACTGAAAGCCAGGCAGAGTCATGCATCTGTAACCCCAGCCCTCCGACTCCGACGGCGGCGAGATGAGAGATGGAAAGGAGAACCCACACAAGCTTGTGGCTCAGCCAGCTTGGCATACACTGGGGGAACAGCAAAGAGACCCTTTTTCAGACAACGGGGAAGGCATGTACAGACACTGGAGGTTATCCTTGTATGTGCACACATGCCAGCACACTCCCACATGTGAACATTTTCACATATATTAATGCACACACGTCAGAGGTCGGACACACACACACACACACACACACACACACCAAACAAACAAAAAGTCCCAAACCCCAAACAAAACAAAACAAAATCTCAGGCATAGAGCATGCTGGCACATACCTGTAATCCTAGGATTTGAGAGATGGAGGCAGGATGTTTATGGACAGGTTCAAAATCATTCTCAGCTACACAACATGTTTGAGGCCAGTCTGGGATACAAGAGATCTAGTCTCCAAAAGAAAAAAATAAATAAAAAAATTTTTAAAAAGGAAGGAAGGAAGGAAAGAGACAGACAGACAGACAATAAGAATGAAGAAGGTGGTTGACACCAGGGAGATGGAATAGAGGATCAAAGTGCATACAAGTCTGACGGGATGAATTCAGATCCTCAGAACCCAAGTAAAAATGTCGATGTGGGCCGGGCAGTGGTGGCGTACACCGTTAGTTCCAGCACTGGGGAGGCAGAGGCAGGCGACTCTCTGCGAGTTCTAGGCCAACCTGGTCCGCAAAGCGAGTTGAGTTCCAGGACACCCAGGACTGTTACACAGTGGTCCTGGAACTCACTCTGTAGCCCAGGCTGGCCTCAAACTTAGAGACCCTCCTGCCTCTGCCTCCCAAGTGCCGGGATTAAAAGCGTGCGCCTCTACAGTTAGTATTTCATGGACTCTTTTATATCGGTGCCCTGACAATTCACAGTTTAGGAAAACGAAATGTAACTTTTTCAGGTAAAAACAAATTGACCTGGAAGTCACTGTAAACCCTCAAATACATGGACCTCTGGATGAGCCCAGATGGGGTCATCTAGACTGAGATAATCATGGAAGGGATGCACTCAGAGACAAGATTGGAGATATGGCTCCTTACAGGTGAATTGCTAAAAATAAAAAAAAACCCTAGTGCACAAGGTTCATGAAAGCCAAAGGACCCTTAAAAGACAAAGGCTGCTGGCAAGTAAGAGGAAACAATGATGTAATAGAAGGTATCACCATAGCCGAGAAGAAAACTGTAAATCAGAAGTGGGAGGAGGGGGTTAATGTGGGATCTGGGAAAATAAACTCAAGGGTGGAATCTTGCTTTTGCAACTCCTATGCAGAACTTTCCCAGGCAGGAGGGGTAGGCTGATGTGGCAGGTGTGGCCTGGTACAGGAAGGATGCAGGGACAGCTGAGTCACCCCCTTGCGTCCTCCATCCAGTGCCGGCAAGTCCATTGCCATTCGCTTCCGCCCGTCGGGATTGCCTAATAATAGCTCCCACGTGCTGGGCTGCATCTGTGCTAGGCTCTGGCCTACCCCCCCCCCCCCCGCCCCCTCGCCTTACAGCCCAGTTTGGAGTAGGGTTGGGAGTCTGGAATGGCTACTGGGCTTGCCCGACCTCAGCAGCACCAGAAAAGGCTATAACAGCAGTTTGGACTCCCACTGGCTAGCTGCAGGCACAGGATAGGATGATCTCACCTCTTCTGGGCAAGCCCTGCCCCCAAAGTAATGCCTGGATGGTTTGTAGAAAATAACTAAGTTGGCTCCCCTCTGGCTTATACCTCTTGTGGGAGGGTTTCTCACGTGCCTTTCCTTTCCAGTACGTGTAGACTGACGTTCTCCTCCTCTGCCCTCAGCTGCTCGCTCACGGGGACACAGCCCTGTTCCCATGTTTCTGCCTTCCTTGCCCTCGCCACCCTGCCCTCCTGGTATCAATCCCTTCAAAACAACTGTCATCCCTTATTGGTACCGTATATCCTTAATCCCGATTGCCAACTTGATGGGGGTATAGAATGACTATGGAATACATCTCTGGATGTGTTTCCAGAAAGTGGAGAAGGAAAGATGCACCCTGAATGTGTGAGTGATCCCGTCTCAGGGGCTGAGGGGCGGGGATCACAGACTGAATAAAGAGGGGGGAAAAAAAAAAAAACCCCGCAAGCTGAGCACCAGTGTTCATCTCTCCCGGCTTCCCAACTGTGGATGCAATGAGACTGACTGCCTCCTGTTCCTGTCGTCATGTCTTCTCATAATCAGTAGCTTCTGTCACAGCTACAGGAAAACTAACACGGGACTGCGCGTGAAAGAAACCGAAGGTTTAACATCCCAGCTGTTCTATACTGAGTGTGCCAAGGCCAGGCAGTCCGTTGCTATATGACAGGACAATAGACCCAAGCCAGGACTGACCCCAGCAGAGGGGACGTACGTGCTCAACCCAGGCCCTTGGAAGAGACCTGAGCAGTGACCCGGACTCACATCAGACAGCCTTGTGAACTTGGAAACGTCATTTAACCTCCCTGAAATTCAGAAGGACCAAACTGGGAGACAGCAGCATCATCCCGATGCCCTTGTCTTCCCAGGCAAAAAGAGGTTCAGAAGACGCGGCAGCCAGTATCCGCGGGGCATTGCTAGGCACCGGGCACATAATTTTAGACATTTTCCCTCCTAGTTCTATGTGAACAGCGTGGCAAGGATGACGGCAGTACCTCAGATAAAGGTGTCTAGGGGGTGATGACCCCGCTGCATTCCCTGTCTCCCTGCTCCCACTCTCCCCCTGGCTCTTTAAAGACTGAAAAGCACCCCATTAGGTGCAAATACATGGAAACATATTCATGATTATTCAAATGAAGGCCTGCAAAACAGCCCGTGCTACTCTTATAAATATTCATTGTTACCAGGCTAATCACTAGCAATCTCACAGGACGATGTGCTCTGGCAACCCTACTCTCTTCCCCCCTGCCCCCTCCTCCTCTGTCCCCTCCAGCCCTACGCCTCCCAACATCTCCTGAGGTCTTCACCATCTTCTTCAGGGAAAAGATATTTCTGGTTCATGAGGTAAAGCTTGCTTTATTTATCTCCGTCAGAAGATGACTGCACCAGGAGGCTAACCTTCTGCACAGTGTAACTGATCAGGTCCCAACAGCTGCAGCAGGTTCTCGGGCATCTATGTAAAATTGTATTCTAGTTCTCTTTTTGAGACAGGGTCTTGCTGTGTAGTCCTGGCTAGCCTGGAACTCATTATATAGACCATGCGGGCCACAGAATTGCAGAACCCCACCTGCCTCGGCCTTGAAAATAATGGGAAATGCCCCCCATCTCCTTAAGATTTATTTATTTATTTATATATTTATTTATTTTGGTTCAAAACAGGGTTTCTTGGTTTTTCTAGACAGGGTTTCTCTGTGTAGTTTTGGTGCCTTTCCTGGATCTCACTCTGTAGCCCAGGCTGGCCTCAAACTCACAGAGATCCGCCTGCCTCTGCCTCCCAAGTGCTGGGATTAAAGGCGTGTGCCGACACCGCCCAGCAGCCCTTGGGTCATTTTTCTAATCATCTTTTTGTAGTTTTTTTGTTTGCTTATTTCATATTGTTTGTTTGTTTTTCTTTTTCCTTTTTAAAGACAGCGTTTCGCTGTGTGGTTCAGGCTGGCTTCCAATACTCAATCCTCTTGCCTAAGCCTCCCAAGTCCTGGAAGCCTTGGCCTGCACCACCTTTGCCCTTGTTCAGGCATCTGTACTTCTAGCTGCTCCCTGTGATGGAGAAGAAGGATGTGTTCACCATAGGGCATTTTTACCAAGCATGGTGCCAGGGCTGGGGGCCAGCCAGAAGCAGGGCACCTTGAAGCCTAAGGCCCAGGAAGGACAGGGGAGCGGCAGGTCATGGGCATGGTGGACTGTATCTATAATCCCATCGACAGTCCCAGATTCCAATCCAGCCAGGACTAGACAGTGAGTTCCAGTTAGCCTAAGACACACCAAGACCCTGTCTCAAAAAGTGGGGAGTACTGCTGAACAGATGGCTCAGCCTTTAAGAGCAGTTATCACTCTTGCAGGTGACCTAGGTTCAGTTCTCAGCACCTACTTGGCAGCTCACAAACTGCCTGTAAATTCAGTAACAACCTCAGAGAGATCTGATGCTCTCTTCTGGCTGCTGTGGGTCCTGCATTCGTGTGGCATACAATTAAAGAATGAGGAGGAGGAGGAGGAGGAGGAGGAGGAGGAGGAGGAGGAGGAGGAGAAACTGTTAATGCTCTATTGGGCAGCCTGAACCTGAGAGAGTGGAGCCTAAAAATGAGGCAGACTAAAGCCTCATGCAATAGCCATCTTTATTCAGGGCATCAGACAATTTATATCCTGAGAGTATTCTAAGAGTTAGGCAAGGTCATGTGAGCAAAGTTCACTTCAGTTCATGTTGTATACAACCACAAGGGCAAGGTCACGTGAGTTTAGGCTCTATACAGTCAGGAGGACAACTCATGCTTGAAAACATCATTCTGAATAATAACAGGAAAGACGATCGGTAATCTAACGTAAACCCACTCCCATTTACTACACTTGAGAGGGGCATGACAGCACATCCCAAGAACAGGTCCATGCTGTGGAGGAACAGAGCTTACAGGACTCTGGTTTACTTGGAGTTTTCTCACAGGCTCAGAATTCTCCCACAGCTTCATTCATGGACTGTGTTCCGACAAGAAAGGGTATTCTGTAATAAGGTGCACAGCGAAATATGTGCAAACGTACGTGTGTGTGTGTGTGTGTGTGTGTGTGTGTGTGTGTGTGTGTGTGTGTGAGTGTTTACTCTGCAGTCAATGAAATTCACTGTGTAGCCCAAGCTGGTCTTGAATTCTTTGCAACCCCCCTGCCTCAGCTCCCCAAGTGCTGAGATCATAGATGTAAACCATCATCAATCCCACCTGGCATTCCCCTCACCCTCAGCCTCAGGGCTTAGGGACCAAACTCAGGGTCTAACTGATGCTAGGTGAACGCTCTACCCCTGAGCTCTGCCCTCAGCCCCGCTTATCATCCTCAAACAGGCTATTTCCTTTTTTTTTTTTTTCACATGGCCGCCTGTGACTGCTGAAGCAAATGGGTGCGAATTGGAAACAAGCATGAATTAAGCAGAGAGAGGGGCACAAAGACCCCTTAAAGAGCAGTGGGTCTATGGAGATTAAGTGTTTAAATGAAGTCCTCTAGGGGCTGGAGAGATGGTTGAGAGCACTGGATGCTCTTCCAGAGGTCCTGAGTTCAATTCCCAGCAACCACATGGTGGCTCACAACCATCTATAGTGGGATCTGATGCCCTCTTTGGGCATAGGGTCATACATGCAGACAGAGAGCCCTCTTATACATAAAATAAATAAATCTTTAAAAAAAAAAAATAAAGTCATCTAGCGATTTGATCAGCACCACTGAGACTCAGTTCAGAGACAAGAAAGAGCCCTGATTCAAGTGAACAAAGACCCAGAGAGATTAGAATGCAAGGTTGGTTTAGACAAAGACCTCTTGTCAGAAGCAGGCAGGCCATTCCCAAAGGGATCGTTTGGGGATTTTATGATAAGGAAGGGTCCTTAAAAAAAAAAGTAATTCATTAATTACTTTTTTTTTTCCTGAGACAGGGTTTCTCTGTGTTAACAGTCCTGGCTATCCTGGAAGTCACTTTGTAGACCATGCTGGCCTCAAACTCAATGAGATCTGCCTGGCTCCGCCTCCCAAGTGCTGGGATTTGTTTGTTTTTTTGAGACAGGGCTTCTTTGTGTATCCTTGGAGCTCACTATGTAGACCAGGCTGGCCCTGAATTCACCAAGATCTTTTCAGCTCTACCCCCAGTGGGTTTCAAGGGCGTGCACCACCATGTCACATCCAGCTTTTGATGTGATATGTCCTTCACAAGTTCAGGTATTTAAACACTTGGTCCCAAGCTGGTAATACTGTTTTGGATGGTCATGAAAACTGGGACATGGGGCCGACCTAGGCCCCTGAGGGCAGCAGGTCTTAAAGGTTGTCTGTGACTCTGGTTCTGACCAGAGCTTTCTGCATTCCGTCCGCTATCACCAAGATGTAAATAGTCTGTTCCCTGAGCTCTGCTGCCAATGAGGAACAGCCCAGCACTTCACCTCCCTCCCTGCAGTAAATCCTACTATGTCTCTTGAACCCTGAGCCAAAAGAAGCTGTTCCTCCTTAAGCTGCTTCTTCCAGGTATTTGGTTTCAAAGACGAGAAAAAAAAATAATATGAAGACTTTAGAAAATTCTGGGATGGCAAAATTTAAGGTGGGAAAATATAACTGCAGCTAGCACAAGCTGGGCCTAGGTTAAAATGTGAGAGCATCTCACCTGTTAGGTCAGTTTAGAAGTTTAAATTCCATTTGATTTTGTACGTGTGTGAGTGTGTGTGTGTGTGTGTGTGTGTGTGTGTGTGTGTATACACATGCCACTTTGCACAGGTAGAAGTCAGAGGACAACTTATGGGAAGTCCTCTCCCTCTGCCATGTGGGCAGCAGGAACCGAACTCAGTTTATCAGGTTTAGTGGGAAGTGCCTTGACCTGCTGGACTGTCTCCCCAGCCCACATTTGACTCCTCAAGGTCTAAGGAAAACCTGCTATTGCTTATGGGTTGGCCAAGAGTCATTTTCTTTATGAGAAGTAGATTACTCCTAACAACCCGAGATGCAGAGATGAAAGTAGAGGTTCAGTTATCTCCGTAAAGGCCTGGCAATAAAACAGCTTTTCAGAGAAAGCTCTGTGTCTCCCTTTCGAGGATGACAGAGAAGGCTGCCAGGACAGAGAAAGGGTGTGGAGACGAAAACCATTCTCAATTTCTCATGGTTGATTTGTTAGCGGCTCCCGCAAGAGGAATAATATTACTTTCTAATCCAACGTGGTGTCATACCTGTGTTTGCAACATTATTTCTTAGACCAACATGACTTTCTCTTGCTAGAAATTATCACACACACACACACACACACACACACACACACACACACACATCCCTCTAATCAGGACTCCCTGGTTTGATTTAATGAGATCCACACAAAGGCGGTTGTCAGTAACCACAGAAACGGGGCAGGGCTTTCATAATGATGGTGCTTGAATTGTAGCCCCATCTGAAAAGAGCCTTTTTAATTATAGGGTTTGCGGTGGGGGGAGTGGACTGGGAGAGAGTGGAAGGGGTGACGGTGGATGTAGTCTTTTATCGACTTAAAAGGATAGCAGGTGGGCCCCACTAACAAGTCTTAACCTCAGGACTTGGCTTAAAAACCCTAGCGGGGGGGAAAATTTTTTTTTTTTCATTTTAACCCTATGTATTTGCTTGTCTTCCCTTTCTTGAATGACAAGGTTTGATTCAAAAGGGCTCAGAAGGGACAGGGGGACAGGGGTGAGGCCCACCAGACCAGTTCAGAGGTTGGTAATCCCTCTCTAAACACAGAAGTCCTGCCTGCGTGGGGGAGTCTCCAGGCTGCCCTGGGGAGCAGCTTGCAACACCGTCTGGAGCTATTTTGAAGCCGGTGACCTTAAAGTCTAGGACAGTCTCTGGGACATTTACAGTGTTAGGTCCTTCAAGCCCCTCTACATTTCTCACATCAAGTCAGCAACAGTGTGACTCACTCCAGAAGGCAACATGAGCCGAGTTAAAGGAGCCAGCACACAGCCAGGGCTGCTGCCCAGGGCAGGGCCCAGAACCCCCTCATGGTGGGCGGGAGCTGCTGGAGCTGCATACGTCCCAAGCTGGAGGAGTCACATCACCGCTTGAACAGGGGACCACGGGAAAATTTAGGAGTACCAGTGATTCCCTTTCCTCAGGAAATGAAAAACCTTCCCAGAAGCTTCCTAAAGTGTCTGTTCACCTCTCATTGCCCTGAACTGTCGAATGGTCAGTCCCATCGCTAAGAAAATCAAACTGGAGCTGGGTGCTGGTAGTATACGTCTTTAATCCCAGCACCCCAGAGGCCGAGGCAAGTGGATCTCTGAAGCCAGCCTAGTCTACCAAGTGAGTTCCAGCACAGCCTGGGCTGTGTTACACAGAGAAACCTTGTCTTGAGAAAAAAGCAAGCCTGATGGGGGCCAGTAAGATGGCTCAGTGTCAGAGTACTGGATAGCTGAGTTTTATCCCAGAATTAACCGGTTCCCTCAAATTGTCTACACACACACACACACACACACACACACACACACACACACACACACACACACACACTGTGGCATGCTCCCCCTCCCAATAAATGAATAAATGTAATAAAAAATGTAAATGCATGATGGAATATTTTACATGGCTGTCCTGCCCAATATGTCATACAATTTGGGTCTCTTAGTGGTGTCATGAGTTATATAGCTGAAAATTGAATTTAACCAGGCAAAAAACCCAGCAGCATCCCAGAAATGAGATGCCTTCAATTTCTTGTTGTTGAGGTGACATTTATATTGCTCATTAGAAAGCCATCAGCTCAAAGTACGAATTATTTGTGTGTGTGCAACCCATCTGGAACTCCAGAGGCATCGCACAGTATACCCAGAGCATTTCAGCTTAATAAAGACCGGCATGGATGAGCACAGGTTTGAGCAGCCACACTAGCTGAGGACGCGCTGGTGGAAAGGAAAATGGCGCTGGTGGCTGGTTACCGCGTGGAAAGGTCACGATTACAACAGAACCCAGTGGTATCTTTCAGAGCTTTATTAGAAGAGGAGAGAGAGAGAGAGCCAGGCCTGGAGGAGAGGAAACACAGAGAGGTGCAGAGAGAGAGATGGGGGGACGAGGAGACAATGGGGGCGGGACATGGCGCCGCCTTATAAAGGCCAGAATGCACCTGCGCCTGCGCACACAGGCCCACTCGCAGAGATCACAAGGTCACGTCCGCGACTACGTGACCGAGTAACCATGGGGCATGGGTCACGCAGGACGTATGGCCCAGAAATGACTAGGCAGAGATGACTAAGTGTCCCAACCGGGCATGCGGCATGCACGTCCATGGGGCGTGGTTGGAATTCCTATCACAGGTCCAGCAATTTCACCCCAGCGTGTGTTTTGTGAACTCGGAGCGGTGACACCTACCTGAAGGTTCCTGACCTTGCTCCTCTGCCACAGCTACTTTACTGTCTGACAAAACTCTTAGATACTCCAACCCAAAAAGAAGTACAGGGGGCTGGAGAGGCGGCTTGGTGGTTAGAGCGTTTGCTGCTCTATCTAGTACAGGACCAGGGTTTGGTTCTCAGCACCCTCATCCGTAGCTCACAATCACCTGTTAACTCCAGCTCCGGGCATGGGTGTGTGTGTGTGTGTGTGTGTGTGTGTGTGTGTGTGTGTGTGTGTGTGTGCTGGCCTCCACAGGCACCTACTGTTGGTTAAGCAGTGGCGCTCATGGCTGGATGCCACGGTGGCAGAAGAATCACGAGCCATGGTTACCTTTCTAGAGCTTTATTGGGAAGGAGAGAGAGAGAGAGAGAGAGAGAGAGAGAGAGAGAGAGAGAGAGAGAGAGAGAGAGAGAGAGAGACCGTCTGGAGGGGAGAGAACACGGAAGGAGAGAGTGTGGAAAGAGAGGGCACGCCCACTTTTTAGGCTGGGACACCATCGCAGGCTGGCGACGTAATTAAGGACATAATCCGGTGCTGGAGCCTCTGTGGCCAAGCCCAGACCACGCTGCTGTTCATCGTGCGCTAGCGGTCCCAAGAGGTTCAAAGTCCACCAAGATGGCAACCCTCAAGGACCAGCTGATTGTGAATCTACTTAAGGAAGAACAAGCCCCCCAGAACAAGATTATGGTTGTTGGGGTTGGTGCTGTTGGCATGGCTTGTGCCGTCAGTATCCTAATGAAGGACTTGGCCGATGAGCTTGCCCTTGTTCATGTCATGGAAAGCAAGCTGAAAGGAGAGATGATGGATCTCCAGCATGGCAGCCTTTTCCTCAGAACACCAAAAATTGTCTCTGGCAAAGACTCTAGTGTGACTGCAAACTCCCAGCTGGTCGTTATCACAGCGGGGCCGTCAGCTAGAGGGAGAAAGCCGACTCAATCTGGTCCAGCGAAATGTGAACATCTTCAAGTTCATCATCCCCAGTGTTGTGAAGTACAGTCCAAACTGCAAGCCGCTTATTGTTTCAAACCCAGTTGAGATCTTGACCTAGGTGGCCTGGAAGATAAGTGGCTTCCCCAAACAACGGGAGTGGTTGCAATCTGGATTCAGCTCTGTTCCGTTACCTGGTGGGAGAAAGACTGGGCATTCACCCGCTAAGTTGTCATGGATGGGTCCTAGGGGAGCATGGAGACTCCAGTGTGCCCGTGTGGAGTGGTGTGAATGTTGCTGGTGTCTCCCTGAAGAACCTGAATCCAGAACTGGCCAGCGATGCAGACCAGGAGCAGTGGAAGGAGGTTTACAAGCAGGTGGTTGACAGCGCCTATGAGGCGGCCTACCTGGCTGAGAGCATGATGAAGAATCTTAGGCGGGTGCATCCCATGTCTACCATGATTAAGGGTCTCTGTGGAACCAAGGATGATGTCTTCCTCAGTGTCCCTTGTATCCTGGGACAAAATGGAATCTCAGATGTTGTGAAGGTGACTCTGACTTCTGAAGAGGAGGCCCGCTTGAAGAAGAGTGCAGATATGCTCTGGGGCATCCAGAAAGAGCGGCAGTTCTGAAGTCCTCAGATGTCCTAGAGCTTCACTGTCTAGGCTGCAGCAGGGTTTCTATGGAGACCGCACACCGTCTCCTCATCTGAGCTGTGTTTATGTTGTTGTGTAAAGGTGGCAGTTCCCACAGCTCTACCCTGCTGCTAAGTGTACTTGTATAGTGGTAACCTGGTTGGTGTGGCAGTCCCACTGTCTCTGAGACACACTGCCAACTGTGTGCAGGCTTCGGTGATCTTGGGAGCCTGCTGTGTCTGCTGCGCACCCTCACCAACACGCCTAGGCCAGTGAGTTCCCGGTTAGTCATAAAGCAGCTCCAGTGGGTAAATCCATCATGCATATTTGTGCATAACTGTTCTAAAGGATATTATTTTGTGTATTATGTGTCTGTAGTGTGCATTGAAATACTATATAAAAAGTAAGATCTGCATATGGATGATGCAACCAGCTACTCGAGTGTCATGCCAATGAAAACACCAAATAAACCTTGAATAGTGAAAAAAAAAAAAAAAAAAAAAGGACATAATCCTTACACCTACACAGAGAGAAAGAAAACACACTTGGTAGCAAAAACAAAAATCTTAGGGCTGATGATGCATGTCTGTGAGAGCACTTCCTACCTGCATGGCATCCCTGGTTCAGTCCCTGGAACTGCGTAACAAACACAAAGCTTTGTCTTTTACACTGACCTGAGTTTGATCCCTGGAGCCCACAAGATATGCAGAAAGAATGACTCTCCAAAGTTGTCCCCCGAAATCCACATTCCCACTATGGGGGTAGGGGTGGGGCGCAAATACAAATAAATAATACTAAAAAAAAAAATAAAAGCAAATATATAAATGTAATTAATTTTTTTTTTCCAAAGTCAGGAACATGCTTTTAATCCCAGCACTCGGGAGCAGAGGCACATGAATTTCTGGGAGTCTGAGGCCAGCCTGGTCAGGCAGACCTACATTAGACAGACCCTGTCTCAGTAGAAACAAATAAATACATGCAGAAGAAAGAAACAGAAAGAGATGCTGTCTTCAAACCAAATCAACACAAAACTACCATTTAAAAACCCCCAAAACAGGTTCCTTGTATTCTTGCTTTCTGATAAATGTAGACTAGTCCAGTCAACAATGGTACCTGCTTTGAGTGTGAATAAATCTAATAAAACTGAATGCCAACTTCTTCTTGATGAAAGGAAGTGGGATGCTGGAATGGCTCAGACATCTTTAGCTAGACAAAGGAGTCAACAGTATTACCATTTCCTCCATATTGTCCTGCAAAGATCTCACGGGTGTTTTAGACTCGTGGAGGAATTTCCTGGGGCTAAACACAATAGGTCCTTTTCTAGATAGGGAAACATTCTCTAGTCCAAAAAGAAAATCTCCCTATGGATGTCTAAACTATGTCCTTACCACCTGGATCCCACTGTTCAGACCGACAAGAGGCCAATGTGAATGATGAGGAAACACCCAAATGATGGAGACTTGCTGGCTCTACCCGGGATGCTGACAGTGAAGAAGAAGAAAAAAAAAAACAAAAACAAAAACAAAACAACATGAAGTTATGACTTGGAAGGGTTCTAGGAAAGAGAAGAGATGGGGTTGTCTTACATTTGCCATCCATCCTTCTGTAGAAGATGTGGATTGCCCATAGCTCTTCAGCCTGCAGGAGCTTCCTCAGACCTATGAGAGACAGGTCCCCTGTGTCCAAAGCCTCCTTTTGCTTTTTGTTTGATTTTAGTTTTTGAGACAGGGTTTCATGTAGCCTGGGCCATCCTCAAATTTGCTATGTAACCAAGGATGACCCTCTTGCCTCCATCTCACAAATGCTGGAATTGTGCACACACCCTTACACCCAGTTTGTGGGGTTCTGGGAGTCAAATCCTGGGCTTCACAAGTGCTAGGTAAATAACTACCAACTGAGCTGCATCACCAGCCTAGCCGATGGCTGCTTCTTGCCTCAGGCCCTCTGCCTCCCAGCCTGCCGCCCTTCCTTGGCTGAAGATGTGTGCCTGGCTAGCATGCGCACAAATGGACGGTTGTAGAGGCTTCAAGGGGCGGGTGGGGTAGCCCAGTGGTAGGATGTGTGCTTAGCAGTTACGAATCCCCAGCACCACCCAGCAAAACCCCAATAAACCAAACAGGACACAGGGGTGGGTGGATACATCCTCTAGCTTCCTTTCCATCTAGTGGACAATTCTCTGTGAGTCCCCTATAATAGTCTCAGGAGGTACTGTACAGGATGAACGCCCCCCCCCCCTCGCCCCCGCCTCCCCGTTGTGTGAAGAGATAAGCCATCAGGAACACACGCTCGTGTCTCTGCTGTGTTCCCTGTTTCGCTTCCCCATAAACTCACCACGTTTCCTGGAGTCACCTCCCAAAGGAACCACCAGGACCTGAAGGATCCAGAATGAAGTCACAACCCTGGAGGCCACTCAAGCAAGCAGAAACTCGAGCAAATAGAAAGCCTGCCTTGCAAAGACAGCTCCCTCCCTCCCTGCTCATCTCACACAGATGTGGCCAGATGTGGCAGTCACTAGCATGGTAGGGGTATGGGAGGCTGAAGGAGAGAAAGATGATATCAGTTTCTATATTTCAAATACTTAGTTTTCAGATTCAATCTCTTGGATCCCAGGTTGGCCTTGACCTTACTGTGTGTATTGGAAGTTGGCCTTGAACTCGGTTCCCCTGCCTCTACCTTCCTAATGCTGGGAGGACAGGTGGGCATGATTGCACCTGGTTTATGTGGTGCCCAGGATGGAACCCAGGGCTTTGTGCATGCAGGGCACACACTCTTTTCTGCTGAGCTGCATCCCCAATCTGATCCCTGAGTTTCAGATCCAGCCATTCGGAAGGACGATGCTAGCACGCCTGAGCTAGGGGTTGCTGAAGGATGGGCAGTTGAGGGTAAAGACCCAGAGTGTGCTAATTTCTTTGCATAGAGAACCTGTTACGTGTTTACTTCATGGGGAGCTACAGCCAGAACCAGAAATACAACTTTTGAAGTCCAGGGCAGGATGAAAATAAAGAGGTAGAGAGGTAGTTCAGGCAGGTAAAGGTGCTTGCCACCTAGCCGGACTATCTAAGTCTCATCCCTAGGACCCACATGGTGGGAGGAGAGAACTAACTACCACAAGTTGTCCCCTGACATGCTGTGGCATGTATCTGCCCAACACACACACACACACACACACACACACACACACACACAAAAAAAAAAAAAAAAAAAAAAAAAAAAAAAAAAAAAAAAAAAAGTAAAAATATAATCTTTTTGTTTGGTTGGTTTGTTTTTTTGTTTTATTTTGTTTTGCTTTGTTTTGTTTTGTTTTGGTTTGGTTTGGTTTGGTTTGGTTTGGTTTGGTTTGGTTTTCGAGACAAGGTTTCTCTGTGTAACAACGCTGGCTGTCCTGGAACTTGCCCTGTAGACCAGGCTGGCTTTCAAACTCACAGAGGTCTGCCCGCCTCTGCCTCCCGAGTGCTGGGTAAAATACAGTCTTAAAAACTGAAAATGCAAAGCCCTTGTTCCAAAGCTAAAACTCTAAAGCTAGCAACTTCAGAGAGTTAAACCAAGCAGAGAACCCTCCTGAGTGCTGGGTTCTCTGTCTGAGCAGGTTGCTCAAAGCTGGCCCCGGCCCTGGCTCCATGGAAACAAGGAAGAGATTAAAGCCAGCTTCTCACACAGCTCACAGGCCATGGCGATCCAAGAAGCAAACTGTCCGAGCTGGATTTCTCTGCTGCTGGACGAACACTGACCAAAACCAACTTAGGGTTAGAAAGGATTTATGTCAGCTCACGACTCTCAGGTCACACACACTCCATCATGAAAGGAAGTCGGGGTGGGAACTCAAGTAGGAACCTGGAGGCAAGAACGAAGCAGAGGCCCTGGAGGGGTGCTGCTTACTGGCTTGCTCAGCCCGCTTTCTTGCTCTACCTGCCAGGGACGGCACCACCCACAGTGGGCTGGGCTTTTCTGCCTCAATCATCAATCAAGAAAACCACCCACGGGCTTGCCCACTGGCCAACCCGATAGAGATAATCCCTTAAATCAAGCAGACAAAAACCCGGCCAACACGGAAGTAAACAAAGATGTGTATACTATTTCCTGTCTTTTACAGACTCATGCCAAAATATCTGCAGATGAAGCAACCTGGTCTGAGTTTTTGCTTCAAAATAATTTGGGGGGATAAAGGGAAGCAGGGAGTCCGGCATGTGGCCTTGAGTCCATTATCGATGAAGCTGGGTGATAATACATGAAATTTCGACATAATGTGCTTTAGAATTTTGTATATGTTTGACATTTTCTATCATTCAAAACACTTCCAAGCCTGGCATGGTGGTCCCTGCCTGCAGTCCCAGCGACTGAAGAGGCTGGAGCCCAGGAGTCCAGGGTTCCAGGGCTCCGATCAATTTAGGCAGCGTAGTTAAGACTTCGTCTCAAACAAACAAAAGCCCTGGGGATGGTGGTTGGAATGAGAAATGTCCTCCAGAGGCTCGTGAATTTGAATACCTGGTCCCGGGTGGGTTGTGCTATTTGGGGAGGTAAAAGGAAGGAAGTGTAAGGGGGTGGAGCCTTGCTGGGGGAATGACGTCACTGGAGACAGGCTTTGAGTTTATAGCTTAACCTCACTTTCAATTTGTTCTTTCTGTTTGTAGGGAGAGATGTGCTCTCTAGGACTCCTGCTTTGGCTGCCTGCTGCCATGTCTTTCTGCCATTACAGACTGTCCCTCTGTGAGCCCAAAGTTTCTTCCTATAAACAGTTTGTTGGTCATGGTGTCCATTGCTGCATCGACAGGAAATCAGTGATTCAACGATGCATGGAGCCAAGTGTGGTATGAGTTTGGTGGAGCATGCCTGTAATCCAGCATTTGAGAGGATGAGGTGAAGGACTGAGGCAAGATTAGGTCACAAAGCCAACAACACTTCACCCTGTTCCTTCTGGAGCCTGGCTATGTAAACATACAAATTCCAAAGGGAATAAATTTCCAAAATACTGTTAGTCCAGAACAGGGCAGACTGGTTCTGACGTGTAAATCACCTGTCGTTTAAACTGTGTGTGTGTGTGTGTGTGTGTGTGTGTGTGTGTGTGTGTGTGTGTGTTTGCACATTTTGTGTTTGAGCATGTGATCAACATCAGGTCTCTTCCTTGATCACTCTCCACCTACCTTTTTGAGACAGGTCTCTCTCGGAACCTTGGGTTTACCAGTTCAATGAGGTTGGCTTGCCAGGGAGCATCAGGGTTCATCCTATCTTTTTCTCCAACCCTGGGATTGCAGCTGTGTGCTTCTGCGTTGGCTTTTTATGTGGACACTGGAGATCCAAACTCAGGTCCTCCAGCTTACATGACAAGCAATTTACCAACTGAGCCATGTCCCCAATGTCCTTGCTGCCTCTCCCCCATGGCCAGATTTGTCTCAATATGTAGCCTTGACTGGTCTGGAACTAACTATATAAACCAGACTGGCCTTGAACTCATTGAGATCCACCTGCCTCTGCCTCCCAAGAGTGAGATTACAGGCCTGCAGTACCATGCTGGGCTACACCTCCCCTGCCCCTTTTGAGATAGAGTCTCAGTTAGCCCAGGATGTCCCCAAACTCACTACATAGCCGAGGATGACCTTAAATGCCTCATCCTTCTCCCTCCACCTCCTGAGTACTGGGATAGAGGCATGTGCCAACACATCTGGCTTTATGTGCTGCTGAGGACATAAAAACCCAGGGCCTCATGCTCATGCTTGGCAAGCATTCTACCAACTGAATTCCATTTTTAGCCCCTCATTTTTCTTTCTTTCTTTTTCTTTTTTCCGCTCTGTAGACCAGGCTGGCCTCAAACTCAGAGATCCACCTGCCCGTGACTCCTGACTGCTGGGATTAAAGCAGCTAAGCCACCACACCTGGCTTAGCCATTCATTGTTTGAGACAGAGTATCACTTGGTCCAGTTAGCTCAGGTTAGCCTCAAATTCCATATGTAGCTAAGGATGACCTTGGACTGTTGATCTTCCCTTTTCATTTTATGCCATCTTCCTAAATCAGGTATTGTTATTACTGGGTTTTTCTTTTCTCTCTCATTCCCCTCCCTCCCTCCTTCTTCCCTGCCTACCTCCCCCCTCCCTTCCTCTCTTTCTTCTAGGTAGCTCAGGTTGGTCTTGAACTCACTATGCCCCTACTGATTCCCTTGCCTCTAACCTCTTAAGTGCGGGTTACCAGTATGCACCTCCATGCCCAGATTCATACAGTGCTGGGGATCAAACCCAGGGCTTCATGCACAGTAGTCAAGCAGTCAGCCAGCTGAGATCTATCTCCAGCCCCAGCCCCCAACCCCTAAATTACAGGATCCAGCCTTGGGCTGGTGGGAGACTTGTCTCCATTGCGGTAATGCAAGATCTTGGGAGCTGTGCCCAGTAGGGTCAGGGGTCACAACAGACTCCACGAGGAAGCAGGTTAGCTGCTGGGACTAAGATCCTAATATTGGCAGAGGAGAGGTCAGGATAATGTCTAGGATACAATTATGTGGTCCCTGTATCCTCAAGCTGAGGTTTCCACACAAAATAAATGTCTAAGTAACAGAATTGACTTTATCACAGCTCTGGAAGCTTGAGGTCCCGGGTCAAGGAGTGGACAGGCATGGTTTCTCCTTGGCCTTTGCTCTGGGTGTGCAATCCCTGGTGTCTTCCTCTTCCTGTAAGGATGCTGGTCACACTATCTGAGGATGCCACTGATATGTTATTATTTAACCTCAATTACTTCAGAAGGCCTTATCTCCACACATACTAAGGGGTAGAGTTTCAAAACATGAATTTTGGAGGGACAGCCCTCAGCCTCTCCCTGAACTTTGACCCCATCATCTTTGTAAATAAATCACAATCAACGTGGGAGACTTGGCTCAAAAGTTAAGAGTACTCCTTGCTCTTCTGGAGGACTCAAGTGTGGTTCCCGGCACCTACATTGTAACTAGAGTTTTCCTGCCTTGCCCACAGTCAGGACAAATCTTTGTCACCCACCAGTCCCACAGTCGCTCAGACCCAACCAAGTAAACACAGAGACTTATATTGCTTACAAACTGTATGGCTGTGGCAGGCTTCTTGCTAACTGTTCTTATAGCTTAAATTAATCCATTTCCATAAATCTATACCTTGCCACGTGGCTTGTGGCTTACCAGCATCTTCACATACTGCTTGTCATGGTGGCAGCTGGCAGTGTCTCCTTCCACCTTCCTGTTCTTTCTTTTCTCCTTTCTGTTAGTCCCACCTACACTTCCTACCTAGCCACTGGCCAATCAGTGTTTTATTTATTGACCAATCAGAGCAACACATTTGCCATACAGAACATCCCACAGCACTACATGGTGGCTCATTACCATCCAAAATCTGACACTTGCTCATGCCCATATGAACATACATGCAAAACGCTCCTACATAGGTGAAATAAAATCAATATCTAAAAGAAAATGATAACCACAAAACATTTACTGAAATAACAAGTAAAATCTGCACTGTCTACTGTACTTATTTGACTCACTGAGCCAGACCAGGCTGTGGGGCAGGGCGGAAGGAAGCAGGCTCTCGGGCCAGTGGGGGAAGGCCTCAGTTTAGAGGTGTCCCTGTGGTCCTCTCATCTCTCCGACCCAGGTGAAGATCCACAGAAGAACTGATGTGATTTCATTGCCCGTGCGATGCAGTCTTGGTTAAGCCATGCAGCCATTAATCTTGTCGCTAAGGGCCACCCCCTCGATCCCTTCACGTACCCCATGTGCCACTGAATTAGTAATGATTTGGTTTGGCTGTGAGTGAAAGAAAACCCAAAATAACAGTTGCTTAACAAAACAGACAAACTGAACAATAGCAACCTGCTTCTGAAAATCTTTAGGAGTCCAGTCAGTCCTAGTGACGTGTGAGGATGAAAGGAAGGGACGAACAAACAACAAAACAGAGCAAAAAAAAAAAAAGAACAAAGGGAAGGGTCATAAGCCACAGGGATCTCACATCCATCCATCCATCCTGCTGGCCCCGATTTAGTCCATGGACCACGCTTGCCCTACAAGGGAAGCCAGGAATCATGTCCATCCTGGGTGTCTATGTGTGCCGTTCAAATTTGTCATGGCTAGGAAACATGACAAAAGCAAACGTTTCGAGGAACTGGGAATCTGCTTTGTAACAGGTCCCTGAAATGTTCTGGACTTTTCTGCAGTTCTGCGAATCAACCAAGATGTTGACTGAGGAAAAACAAACAAACAAACAAAAACTTGAATAGGTACAGCTTTATATTCAACATGACTTTTTTTTTCCCCCAGTGTTGGTTGGGGCTCCAACTCAGGGTCTTGTTTATGCGAGGCAAGCATTCTCTCATCAAGCCACATCCTGGCTCTTTAAGGAACCGTTAGGGCCGCATCATTGCATTGGTTGGTAAACCGACTGCTGAGCAAATTCGTGGAGACATGAATCTGGATTCCTAACACCCTCCTAGAAAGCCAGGCACGGTAGTGCACATAAGCCCATGCTTCCGGTGTGATGGAGACAGGAGAGCGTATGGACCAGCCAGGAATTCAGATACACCTACCTCCACCTCCCAAGGGCTGGAATCAAAAGTGTGCACCAACACCACCCAGCATAAAATAAACAAGTCTTAAAAACAACCCAAACAAATAAAACAAACAACAACAAAATGGAAAATGGTAGAAGAACAGTAAAATGGCTTCCCGGGCAAATGTGCTTGCTGCCAAGCCTAACAACCTGCTTTCAATGACAAGGAGCCACACCGTAGAAGGACAGGATTGCTTCCCGTGGGCTGTCCTCTGACTTGCACCTGCGTGCTATGGCATGTATGTACCCACACACATGCACACGCCTACAAATAACAAAGTTCATAAAAAAAAAAAAATGGTGAGTAGTGGTGGCCCATGCCTTTAATCCCAGCACTCAGGAGGTAGAGGCAGGCAGATCTCTGAGTATGAGGCCAGCCTGGTCTACAGAGAGTTCCAGGACAGCCAGGGCTACACAGAGAAAGAGTGTCTTAGAAACAAAACAAAGATAGAGAGTCATAGAGGAAGACAGTTGACATTGACCTTTGGTGTCCATAGGTACATAAATGAGTGAGCACACCTGTACACACACACACATACACAAACACCGCAGACAGGTACACATACCACACAAGATTATTTTCATGCTTTCAGAGTTCACAGGTTCCCAGATGAATGGAACCAGGTAGAACTAACTGTGCACGATGCTATGAAAGCATTGCTGTGGCCCAATCAAAGGGGACTCAGAGAAAGCACCAGTTTTGTTCTATTGGAAGCCTCCTAAATCAGTTCCTCCTGGATTACATCTGGATGTCTAGTCTCTAGACTCTAGAATCTCATTATGTATCCCTGAGGAGCCTGGAATTCATCATGTAGACCAGGCTGGCTCCAAACTCAAAGAAATCCTACTGTCTCTGCCTCCCAAATGCTGAGGTTAAAAGCACACATCATCAAGCCAGACAATATTTAACTTTTTGTTTCTTAAAGCAACAACACCAACAACAACCCCCACCCCGCTCCCCAGCCCAGGGTCTCAGGTAGTCTCAGCTGGCCTTGAAATCACCGTGTAGCTGGACATGACTTTGAACTTCTGATCTTACTACCTCTCCCTCCTGAAAGCTGGAATTACATGTGTGCTCTATATCCAGTTTATGCAAGTCAAGCATTCTACCAACGGAGCTACATTTTCAGTCCATGTACAAATAGGTTTGTAAATTTGTACCCATGGGTTGATAATCGGGTGCACTGTGTTGAAAGAGCTAGGGACCACTTAAAGGGGACAAAAGGCCTAATTCTGGGCCCTTACCTTGAAACCCACTGAAAGCATACTTTCAATAGTTTTGTGATAAAATAGTAGATAAAGTCACAAGGCTGGAATGTTTACAGACAAGGGGGCCTATATGACTAAACCAAGTTAAAACAGTGTGGCTCAAGGCAGTCAGTCACACAAACACCCGATGAAAGCAGGGAAAACTATTAACCAGGAAATCCTTGTGCCATGAAACGCTCGTGGTAAGCCGCCCCAGAACCAACTTCAGGATCAACCTGTCAAAGCTACATCACAGCATCTGCTCTTTCCTGACCTGAAAATTCCTAATTTTGGAGGCCCCACAGCTGGGCAATACATTATTGACTTCCCACTGGCCTGCAGGAGATAAGACCTCTGATGTGGGTTATGGTAACAGTTGCCTTGGTTACCTCTCAGAACCTGAAGGAGCCCTTTGATAAACACTGGCTTTTCACTGTAACCTACAGATAATATCTGATGGATGACTAACGTGACATAAAAGGCTTGGCATCCGTCTTTAAATCGTGTCTGTTCCCTTCGCTCCTTAACCCTGGGGTCAAATTCTTCCAAGCTTTACACAGAGACTCAGCGATCATTTAAAACGCTGTGCCCAAGAGCCAGGGAGATGACTCAGTTGGTAAAGTGTCGGCCCTATAAATCTGGGGACCTGAGTTCAGATCCCCAGAACCCACATAAATAACTGGGTGTGTGGGAGCATTGTGAGGTGGAGACAGGTGGATCTCTGAAGCCAGGGATCCTAGCTGATCTCAGAAAACATAGATGGAGGAAAGACAGTTGATATCAGCCTTGGATCTCCACAACTGTGCTCACACACATGATGCATGCAACCTGTACACACACACACACACACACCCACACACCTACACACACACACACACACACAATGCATGCACACTCCCACGTTTTGTCGAAGACTATAACACAGTTTTTGTTTTTACGACAGAATCTCACATTGTAGCCCAGGCTGACCTATATAACTCAGGGTGATGCTCCCACTCAGCCTTGTGTGAGCAGGGATTAACAGGCATGAACCATCATGCCCAGTATGCTGCAAGCTGAACTTGACCATTGTCCACTGGTGCTGGTATGAGTACCCTACTCTGTGCTTTCTGGGCAGCTCAAGCCAGGACAGTCCCCCAGCCTTATCATTAACGCCCCCCACAAACCATCCGCCCGGAAGTTTGTGAAAGGGGATGGATGATGTCAACAGGAGATACTCCACAGTTCCTGAGTTGAGTCACGGCCCTTAGCCTGTAAACCTCCATGCTGGAACGCTTGCACACAACAAAAACTTAAACCAGGACTTATAGCACATTCCTGGAATCTCAGTTTTGGTCAGGCTGGGGCAGTGGACTGAAGTGAATTAGAGGCCAGCCTGAGCTACATAATAAGACTTTGTCCCTAAATAAGAACATAAACAAACAAACAAATAAATAGGATAAATAAAGAAGAGGAAAACATGGGCCCCTGACCATCAGACAATCACCAAACGTAGATGTCCTCGGAAAAATCGGCAAGCGTCTGCCATTTCCTTGGTCCTGAGAATAGCAGCCGTCCTTTCTCTCCCTGCTGCCCTTTCAGTCAGAGTGGAAGTGGGCCAGTTTGGGCTTAAGAAAAGAAGCCTTGCCTGTCTTGATTGTAATGAGTGGCTTTTTATGCCACAAATTCCTGCAGTCAGGTAACAGTGCCACCCCTGGCTACGGGGACATGTAACTCCAGGGGATGGGAACATGGAGGCGGGCCTTTATTCGGGTTTTCCAAGGTGTAAAGCAAGGCAGGTCAGGGCAACCAGCTTTGAGTCAGAGTATTTGAGTAATTTCAGTAGGCATTGGGTTGTGGACGTGATAGCCAGCTGGTACCTGGCCCTTGGATGAATTAGGGTAGATGGAACACTGGCTTCAGAGTTGTGTTGTAGAATATTATTTTAAGATGTATAAGATTTGTTTAGTTTTTTGTTTTGTTTTGTTTTTTCTTTTTTTCCCCTGAAACAGGGTTTCTCTGTGTAACAGCTCTGGCTGTCCTGGAACTCGCTCTGTAGACCAGGCTGGCTTCAAACTCACAGAGATCCACCTGCCTCTGCCTCCTGAGTGCAGGGATGAAACTGCCTGGCATGTTACATTTGTTTATGCTGTAGAATATTTGCTTAATGATGCAAAGATGTGTTGCATTCTTTTATGTTGCATTTGTTTAACTCTGTGAAGCTGTGTTACTTTGCCTGTCTAAAACACCTGATTGGTCTAATAAAGAGCTGAATGGTCAATAGCAAGTTAGGAGAAAGGGGCTGGCAGACAGTGAAAATAAATAGGAGGAGAGATCAGGAAGGAACAAGAAAAGAAGGGGCCAGACACAGAATAAGAAGGAAAGAAAAGATATACAGAAATAGAGAAAGATAAAAGAACAGAAGCAAAAAATAGATGGGATAATTTAAGTTAAGAAAAGCTAGCTGGGCGTTGGTGGCGCACGCCTTTAGTCCCAGCACTCAGGAGCAGAGCAGCGATCTCTGTGAGTTGAGGCCATCCTGGGCTACCAAGTGAGCTAAAGAAAAGGCGCAAAGCTACACAGAGAAACCCTGTCTCGAAAAACAAACAAAAAAAAAAAAAAAAAAAAAAAAGAAAGAAAGAAAAGAAAAGAAAAAGAAAAGCTGGCAAGAAACAAGCCAAGCTAAGGTCAGGCACTCCTAAGTGTTGTGAAATGGCTCTCGAGAGGTCTTGGAGGGTTTGAGCCAAGGTGCCCGGTGGGTGAAGGGGGAGGGGTTTTCTCTTAAGGGGACTTTATGTAAGATGACAACAGGACACTGGGTGGGTCCCCAAGGGGCAGGTCAGAATGCTAACAATAAGCAGTAATAAGTCTCCATGTGCGATTTATTTGGGAGCTGGGCGGCAGGCTCCCAAAGAGCCAAGAGCCAAGAGAGTAAAAAAAAAAAAACAACCAACTACAAGTTGGATAAGGGGCAGGTGCAGCTGCAGCCTTGAGACTTACAGATTTACATGTTAGTTAAAGGCACACTCATGGGCTTATTCCTAATTGTGTGTGTTGTGTGTAGTATTATGTATGTGTACATGTACACGCGTGCAAATGCCAAGTATGCCAAGAAGCACAGGTACAGGTCAGAGGTCAACTTGTGTGAATTGGTTCTCTCCTTGTACCACATGGGTTCCTGGGATCAGACTCAGGTTGGCAGACCTCTCAGAAATCACCTTTACTACTGTGTCATGTGGAGGGGTCCCTGTAATTCCTAATTCTTTAGGACTTCAATACTCCAGAAGGGAAGTTTAGTTGTTCATCTAGAAGCCCCTTCCCATATCATATCAACACCTCAGGAGATACAAAGATAAAAACATTGTTAATGACAGGTGGTGGTGCATGCCTTTAATCTCAGCATTTAGAGGCTGAGGCTGTCGATTCTCTGAGTTCAAGGTCAGCCTGGTCTACAGAGTGAGTTCCAAGACAGTCAAGGATACACAGAGAAACCTTGTCTCAAAAACAAAACAAAACAAACAAACAAACAACAAAAAAACCACAAAAAATCAAAAAAAAAAAAAAACAAAAACAAAAAACCATGGCTAACATAGAGTTAGCAAAAAGACACCTCAAGAATAGTGTACTTCAACATCAACCAGCACAGACGGACTGCCAGCTCCGTCTGCATGGTGATCTCTTAGTGTTTTTACAGGCAGGAGACAGCCGAGTGTCCTTAAGAGGACAGGCTTCAGACGTAGGCCTGAGCTATACAAGCTTGCAGATACATGACCTCAGGAAGCATCCAGACCTGGGAAGCACTCCCAGCCTGGGATACAGCATGTATGACTACTCAGGATGTTTATGAGAGTGTGGTGGAAAATGTGTGGGTTGCTTGGATCTCTTCAATATCTTCTAGAAAGTTCGACCTCAAACCTTGGCTTTGACTTCACATAATCCACAGCTGCTTGGATCTACGCTAGCTGAGCAGCTAGAGTTTAATAACTGGTCACTCAGTTGGTCTTCACTCACCGTGTGGTTAAAGCCCCTTCCCCTTTGAATGAGATTTGTTATCCTAACTAGTCATCATGAAAGGGTTGGGTCAGAGAGACCCACCCCTTTCTCAGTGGGTAAAGTGCTTGCTGCAAAGCCTGAAGACTTTGAGTTTGAGCCTGGAGACCCGCATGGAGGACAGAGAGAACTGATTTTCTCAATTTGTTCTCTGGGCTCCATGTGCATGCTGGGGTGTGTATGGGATCCATGCTAGGCGAGCACTCTTCAGGCCTAGAAGCCTAGGAGCATTTTTTTTTTTTAAAAAATATTTTTATCTTATAATTAATTTAATTTTACATATCAGCCACGGATTCCCCTGTCCTCCCTCCTCCCACCCCCCAGCTTCCTCCCCAACCCACCCCCCATTCCCACCTCCTTCAAGGCAAGGTCTCCCCTGGGGATTCAGCCAGCCTGGCAGACTCAGCCGAGCGAGGCAGGTCTAGGAGCACTTTTTCCAAGCCTGCAGCACTGTGAATTAGCACTGGTTTGAGACTCTTAAGTCCACAAGCCGCTCATGGTACTGAAAAATAAATGACCATTTCTGACTCCCTCTTGGGAGTCTCCTACTTTGTCTTCTCTCAAAGACATTCAACTGACAGACTATTCAAAGACAGATGCTTGAATTTCTCCAAGAAATAGAGAAGTCTCTGAGAACTCACCATGCATGACAATCATCTTTTTTTCTTTCTTTCTTTTTTTTTTTTTTAATGGTTTGTTTCTCTCAGGAAGTCCTGACAGCTTTTATAAAAACATGCCATTGTCATACTTTTAGTCACAACACTCAGGAAGCGGAAGCAGGCAGATCCGGATCTCTGTTTGAGGTCAGCCTGGTCTATATAGCAAGTTCCAGGTCAGCCAGGGCTTACATAGTGTGAGACCTCATCTCAAACAAACAAACAAAATACCAGATAGACAGCAAAAAAATACAGCAAAAACCAAAACAACAACAACAAAATCATGCCATAGTCAAAAGAAAATCTGGCCAAAATGGAGTGTGCACGTGTATAACCTCAGTATGTGGGAAGCTAAAGCAAGAGTTTTGCTATGAGTTCAAGGCCAGTGTGGGCTCCACAGTGAGTCTCCACCAATAAGGGATCAACAAAGCCATATCTCAAACCAAAACACAAAGCAAACCCAACAAACAAAACAACAATTCCCTGCAGTGATATTGTGTTTGTAATCTCGGAAATAAAGCTTGCCTGAAGATCAGAGGACAGAGCCAGCCACAGAGTTAGCCATAGAGGTCAGGCAGTGGCGGCACACACCTTTAATCCTACCACTCCAGAGGCAGAGATCTGTCTGAATTTCTTCGAGTTCAAGACCACACTGGGCTGTATGAGAGTAATCCAGTCTAAAAGAGAAACAGAGCCAGGCTGTGGTGGCACACACTTGGGAGTCACAGGCTTTTAATCTTAGCACTAGGGAGGTGGAGACAGGAAGTGATATGGTTGGGCAGAGAGAGGAATATAAGGTGGGAGGAGACAAGAACTCTGTTTTTTTGTTTGTTTGTTTGTTTGTTTTTTCTTTTTCTTTAGGCTGAGGAGTTGGCTGAGGAGTTGGTGAGGTAAGAGGTGATGGCTATGGCTTGCTCTGCTGATCATTTCAGCTTTCACCCTGATATACAGCTCCAGGTTTTTTTTGTCGTCCCCCCCCCCAGACAGGGTTTCTCTGTGTAGCTTTGTGCCTTTCCTGGAACTCACTTGGTAGCCCAGGCTGGCCTCGAACTCACAGAGATCTGCCTGCCTCTGCCTCCCGAGTGCTAGGATTAAAGGTGTGCACCACCACCGCCCGGCCCAGCTCCAGGTTTTTATTAAGACCAATTAGGATTTGTGCAATGCTCCCTCTACAACAACAACAACAACAACAAAAACCCATGGGGGTGGGGGAGAAAAAGATAGATTTCTGCTTCCCTCTGTAGCTCCATGCTTCTATCTTTGTTTCTACTTCTGTCTTTCAGACTCGGAGGAGGACCAAGGATTTAAAACAGAACAGAAAGCTGTACAGTCAAGTCTCCCATTACATGAAAGCGAAGTCCTCCCAATAGAGTGTCTGGGTTTTTGGGGTTTTTTTGTTCCAAGAATCCTTCGCCTTTGTAGAAGAGTGTGTTTCCAATCCAATGCTTGATTGTATTGTCTTCAGCTCCTGGCGGAGCCTCAGAGTAAAGATTCTTGAGGGCTGGAGAGTTCTTCCCATCTTAGAGAACATAATTGTGTCTAAAGTTTCCACTCTTTGGTTCTTGTCTTCACAAATGAGAAGCTCCTCCAGAGGCAGAAGCCTCCAACACTCCCCCCATCCCCCCCCCACTCCCCACACACGCCGCTTGCCTTTGGCCTGGCTACTAAAACAATGCTTCTAGTCTGGACGATGTCTACAAAGGGCTTCAAAATGTGGCTTCATCTTCCTCCTGAACCACAGCAGAGCGCACAGACTGCTGTCTTTTTGTGAACAGTGACCAAAAAGAACAAGAATCCTGGTTGTCAGGAGAGGCACTGGGAACTTCCAGCCAAAGATTGCTATGGAGGACGCTGGGAGCCTTGGTTACAGTGGACGATCCGTGTTTGCATTCTCTACTCACTTTTTGAAATTTAAACCCAAGTACAGAAACTGTGATCTAGTACATGTGTCTCTAATATGAAACCACATTTTCCCTTTCCAAAAAAATATTTCCTAAACTTGTATCAATACTAAGTCCTCACAGGGCAGCTTAGTAATAACTATCAAATACTTATCATAACTACAAATAGCAAATTAAATATACTTATTGAAACTACAAGTATTCGTATTTGTTAAGTGTATCTGTAGGACTTATCTTATAGCACATATATATTTGTACAAAACAATTGTCCCAGTCTACTTTCTTTTTTTTTTTCTTTTTTTTTTTTTTTTTTTGTTTTTTCGGTACAGAGTTTCTCTGTATAGTTTTGGTGCCTTCCCTGGATCTCACTCTGTAGACCAGGCTGGCCTGGAACTCAGAGATCCACCTGGCTCTGCCTCTGGAGTGCTGGGATTAAAGGCGTGCACCACCACCTCTGGGCCTTTTTTGTTTTTTTGTTTTTGAGCAGGGTTTCTCTCTGTAGCCTTGGCTGTCCTGGAACTCACTTTGTAGATCAGGCTGGCCTCGAACTCTGCCTCCTGAGTGTTGGGATTAAAGGCAAGTGCCACAACCTCCCGGCTCTAGTCGGCTTCCTATCACTGTGATGAAGACTATGCCCAAAGCAACTCGGGAAGGAAATGGTTTTATTTGGCTTACCTGCCCTGGACACAGTCCATCATTTAAGGACACCAAGGCAGGGCAGCAACCTGGAACATTGCTTACAGGCTTGCTTCCCATGCATGGCTTGCTCACCTTGCTTTCTTGTACAACCCAAGACCACCTGCCCAGGCGTGGCACCGCCCACAGTGGGCTGGGCCCTCTCACATCAATCGCCAATCGTGTTCAAGATGACAGGTCAATCTGATGGAGGTGTTTCCTCAACTGAAGTTCCTCTTCCCAGATGACCCTGGCTTGTGTCAAACGGCCAAAGCCAGCTAGCACAACTGTCTAGTGAGTGTTTTTTTTTTTCAGCAGCATTTGTACGAACAGGATTATTGAGTACCACTAAAGACCGTGGACCCCTCAAGTTATATCCATCCAGTTGGATATTTTGCAGCTCTTCAAGAGCCCATTCTTACATATTGAAATAGGGAGGAACCTCTATGACGTGTTGCTGAAAAACATGAAAACAAAATAAAGTGACTAACAGTGTAAATGGGTTAGGGTTGGTGGGGTGGGGGACAAGTGCGAGTTGATGCAAGTTTTTGCTCACTATGCAGCCCTGGCTGGCCCCAAACTCACTAGGTAGACCAGGCTGGTCCTGAACGTTCACAGTTCTCCTCTCTCTGCCTCTCAAATGCTAGGGTCACAGGTGTGCATCATGACCAGCAGTGTTCTGGACTCTGGATGTGTATTACAATCATCAAGAGGATTTTTAAAAAAATACAGTTGAGACTCCCTTCCCCAAAGGTTGTGGTTTATATTCTCTGGACAGCTTCCTCAAATGAGCCTAATGTGTGGTTAAAGTAGACATGGACTGGTTTGTGGTGTGTGGGCCCGGCGGGTTAGTTATCCTAGAGACTGAGCCATGTCCTTCTGACGGTATAGCTGGAAGGAAACATAATAGTTCGTCTGAAATGTCACTCATCTCTCTATCTATGCACCCATGTATCCATGCAAACTTCAGTATACCATGTCGAATACTTGTGAGGTAGGTACAGTGAGCGACCCTGTTTTTTAAGGAGACCGTCAGACTTAGGAGAAATAATTTTTTTTTTAATGTGCATTGCTGTTTTTGCCTGCATGTGTATCTGTGTGAAGGTGTCAGGACTCCTGAAGCTGCAATTACAGACAGTGGTGAGCTGCCATGTGGGTGCTGGGAGTTGAACCCGGGTCACCAACCAGCTCCCAAATCAAGACTCGGAGACTTATTATTAATTATGAATGCTCGGCCTTATCTTGTGCTCGTCCCACTAGCTCTAATACCTTATTTTAACCTGTTTCTCTTCATCTACTGTAACAAATCTTTCTCTATACTGCCAGTCCCTGAATAACAACACAGAGACTTCTTATTAATTATGAAAACTTGGCCTTAGCTTAGGCTTGTCCCACCAGCTCTTATAACTTAAATTAACCCATTTATTTTAATCTACATTCTGTCACATGACTTCTTACCTCGTCTCTACATACTTACGCTGCTTCCTCTGGTCTGATTGGCGACCCCCGCCTTTCTTCCCCTTCTTTGTCCCCAAAAGTCCCACCTAACTTCTTCCTGCCTGGATATTGGCCACTCGGCTCTCTATTAAACCAATCACAGTGACACATCTTCACACAGTGTAAAGAAATATTCCACAACAATCTAAGTTCTGCCTCCGGGCTTTTTACCTTTCTTTCCTTCTGTATGTCCTATTCCATGTCTGTCTGTCTGGAAGCTGCCTGACTGGCTGGCCCCAGGTATCTCCCTCATTCTCTCAAGCCTAGATTCCTTCTCCCACTTATCCTCTTTGCCCACCAGCCCCACTGATCCCTCTATTGCCTAGTTATTGGCCATTCAGCTTTTTATTAGGCCAATCAGGTGCCTTAGGCAGGCAAAGCAACACTTTTTTTTTGTTTTTGTTTTTTTCGAGACAGGGTTTCTCTGTGTAGCTTTGCGCCTTTCCTGGGACTCACTTGGTAGCCCAGGCTGACCTCAAACTCACAGAGATCTGCCTGGCTCTGCCTTACAAGTGCTGGGATTAAAGGCATGCGCCACCACCGCCCGGCGCAACACACTTTTATATCATTAAACAAATGCAGCACAGCAGCATAAATAAATGTAACACATCTTTACATAGTTAAAGTAATATTTGGCAACATAATCTTTGCCTAGTTAAACAAATATTCCACAATATCTCTGGAAGAGCAGTCAGTGCTCTTAGCCACTGAGTCATCTCTCCAGCCCTGAGAAAGAAATTTTAAGCATTTAACGGGGACTATTGGGGTCCAGCTTCTCCATAGTCTTCTCCCAGGGTTTGAAAAGAATCTACAACCAGCTGATAATCTAATCTTTGATGATAAGAAATGAATCTTCGTATATTTTATTCTTCTGAGTCAGTTCCCTCTCTACACAGCTTCAGTTCTGCTCTCATTTTTAGCCCCTTTCTTGCCTGATTTCTCTCTATATTTATCTGCTGTCCCCTCTAAGTTCTATCTTAATTCTCTCATCCTAGTTCTGCCCCATCTAGGTTCCCATCGGTCTAGTTCTTTCCCATCTTAGCTCCTCTCCCATCTCCTTCTTCCTTATCTTGTTCTTCCCCATCTGGCTCTTTCTCATCTTCCATCTTGTTCTTCTAGTACTCAATCTACTTCTTCCCCATCTAGTTCATTCCTCTCCAGTTCTTACCCATCTCTTTTTCTCTTCTCCGTCTCTTCCTCTGAAAACAAAACAAAACAAAACTGCCTTTTATCCCTTTGGCCCTTATCTCTCCAAGCTATATCTGCTTCCGCTGTTTCTGGAAAGTGTGCTCAGTCGCTAGGCAACTTGGCTAGGCAACTTCCCTCACAGCTAGATGTACCTGTAAGTTGGAACCCTTTAGTTCTGAGTTAATTGTTAAGGGTGGATCTAAAACTAGAGATAAGACTTTGGAAAGGAGAAAGTTAAGCTTAATTAGCATATCTGCCAGGCCTTCTCAAACAGATAGTCTGGATGCTTAAGTCTGTTCTTAGAGAATCTGTGAGGTATCTCAGGTAAGATACTTTAATCCATCTGGGGATGGTCCTGGCCGGATGCTGCTAATGATGAAAATGACAGAAAGGCCTGAAATTAGGGATCCTGACTGCATTACTGTACAGAAGGTTATCTAAATATTCCTTTAGTAGAGGGGAAATGGTGCCCAATAAATGATGGAAAAGCTACAATAACACACGAGAAATTCATAGCAGAAAACAGCTAAAAATCAAAAGCCAAATATCACCAAGACTCTTTGAGCCTCAGCTTGACCTCTGGAAGGCCCTTGGCTTCTTCTAGCTTGTCATAATCAGCTGAAATCCCACTTCATATATTTTTGTGGCTTGCAGCAAGCAATAATAATAGCCCAATGTTATCGTGGAATATTCTTTTGTGTTACATTTGTTTATGCTGTGGAATGCTTTGTTTTAAAGATGCAAAGATGTGTTGCATTCTTTTATGTTGCATTTGTTTAACTCTGTGAAGTCGTGTCACTTTGTCTGCCTAAAACACCTGACTGGACTAATAAAGAACTGAACAGCCAATATCAATGCAAGAGATAGGATAGGCAGGGTTGGCAGGCAGAGAGAATAAAAAGTAGGAGAAATCTGAAAGGAGAATAATCAAGGACCAGAAAAGAAGGGGCCAGCCACCCAGCCAGATATGGACTAAGAAGGAAAGAAAAAATATACAGAAATAGAGAAAGGTTAAAAACCCCAGAGGCAAAAGACAGAATAATTTAAGAAAAGCTGGCAAGTAACAAGCCAAGCTAAGGCTGGGCTTTTACAAGTCATGGTAAGTCTCTGTGTGTATTTTTTTGGGCCCCCCAAAGAGTAAAAACAGTAAAGAGCAAAAAAAAAAAAAAAAAAAAAAAAAAAAAAAAAAAAAAAAGCCAATAATACAAAGTCATAAAAGCTGCATTACAAATATTAGAAATGTATCCATAATGTGTTCCTGTCTTAAACAGTTGGAATTCCCTGTGCCAAGAGGAGGTAACAAAATGAAAAACTCACAGTGAACATCAGCTTCCCTGACACAGTACTTCCCTTTGGGATATGTCAAATAGGCAAAGAGCATAGAACATTATTCTGCTTTAAAATACATTCCCAACTCCTCCAGTAAATTTTTACATAGAGACGATGTTCGTAGGTGTGATTGCATTCAATTTATTGAGTCTCTCTGCTCAAGGCACTGTGCTAGCTGCTGAGATGCACAGTTCCACCATTGGACAGGACACTCTGCATGATCATGCTGCCCACAGCCTCCTTCAAAGCAAGCTGTCAGCTCTTTATGCAAAGGCCATCTGAGGTACAGACAAATAAGTTGGATCTAAGCAGGGTGCCATTAGCCGTGGGTAGAGAGTGATGTGGGATTAACCAATGAGACATTGGAAATGGGACTTGAGAATTATGCAGTTTCCTTTGGCAAGGACAGATAGGCTACCAAGAAGGAGAAAAAAAAGTGTGAGAATGTGGAGGCTTGCCATCCCACCGAGTCAGGATGACTGTAAGTATCATGGAAGAAGCTGGGGGTGGGAAAACTGTAAGACAGGAACTGGGTCATATGGCGGCATGAGTTTGGGCCTATTCTGTTGCCATGACGACTCATGCCTTGTGAGCGCAGGGCTGACTGACATTTAGAGCTACTGTCAGGAAGGAAAGTCAATGGCAAACAAGGATTACAGTTTGCCCTTCTGAGGTGCAGAGAGGCGAGAGTAAGTCTGAAGAACTGGTTAAAGAGCTATTGCAGGGGCCAAGGAGGTGGTTCAGTGGCTCAGAGCATTTGCTGTTAAAGTGAGAGAGCCTGGGTTCAAATCCCTGGCCCCCCAGTGCATCCTCCACACACCACAGCTAATTGCAGTGGTGTGGGAATGCAGTAGGGATGGCCTGACCAGAGCTGCAGTTGTAAGGAGGAGGCCAGAGCCTCTATCCAGACATGGTGGAACAGGACAGGGAGGGATGCCAGGGATGCCAGAGCGAGGAATGCCAGGGAAGGGCAGGCTTGAGAGGAAATGTGATTATTCTATGTTTGATTGGCTTGAATCTGAAGTGTGGATGAAACACCCAAAAAAAGAGGGTGTAAGAAGTTAATCTGTAGACTTGGGGTTCCAGAGAGAGAGAGAGTCGGAGTCACATATTACAATCACGTGTTGCATACCAATGTTCTTTGGTCAGCAATGGACTACATTCACAAAAGTGGTTCCACAAGACCATACCGCCTGGTGATGTCGCAGCTCTCTTACACTGCATAAGGACGCTCTAAGATGTCTGCATGGTGACTAGATTGCACAGCCATGCTTTGTTTGTTTGCTTGCATGCTTGAGCTATGCAGCCCTGGCCGACCTGGAACTTACTATGTAGATCAGGCTAGCCTAGAACTTGCAGGTATCCTCCTGCCTCTGCCTGGCAAGTGCTGGGATTAGACAGGTGTGCACTTCCACACCCAGCTCTATCCATGCTCTTGTCAGAATGTGTCTCAGGAGTGATACATAATCACTTGGGTGGATTAATGACATTATTCCCAGGAGGAGGATCGACATCTCCTCAGAGTCAAATTTGATCAGCAAAATTTAAAACTTGCTTCGACGCCTCGGTGTGCTGGGTACAGACCTCCCATTTCTACTCACAATGGTGACCCATTGTCAGTTACTGTAGGGAAAATCAGAGTCAGAGGACAGCATGAAAAAAATGCCTGCTGGATGGACAATCGTACTGGAGACTTACCTCTTTCAGGGGTATGCTCCTATGCTAGTAGTCTACATTAGCTAGTAGTCTCCATTAGTCAGGAAAGGGAAAACCCAAGGAAGAGAACCCTGAGGATAGCCGGATTTGTAAGATAGCAAAGGAGTAGGATGAAGCGGGTGAGTGAAATTGCTCAGTGGGTAGAAAACCTTTGACCCAGGTTGAGTCCCCAGGTCCTACAGAAAAGTTGGATATACATCTGCTATCCTAGTGTGGCCAGCACTCCTAGTCTGGAAACCTGCGGGCTTATGGGTCAGCTAGCCTGAAGTACGCAGCACATCAGAAACAAGAGAAATCCTGCATTAAAGCCTAGGAGGAGGAGAGCCGAGTCCCGAAGGTTGTCCTCAGACCACAAGCATCGAGGGACATGTATTTCCACACTCACACATTATAGATCATAGTCATATGCTCTCTCTCTCTCTCTGATTTTTTTGATAGGACACAGGAGAGTGAGCGGACAAGAAAGATAAGGATCTGAAATAGAAATTACCCCCAAAACCAGGGCAAGAGGCAGTAGAGGCATAAGCTGCCAGAGTGTGATAGAGGGTGAAGGGCATGGAGAAGTCAAAGTAGGGAATCTTCTAGAAGCTTAGTGGAGCTGATGAGAGTAATGAAGGTAAAGCAGATGACTGAGTAAAAGTCAGGGAAACTGAGGCGGCAGAGACAGATATTTTAAAGACAAGTTGATGGGAATAAAGAAAACAAGCCACAGGCTGAGATGTGGCTCAGTTGGTAGAGCACTTGCCTAGCATGTGTGAAGCCCTGGGTTCAAGCCTAGCACCACATAAACAGGGTTTGGTGAGAAACATCTGTCATCACAGAACTTGGGAGGTGGAATCAGGAACCGCATGAGTTGAAGGTCATCCTCAGCTGTGAGTTCGAGGCCAGCCTGAGATAAAGGGCACCTTTCCAAAGGAAAGAAGAGAGAGAAGGGACAAGAAAGGGAGCCCAAAAGCCTGGTGTGGACGCACAGTCCTTCAGCCTCAGCACTTGGGGCCTTAGGGCAGGAGGGCTTTGAGACCAGCCTGGGCTGGTTGGAGACCAGTTTAGTAGAGACCAGTGGTTAGCACATGCTCAGAAGTGAGCTCATAGATGAAATTAAATATCAGAAAAGATAGCAGTGAATGTAACATGGATGTAAGAAAGGTGGCATTTCCTAAACTTCTTGGGGCATGGAGTTAATTAGGGCACTTAAAGAGAGAGAGAAAGGAAAAAAAGAAAAAAAAAAAGGCCTCATGGTCTGGAGAGATGGTTCAGTGGTTAAGAGCACTGGCTGTTCTTCCAGAGGACCCAGGTTCAATTCCCTGCACCCACATGGCAGATCACAACTGTCTGTAACTCCAGTTCTAGGAAATCCAACACACACATACACACACACACACACACACACACACACACACACACACACACACACACGGCAGACAAAATACCAATGTGTTAAAAAGAAAAGAAAAAAGTCCTCTATATGTTCCCAGGGTTGTTTGATTTGTGAGGCTTGGGTTTGAGACCCTGAAATTTGTGCTTTGAGTTAGTTCTCCTTCATGATTAATGCATGAGTCCAGTCATTAAAAACTTAGGGAGACATTGATTTGGAATTGGCGTAAGAATCATTCAGAAAGCAGCACCCACCTTAGGTATTTTTGTTGTTGTTTGTTTTTTTTGAGACAGGGATTCTCTGTGTAGTTTTGGTGCCTTTCCTGAAACTCACTCTGTAGCCCAGGCTGGGCTCGAACTCACAGAGATCCACCTGCCTCTGCCTCCCGAATGGTGGGATTAAAGGCGTGAACCACCACTGCTTGGCAAAAATCAACAGGGTTTCTCTGTTTTGGTGCCTGTCCTGGATTTCTCTCTGTAGACCAGGCTGGCCTCGAACTCACACAACTTAGGTTTTTTTTTTTTTTTTTTTTTTTTTTTTTTCGAGACAGGGTTTCTCTGTGTAGCTTTGCGCCTTTCCTGGAACTCACTCTGTAGCCCAGGCTGGGCTCGAACTCACAGAGATCCGCCTGGCTCTGCCTCCCGAGTGCTGGGATTAAAGGCGTGCACCACCACCACCGCCCGGCTAACTTAGGTATTTTTAATACAAGGCTGTGGATCTGAAGTAGAAATCAACCATCTTGTCTGTCTGTTACCAGAGTCTAGGAACTACTGAGCCACTCTTTATAACCGGTAAATCCCAAGACATCTTACATGTCAGTCAGCAGCAGAGAGCACAAAGAGACTGTCATGTTCTCATAAAGTAGACTAGAGACACAGCAATGACAGAAGACAGGCCTGCCATACACTGTTGTGGAAGATTCCTTTACATGGGTAAAGACGCGTGTCACCGGGACTGGTTTAACAAAGAGCTGAACGGCCAACAGCCAGGCAGGAAGAGGTTAGGCGGGACTTCTGGGGACAGAGAGGAAGAAAGGCGGGGTCGCCAGCTGGATGCAGGGGAAGCAGGGCATGCTGGAGGAGAGGTAAAAGCCACAAGCCACGTGGCAGCACGTAAATGAATAGAAATGAGTTCATTTAAGTTATAAGAGCTAGTTATAAACCAGCCTAAACTAAGGTCAAGCTTTCATAACTGATAAGAAATCTCCGTGTCATTATTTGGGAGGTGGCGGTACAGAGAAAGACTTGCTACAGTACACCACAAGTACCTGTGTGAATCCCTGCCTTGATTTCTCCTGGGTAGAGATTGGGAAGTGGATCTGCTAGGCCATATGACAACAGTCATTTTTATTGTTATTATTGGTTTCTTTCTTTTTTTTTTTTTTTCCCAGACAGGGTTTCACTGTGCTGTAGCCGTGGCTTTCTTGGAACTTACTTTGTAGACCAGGCTGGCCTTGAACTCATATTCTCCTGCCTCTGCCTCCTGAGTGGTGGGATTAAATGCATGCGCCACTACCATGCTGACAATGCTAATTTTTAAAGGAACTGCCCGCCTGTCCCCTTTCCCATTACCTTAAGTTTCACAGTCGCTTCCCTCCTAGGGACGAACCTAAATAATGCTTAGACCTGTTACTGAGACTTTCAGAAGTATGTATCTCTATGTCTGTCAGTGTGTGCACTGTGTGTAAAGGTTCGTGAGGAGCCTGGGAGGTGGCATTGGATCCCCTGCCTCGGGAACAGAAGGCAGTTGTGAGCCACCTGGTGTAGGGGCTGAGACCTTACCTCAGGCTCCCTCAGGACAAGCAGCAGGTGCTCTTAATGGCTGAGCCATCCCTTCTACTCCATTTGGGGAACTTTATAGAGGCAGAGTCATACCAGGTCAAGTCTCCTTTGCTCAATACCACAGTTGAGATCATCCATGGTGTATAGTCCCTTTAAGATGAGAGCTGGGCCCAGCGGTGGTGGTGGTGGTGGCGGTGGCGGCGGCGGCTGCACACACCTTTAATCCCAGCACTCGGGAGGCAGACCCAGGTGGATCTCTGTGAGTTCGAGGCCAGCCTGGGCTACCGAGTGAGTTCCAGGAAAGACACAAGGCTACACAGAGAAACCCTGTCTTGAAAAAAAAAAAAAAAAAAGATTAGAGCTGTTAGGAGGTAGATTGCCTGCGTGACAAGACCCCAGCCCACGCACTGTACACACACAGCCCGCGGTTGCCGTGAAACCAGCTCACGATACCTTGAGCTCCACAGTGAACGCTTCCCTTCCCTCTTAATGTTCAGTTGTGCGGTTGGGAATTTTATACGAATAGGGTCGCGCTATGCCACGTCTTCTCTGCTCAGCATTACTTCACCATTGTCCCTGTGGTGCCTCCTCTGGTGTGTCTTATTCCGCCTTATGAGTACGTGACAGCCTCCTCGCGCAGTCTCCTGCTGCCAGACATTGAGGATATCCCAGATTTTGCCTGTTATGAACCATGGTCCTGTGGTTCCTGCACTCTTGTTATACATGAGGCAAGATGGCCACCTTCTGCTCCCAATCCACCTCCCACCCCCGTATTCCATCCCTCTGAAATACCTAATGTGGGATTGGCTTTTCAATGAGGCCACTGCTTCCTAATCAGCATTTCCCAGCATTCCCACCAAGGATTTTCCCACAGCCTTATGAACACTTGTGATTTTTTGTTTGTTTGTTTTGCAAATAGCCACCCTGATAGATGTGGCTGAAGTCTTACTTTCATGGAGAAACTTATTTTCCAATGTTACCCAAGAAAATGGATGAGACCTTCCTGTACTTGGCTAAAGTGAGCATTTTCTCATCTCTAGGGAAGCTGGCCAGGGCTCTCATTAGAACTGGGTTACATGTTCCTCTCGGTTCTATTCAACGACACTTCTGGCATCTCTTATGCCATTCTTGGGAATGTGATATATGTAAAATCGCATAGGAAATGGGAAAAAAAGAAAAGACTGGGCGCTAACTCAGAAGGAGGCTCGCTGTGTTTCATAAGTACTGTGTGCGTGTGTGTGTGCTCTCCCTCACGCAGCCTGGTAGCAAGCCAACTTTCTCTGTGTTTCTGGATTTTTCCACTGTTCTTCCTTCCTTCCTTCCTTTTTTTTTCTCTCCCAATCCTTGTTCACAAATCAGAAACGAGAACTCTTGTTCTTTGCTCTAAACTGTCTATTTCTATTGTAAATGATACCACCTATAATTTGCAGTTAACTGACTTTCTCCAAACACTTTTACTTTCATAACAGGTTCACCAGTTGAAAGCCAACTGCCATGCTTCCCAAGATTAAAAAGAGAAACTTTGCAGCTTTGGAGGGCATTCCCTCCACGTATGCAAATCACAGTGAAGACCCGGCTATGAAACCCTCCCACTGCCCAGCCTGTGAATTCCAGCTGGTTTTCCGGTCTTCGCTTCCGTCTTGCTGTAGGAGTTCTGGCATCATGGACGTGCCACCACATCCAGCTCTTCTCATGGGTTCGGGAAGTTGAACCCAGGTTGTCAAGCTTATGCAGTGTGTTATTTTACACGCTGAGCCATCCCACCCACCCCCTTATCCTCTCCTTGCCCAAATGCTCCCATCCTTCAACTTCTCAATCAGGATTTTCTATCCTGGGAAGTCCTTGAAGATCTCCTTCAATTTTTCTGTCTGGATCTTTTTTTAAAAATTACATTTACTTAGTTGTGCTTGGTAGGGCCATGTGTCAAGGTCAGAGAACAACTTGTGGGAGTCAGTTCTCTCTTTCCACCAATGTGGGGATGGAACTCAGGTCCTTGGGCTTTGTGGCAAGCTCCTTTACCCGCTGAGCCATCTTGGCAGCCCTCTACGTGGATTGCAGTCTTCCTCTTGTTATAGCCATGGAGCCTGAATTAGAAGATGAACTCTGGATTCAGAGACCATGTCATGCTCAGGATGCCCCACTGCACACAGCTCAGAGAACACTGATGTCTGGAGAAGCCACTGATGTTTTGAACTACCATTATAGGCACTGGATGTACTTTTCCTGAAAAAAAAAATGTAAACAGGCATCCTGTTGTTGATTGTTTTATTACTCTTTGGGGGGGCCTGTCACCCAGCTCCCAAATAAATCACACACAGAGGCTTATTCTTAATTATAAATGCTCGGCTTTAGCTTGGCTTATTTCTAGCCAGCTTTTCTTAACTTATTCTGTCTACCTTTTGCCTCTGGGCTTTTCCCGTTCTCTTCTGTAAATCTTACTCTTAATTGCTGTACAGCTGGGCGGCTGACCCCTGGAGTCCTTCTCCTTCTGGCTGCTTCTTTTTTCACCCAGATTTCTCCTTCGATATAGTCTCTCTGCCTGCCAGCCCCGCCTATCCTTTCTCCTGCCTCGCCATTGGCCGTTCAGTTCTTTATTAGACCACCAGGTGTTTTAGACGGGCACAGTAACACAGCTTCACAGAGTTAAACAAATGCAACGTAAACAAAAGTAACACACCTTAAAATAATATTCTACAACAGTATCTACTTACTCCAGGGCAGATAGGGGGTTTGGGGGAGCGGGGTTGGGGGTGGAACACAGACATAAAGAACTCTTCGTGACTCTAGTGTGGTGAACCAGTGAGTTTGGCTTACTTCAGGAGCTTCGGGGACCCCAAAGCAGCCACCCCTGGAAAGCCTTGCCTCAGCGTGCAGGAGGACTTCCTCATGGCAGGATAACAGGAGTTCCTTTCTTCCTATATATGCTTTATCACAGTGGTTCTCAGCCTTCCTAATGCTGCAACCCTTTAATACAGTCCTCCTGTGGTGACCCCCAACCATACAATTATTTCATTGCTACTTTTAACTGTAATTGTGCTGCTGTTATGAATTGTAGTGTAAATACCCGTGTTTTCTGATGGTCCTAGGCCACCCCTGTGAAAGGGTTGTTCGGGCCCCCAAAAGGCTGCTCTAGCATCTACCAAGACCACTCAAGTTGGGAGAGAGTGAGCTACAGTTGGGGGGCGCTGCTGACTCTCAAGTGGGGGGTTAGTGATCTCCTCTCCAATGAGGGACTGCTACCAAGCTCAGTCTTGAGAGTCTCCCTGCTTCTGATGAGGGTGATTAACGGCTGCCATGTTAACGGAGGGGAGAAGGACACATGACACCCCAAATCTCCATCTCTTAAATCCAGACACAGTTTGGTGGACAGTGAAAGTATTTTGGAACAAAACCGAGGAGAAGCCACCTTATAAAGGGGCAGGTGTAAGAAGCGGGCAACGAGACCAAAAGATCAGAGTTGGGTCGCCCTTTAGTAGCAACGGAACAAACCAGGTTCACTCTCAGCTCTTCTGCCTCCCCATGTGTCTGTCTCCGTGGCCCCCGACGGGAACAGACTTCTCAGCTTGTTTGTGGCTGAGTATGACAGTTCTACCACTTGATAAGCTCGCTTTCCAACACCCGGTTTCTGGCAGTTAAATTCGGGTCCTCGTGTTTCACTCACTTCCCTTCACGACCGACCGTAATGGGGATGTGTAAGCCAAATAAACTCTTCCCTCTTCAAGTTGCTTTTGGTCATGGCGTTTTATCACAGCCACGGAAAACAAAAGACAGACATCTTCTGGCTACAGAATCAATTTGAAGTCAGCCTGGGCTCTGCGGGATTCTAGGGAAACAAGGAAGGCATCCTCTTCTGATGGCGGTTTCCTAGCAACAGGAGGCAAGGCTTGCCACATACAGTACCACCTGGGGCCCACCGGAGAGCTGGTGGTGGGTGGTTTTCACAGGAAGGGCAGGCGAGGTGGGCTGAGCAGGGTGGATAGGCTCAGGAAAGGCAGGTTTGAGTGCCCTCCCATGGGGGCTGTCGCTAGTCACCTGGAACTTGGGGGATGAGCGGAGGAACAGGGTCCCTGGAGTGTGAGAGCCAGAGAGAGAAGGTGGCTTCCAGTATGGGATCTACATTGGTCAGTGTGCTTGTGAAAGGCGGGCTAGATGCTACTTCCAAGAGTGGGCTATCCCTAGGTGTTAGAATTCCTAGGCACTCCCCCGTGACCACGAAAGAGCTGGCAAGATGCTTAGTCATTCCAGGACCTTGCATCCTATGGAATCTGTATACTGCGTGATCACGTAACTTGTGCGCTGTGTGATCACGCAACCTATGCACATGCGTGGCGTAGCTCTATAAGCCCTTATGCGCATGTGCGGGGAAGCCTATAAAAAAAAGTGGGTTCCACCTATCCCTTCCCTCTCTTCCTGCATGATCTTTCCATAGGCCTAAGCACCCTCTTCTGTTCCCTTCTCTTACAGTGGTTTTTGTTTCACCTCGTGGCTTTTCTCGCATGGTAAACAGCGCTGCTTAATAAATAACACTGGGAAAGGTATCTTTCTGCCGTCAGGGAAAACTCAGAGGCCAGAGCAACAAGATCACAGATTATTTAATAAACAACAAAAGCGTTAGCATGGTTGTTGAGTGGGTGAATGAAGAAAAGAAATAAAAGGAGGACATGACTGCTCCTGGGTCTAGTGGAGGAGAAAGTCATAGCAGATATGACGGAGGGAGGGCACAGCCTGAGGTAAAGGCATCAGGGAGAGTCCGGACTGAATATGACCAGCAAACTGAGCCAGACCCTGTGAGGAGACAGGGGAGAAGGGAGGGGAGAGCCAGAAGCCAAGAGGCTAGGAGACCAAGAGACCAAAAGGACCACGTAGGCAAAATGGGTAGGCTATACAGGATAGAGCGGGGGTGGGGGTGGGGTGGGGTGGTGGGGTGAGGGCAGCCCAGCTCAGTCCCTAGGCTGGAGAAGTTTAGGGTAGGGGCCAGGGTATGCCTGCCACGAGGACCCTGTAACAGGTAGGGACCGAGGGATGCTGGAAGAACCTGGTGGCCAGCATCAGCTTTGATATGTCAATGGGCACCTCAGTTAGCCTGGGTTTGAGAACTAACATCCCAGTCTTTGAGTTGTTGGTAAAGGGTGCCAGTGATAAAAAGGTGATGAAGGGTGACATAATCTTTAACTATTGTCTGCTGAAATTGCAATCCGTGAGACCTCAGAGGCCGGAGCGTCACGATCACAGAACAGTTAATAAACAACAACTAGAAAACAATTAAATGGTTGATGAGTGGGGGACACAGACCACATCTCAGATGAAAAGATTGTGACTCCTGTATCCCGGGGTCCCTCAGTCCAAACCTTACCGTAGATCAGGAACCTCTTAATCTGCTGGCCTGAGACAAGGTATTAGGTAAGTGGCCTCTCTCCCTCAGCTCCCCAAGGTGTCTGCCTCCCCCCACCACCCAATCAAGGGGCTCCTGCTTGCTCCTGTCACACAGAAAGATTTAAAAGACCTCTTGATAAATATCTCAGGAGGGTTAAGAAAAGGACCTTGACAGCAGGAAGGTGAAATCTTCACTGGAGGCCCAGACAGCCCTCTGTCAGAGGAAACTGGAACGTGGGGGTGGAGGAGGGAGCAAGAATACTAATAAACACCACAATAGACACATTTTTAAAATGAGGGTCGTGATTCGGCTGTAAAATCTCACTGAATCTAATCATGGAAGAAGAGAAGAAAAAAAAAAAAAAGACTCTGAAATAATAAACCAAGGTCTAAATTCGGAGCTCTGGCAAATGTAGTCGTTTCTACCTAAGAGGCTTTGTGTCCAAACATGTCATTTGAGATCCCAGGCAGACAAAGGCGAAGGCCCTTGGTAACAAGGCAGCCATTCAGCCCACAGCCCTGGGGCATTAGATTCTCTCTCTGGACTCAAAGCATTTTCAGCCACATTAGGCACCAGCTTCAAACCTGGTGGGAAGCAAACTTAAGTGTCTCTTTGAGTGGGACACAATGAGAACGCTGTTTCTCACAAAAGAAAGGAATTCGACCACTTTGGGGGATTGGCAGACCTGGAGTCTTAACGATTAAATGTGACCGTAGCCTGTACTTCTAGATGTTGAATTTTTAAAAGATGTTTTGGGGCTGGCAAACCTTATCCCAAAGGAAGGAAATGTCCCAGTTTCCCTAATAAGCACAGATTCTTTAACAGTCTAGGAAAAATGTTTATCCTCTTCATATTTATCTTTGGATCCCCAAGGATGGATAAATGAGTGTATGGATGAACGGATCCTATAATTAGACAGGGGCCTGCGGTACTGATATTTTAGGATAATAGATGATTTTTTAAAAGCGCAGATGACTCATTCACCGTTGCTGTCTTTGACTGAGCGCTCTGTGTGGACGGCTACTGTACGGCAGAAGAAAAACCTGCGGCGAGAAATAGAAATCGAGGCATTTGGGGTGGGGAGTGGACCAGTCGTACCTGCTCATGGAGAAGAAAGGTTTTCAAAGCTGTGGGAGACAGGGGAAGGGATGGCTGACATGGATGGTAGAGAGAGTCTCCATTACTGGTCTGAGCGAACACAGGCTTTATGAAAGAGCACAGTGGGATGGCACAGCCCTGCAGTCCAGCACTCAGGAGCTTGAGGCGAAAGGAGTGTGCATCCTGGGTCCACAGACAGTTCAAGGCCGGCCTAGGTTATGGAGCAAAAGCTGTTTAAAGAACAAAACAAAGCCAACAACAAAAACAACAGTGAAGAGGGGGCTTGAGCTACAGCTCACTTGGTAGCGTGTTTGCCATCCAAGCAGAAAACTCTAGGCTCCAACCTTGACACCCCATGAACCGGGCAGCACATGGCAGGTATCTATAACCCCAGCACTCAGAAGACAGGGACGGAAGAATGGAGATTCAAGGTCATCCTCTAGTGGATGGGTAGTTGAATGCTAGCCCGGGATATTTACCTTTCTGTCTCATAACCTATCAGGGCCTGGGAGATAGCTCAGGGAGCGAAGGTGTCTGTGGGGCCTGAGAACCTGAGTTTGACCCCTGGGACCCGCATGCGGTAGGAGGAGAGAACTCACTCCCACAAGTTGTCTGACGCTCACACTTGGGGTGCATGTGAGTTGTGCACGCGCACATACACACACACACACACACACACACACAAATAAAAATGTAAAAACAAAAACAAACAAGGAAACAAAGATGGTGGGAGGTGAGTGGAATGTACTAGCCGTCACGCAAGAACCCTTTGTCCATCCAGTGCAGGCTAGGGTCTATGGTAGGGGTTCTCAACCTGTGGGTCCCACAACCCCTGGGGTTGTCCAATGACCCTTTCATTGGGGATGGCATATCAGGTATTTACATTGCAATTCATAACTACAGTTATGAAGTCACAACGAGAATGCTTTTGTGGTGGAGGTGTCACCACCACAAGAGGCGCTGTATGGAAGGGTCGGAGCATTAGGAAGGTCGAGAACCGCCGCTCTACGGGATGAGGTTCTGGGAGGAGAAACGTCGTCTTTTAATGATATTTATGCATTCATATGCATGCTCATGTAAGTGTATGGGCCTGTGTGGAAGGGAGGGGACAACTCACAGGGACAGTTCCCTCCTTCCGAGTGGTCCCGGGGACTGAAGTCAGGCTTGGCAGCAAGTGCGGTTACCCAGAGAGCCATCTCATTGGCCCGAAGTAGCTTCTTTGAAAGACAAAGAGTGATGTCCCTTCTCTGTCCCATCCCTTTTCCAGTGTGACTGCTGGGCTTATGTATTAGACGTTCCCAGGACGAGCCAGGACTAGCCCGGGACCCGTGTCGGGGGAGGGGGAGACACCCAGCCCTGTCTGCTTTGTGTATGAGGGCCCGGGTGGGATCAGGGCTTGCCATGCTTGGAAGCCTAAATGAAGCTGCAGAGGCGGGGATCCTTCTACCCTGTACCCCCTATTCTTGTATATAGTCTCACATCCTTGTGACAGGAAAAATTCTCACATGCCCTCTACCCATCAGCCTTCCTGTCCTAATCCAAGCACCTGGAAACCACTGTTTATTCCACTAAGTAACAAAAACAGTTTGCAGATGTGCTTGAGGTCACTAATCAGTTCAAGTAGATTTAATCAAAATGAGGTTATCTGGGTGGGTCTAATCCAATCACGACTACATTAAAAGCAAAAGTTTATTGCCAGTTCAAAAAAGGGCAAGTCGGAGGGACTGGAGGGAGGGAAGGCTGGATGTGCCCTTCCCAGCCTGAAGATAGAGGGGGTGCGTAATACCAGCAGAGCAGTTCTGGGTGACCCCTCTCCGACAGCTACTAAGTAACAGGACTTGTAGCTGCACCAAACTAAATGTTGCTGACAATTTGAATGAGCTTGGAAGGGACTCTCTCCCCAGGCCCTGGGCTGGCAGTGGAATCTTGGTGTCCTGCTATGAGACCCAGAACACAGGATCCAGCAGGGACTGCTGGGACTTCTGCCCTGTAGAACTGTGGGCTCCTATCAGGGTTTGTTAGATCGTATAGAAACATAGCTTTCAGCCGGGCGGTGGTGGCGCACGCCTTTAATCCCAGCACTCGGGAGGCAGAGGCAGGCAGATCTCTGTGAGTTCGAGGCCAGCCTGGTCTCCAAAGCGAGATCCAGGACAAGCTCCAAAGCTACACAGAGAAACCCTGTTTCAAAAAAACAAAAAATAATAATAATAATAATAATAATAATAATAAAAGAAAAAAAAGAAAGAAACATAGCTTCTAGAATCTTCACTTCGGGATCACAATTGCCCATTCTCAGAGAAAAGTAATGAGAGAGGCATGGAAAAAAATCACTGAGAAGTCTCTTCTGAGATGTTTTTAGAAGAGAGAGGGGGTGTGGATAGCAATGAACAGGAGGGAACAGGGCTAAACTTGGTGTCTTCAGTGATAACATTACCCTCAACATTTAGTGGCCCAGGCACCTCAGCAATGCCCTATGGAAGGATGGATGTGCGTAGGAGAGTAGTTTTCTCTCTTCATTTTTCATTAAAAAAAAAAAATAAAGAAGTAATAATTTACTTAAAGAATAAATATGGGAGCACTCGGGAGGCAGAGGCAAGCGGATCTTCGTAAGTTCAAGACCAACCTGGTCTACAGAGCGAGATCCAGGAAAGGCACAAAGCTACACAGAGAAACCCTGTCTCGGGGAAAAAAAAGAAAGAAAGAAAGAAGGAAGGAAGAGAAGGAAGGAAGGAAGGAAGAAGGAAGGAAGGAAGGAAGGAAGGAATGAAAGAGAGAGAGAGAAAGAAAGAAAGAAAGAAAGAAAGAAAGAAAGAAAGAAAGAAAGAGAAAGAAAGAAAGAAAAAAGAATAAATATAGGAGTAACTGCCCTTTGTGGCTAAAAAATTAATGTGCTTTTCCCTATTTATTATTTATCACATTAGTAGACTAGACCTGTTGCTACGAAAGAGGCTGCTACTGCCCAATTAACTAAAATTCTGTGTGTGTGTTTTCCAACAGTGCTGTATAAAAGTCAGCGTACTCAAGAGGAATGCCTGGGAACCTCGGGGAGGCGAGGCCATCAGGCAGCTGAGGCTGGTCCTGTCTAGGGGACAGATTAATTCCTTCTCTTTTAGCCTGGCAGCTTTTTCCCAGGACCCTCTCCACCACGAGAGCACTGAGGGTGTCAGCAAGAAGCGCACCTGGGGACTCCTCCATCTCCAGGGGCTGAGAGGATGGGAGGGGGGGTGTGGAGGCTGAGGGGAAGACTAAGGGAATCACGTTCACTCAACTTTGTTCAAGAGGTCCATGGAAAGTCAGGGGGCGAGGGGTGGCTTTGAATACCACCAATTCACTTTTCCAAAGACATTGATATGTGGATATCAAAACGTAGACATATCCATCGGCTCCCTCCACTCCCTGCCCCAGACAGTCTGCCTACATAGATTGTTGTTGGAGAACATCTCTCCAGGCTCCACCAAGCCCCGTAGTCCCACAATCCATGTATAAAATAATCACTCAGACGCTTATATTACTTATAAACTGTATGGCCGTGGCAGGCTTCTTGCTAACTGTTCTTATATCTTAAATTAACCCATTTCTATAAATCTATACCTTGCCACATCGCTTGGTGGCTTACCGGCGTCTTTACATGCTGCTTGTCCTGGCGGTGGCTGCAGTGTCTCTCTCTCCTTCTTCCTGTTTCCCCAATTCTCCTCTCTCTTTGTCCCGCCTATACTTCCTGTCTGGTCACTGGCCGTCAGTGTTTTATTTATACAGAGTGATATCCACAACAATAGATAGCCCAGGGTGGCCTCAGTCTTACCATCAACCCTCCTCTGCCTGCTAAGATGACAGGCTGTTCCCTCACACTCTGCTCATCCATTGGCTTCTGTCATGCAGGCTGGTAGTACAGTTGGCTTTCGAGGGTGTCTCTCTTTCAGATTCCGAAAATCAAAGTTGCACTAGGATCTCAGATCTTGGACAGGGAAAGTTCAGAAAATATGTAAAACTGCACACATGAATCTTAGTTTCTACTTAACTGGGTATGTATACCTTGGAGTATCAAGGAATCTACCTGTTTAGGGGGCTTGGGTGTGGGTGGAAAATCGAGGATGGAGTGTTGATTGACACAGGTGTGTTCTCAGAGCACCTTTTGCCCTCCAGAAAAGTGACCCGTGAGTACCTTTGTGCAGAATGGAGCTCAGTCCTGTTTCAGGGTCCCCCTTCAGTGTCTGCTTGAAAGACGTTGCCTGTCCATGGCCTGTCGCAGCTTGCCTATGACCATCTGTCTGGCTTTACATTTGGAATCCTTCCTTCATACCACGAGCTGCAGCCTCTCATGCTCTGCCTCTTTGGGGCCCTCTATTCACTTTCTCTTTGTGACAGAGCTCCTCTGTTAAGAAACTTCCCGGCGCCTGTCCTTCCTTCTCTTTCTGAATAGGCAGACTCCTATTTCTTCCAGGCTCAGTTTTAACTTCATTCTGCTAAATTTTCTTTCTTCCTTTAAAAACAATACTTATTTTTGTGTATGTATTTGTATGTGTTTGTGTGTGTGTGTGTGTGTGTGTGTGTGTGTGTGTGTGTGTGTGTGTAGGCCGGAAGAGGGCATCATATCCCTTGGAGCTGGAGTTACAGGCAGCTGTCTGCTGTCCAGTGTGGGTGATGGCAACTGAACTCTATTTCTCTGCAAGAGCAGGAAGCATTTTTAATTGCCAGGCCAGGCCAGCTCTTAAGTCCCATTAAATTATTTTATGATTATGTCCTGCATACTGTAGGGACTTGTGCCCTGCGTGATCACCATGCTTGGTTGGCATGGCTGGTTGTTGATTGTATACTTGTCGCTAAGACTCAGGACACACAACTGCAAAGTATGTTAATAGAGCTGAAGGCATTTAGAAAAGAGAAAGAGCATGTATGGGGAGGATTCTGACCTCTCTGTCCTGGGAACAGCATTATAAACCTAGGAGGCTTCTCTGGACTTGGTCTGAAGCAGATCCTAAGACTCTCCTGTGAGAGGTGCCTTCTTTACATCTTCGACCACCCAGGGGCACAAAGAGGAATCCAAACAACAGGCCTTGCCCAGTTTTCCCAGTGTGTGGCCTTTAGACCGGTACATTTAGCTTTATTATACTTCTTAACAACTGCCCACTCTCCAAACATGACATAAATATGCTGACTTAACTGTGTGAGTCATTTCCTCATGAAGGTGCTTATGTCCTACAAAACTCATAATTAAGTTTGCATGGTTTTCTTTTGTTTTGCATGGTCTGTCTTTTGTCATGGGGACCTTAGCCTTGAACTCAGGATGAGCAGAAGAAAAGGTTTTTTTTCCTACCCTCTACTCTTGATTTTCCAAGACCCTTCACCTGGACCATTCACCTTTACCTAACACCCCTCTTGTTTTCTGGGTTTGTTTGTTTGTTTGTTCTTGTTTTTTCAACTGCTCTTCTTTACTGGCTCTGTTGTTATTTTTTCTTTTTCTTTTTCTTTTTCTTTCTGGTTCTAGAGATGGAGCTGGAGCATGAAGTGTGTTTACCATCAAGCTACACCCCCTCCCCCAGCTCTGAGGATCATCTTGAAATTTCCTTTGACTTGCAAAGAAACACAAATATAAAGCCACCCACCTCTGTTTGTGCAGAGATGCCGCGTTAAAAATATCCCTTGCCAAAAGATGGCACAGTGCAGCATCAACACACTTCTGTCTTTCAGGGTCAGGCTGTAAACTCTTTAGGCCTTGCGAGCCCCTCAGGGTCCTGTTGAATGTTTGCTTTTTTTTTTTTTTCCCCACTTTACAGCCTGTAAAAAAAAAATGTAAAAGCAATTCATAGTTTTCGGCCACTACATAAAATCAGACTGCAGACCTAGTTTAGCCTGCAGGCCATAATTTGTGGGAAGCATTTGCCTCTGAGATAGTGTCTCCTATCAGCTCTGTCCTCAGAAAGACTTTGGGTGTGGCCTTATGCCTGCTTGGCCAGGAGAACATTAGTCACCTTGAGAACAAACTTTGGGTACCTGCTAGTCCAAGGATGACAGACATGGGGAGAGCAGACTCCAGCAAGGGGGGGGGGGGGGGGGCGCTTAGCCAGCCTGTGATGTTCTGCAATACGAATGTTGGACAACTTCAGAACAGAATGCCTCGGCCTGGGGTAGGGCTTAGTGTCAGAGTGCAAGTTTGTGCTCAAGGACCTGGTTTTGATGGACACTAAAAAAGAAAAGGAAGCAGGAAGAGGGGAGAGAGACGGCCTCTGGGGGGGGGGGGAGTGTAATGATTGCAGTTCTTCCTCTTTTGCTCAGGAAGCACTTACACAAAGTACTTCTTTTTACAATTTTTACACTTATGTATTTACACGGGCATGCTTATATCTCTGGGCATGTGTGTGCTGTGGAGCCAGTGCGGCGCTCACAGAACAATGAGTAGGCCCTGATTTTCTCCTATGTGTCTGTCTAGGAGATCTACCTCAGGTCGTCAGGCTTGGAGACAAGCACCATCACCTATGAGCCATTTCACAGACAGACAAAGTTCTCCTCCTCCTCTTCCTTCCTTTTCCTCTTCTTTTTCTTTCCTCTTCTTCTCTTTAATTTATTTAACTTTATTTTATGTGCATTGGTGTGAAGGTGTCAGCTCCCCTGGAACTGGAGTTACAGACAGTTGTGAGCTGCCATGTGGGTGCTGGGAATTGAACCCGGGTCCTCTGGAAGAGCAGCCAGTGCTCTTCAAGAGCTGGGCCATCTCTCCAGCCCACAAAGTGCTTCTTACAGCGTGAGCAGGGACACCAACAAAGTGTCACCAACATCATCTCAGTTCCCTGAGCCCTCATGGAGAAAGGAATAATTTAGGAGGGCCAGGGAGGAAACGCACTGTGGACTGTGGGTTGTTACTAAATTCTCACATGGACTGAGAACTGTGTCTTAGAACTTTTTTGTTTTTTTCTCCCCAGTACTGAGGATTGAACCCAGGGTTTCAAGCATGCTGGGCAAATGTTTTACCTCTTACTTAGGCTCTCCACCCAGCACCGTACCAGACATTTTATTAGTTGTGTTGTGTGTCGTCGTCCCCCCCCCCCCCCCTCCCCCCCTCCCCGAGACAGGGTTTCTCTGTGTAGCTTTGCACCTTTCCTGGAACTCACTCTGTAGCCCAGGCTGGCCTCGAACTCACAGAGATCCACCTGGCTCTGCCTCCTGAGTGCTGGGATTAAAGGCGTGCGCCACCACCGCCGTCTGCCTCTGTCTTCTAAGTGCTGGGATTTAAGGTGTGCAATACCCGACCAGACCTGCTGTATTAATTTGGTTGATAATGTTAGGGTTTATTATTATTATTATTATTATTATTATTATTATTATTATATAATTATGCAAGTCAGCCTGTGTCAACAGCGGGTTTTGTTTCACTGTCCCGCAAAACAAAAGCAGACCTGAGCTAGCACAGGAGGAGGCCAAGGTCTAAGGGACCACAGGTCAAGGACAGAGCCTACACTGTTGGTAGGCTACTTCTAGTTCCTAGGACCTACAGCAAGGACAAAGGATGCAGGAAGCAGAAAGGTTCAGGAGTATCAGGATTTGGATGCAAATGTCCCCCATAGGCTCATGTGTTTGGACATAGGTATTGTGGGGGAGGGGGGTTGGAGCCTTTGTGAAACGTGTTGTCTGGAGACTGGATTGCTCGGCATGGGCCTGGAAGGTTAGTTTGCTCCCGTCCTGCTTTTTTCTTTCCTTTTTTTTTAATTAAAAATTTTCCCCCACTGGACATGGTGGCCTTTAATCCCAGCACTCAGGAGGCAGAGGCAGATGGATCTTGGGGTGAGTGTGAGGCCAGCCTGGTCTACAGAGTGAGTTCCAGGACAGCCAGAGCTACACAGAGAAACTCTTTCTCAAAAAACAAACAACAACAACAAAAATCCCCCCAAACAACAACAACAAATAAATTACTTTATGTGTATGGGTGTTTTGCCTGCATGTATGTGTGTGTATCACATCGTGCCTGGTGCCTGGAGGGGACAGAAGAGGATGTCAGATCTCCTAGAACTGGAGTTACAGATACTGTGTGCTGCCGTGTGGGTGCTGGGTATTGAACCCAGGTCCTCTGGAAGAGCAGTCAGTGCTCTTAACCGCTGAGCCATCTCTCCAGCCCATGGGGGCTAGTATTTCTACTTACGAATTGTGAGGACACAAACATTAGTCCGAAGCAGGCAGGTTCCTTGACCTTGGAGGAGCCTGGAGAGGCTCTTTAAAAACATTTCTCAGGACTGAAGAGATGGTTCACCCGGCAAAGGCGTTCACGGCCACGCCTCAAGACCTGGGATTGATCTCACCGGTCCATAGGGTGGAAAGAGAAAGCTGAGTGCTGTAAGCTGTTCTCTGACCTCCGCAGGAGCGCTGTGGTACCCCACCCACCCCTCCAGATGAAAGTACTTTAGAAAACTCAAAATGTTTCTCTCCCTACATTCTGGCTCCACAGCCTGGCGTTGTGCTCAGGGAGTCCATAGCTTCAGCCGGCTTTCCGTGCCCAATGCTGGAGTTTTCTAAATCACACTTTGAGAAGAAACCCTGAACTAAAGAAATGACTCAGGAAGTGATTTTTTTTTTTTTTTTTTTTTTTTAAATTTGGAGACCTCAGACTAGCTATACAGTTGAGAATGACCTTGAACTTCCAATCCTCTAGACTCTGGTGAATGCTAGGATTATAGGTGAGTGCCACCATACCATGCCTAGAAAATGAAGTACTGGGGGTAGAACCCAGGGCCTCATTCATGTTAGACAAGTATTCTGCCAACTGAACTACACGCCCAGTTCAACAATGTTTCTCTTTTTCTTTTTCTTTCTTTCTTTCTTTCTTTTTTTTTTTCTTTCTTTCTTTTTTTTTTTTTTTTTTTTGGTTTTTCGAGACAGGGTTTCTCTGTGTAGTTTTGATACCTGTCCTGGATCTTACTCTGTAGACCAGGCTGGCCTCGAACTCACAGAGATCCGCCTGCCTCTGCCTCCGGATTGAAGGTGGGTGCCATCTGGCTCAACAATGTTTCTTAACACGGTTAATAGATAAAATAATAAACCAGGTCTGGTGGCCCAAGCCTTTAATCTCAGCATTTGGGAAGCAGAGGCGGGCAGATGTCTGTGTGGTTAAGGCCTGCCTGGTCTACATAGCAAGTTAGCAAGTTCCAGGTTGGTAAGACCCTGTCTCAAAGAAAAAAAAAAAAAAATATATATTATATATATATTAAAGTAATCTATTATATATAGTAGATAATAGACTTATATGTGTTAAGAAATATAAATGTACATCAGACTTATGGCAGATTTTAAAATGTCAGTGTAGATATTGTTTGGGATGCTTTAGGACATTCTACTTCCAATTTATATTCTAGCCAATGCCTGCTCTCCCCCTTCCAGGAGGCAGAACCTGGGGTTCATTTCAGGGCCTCAGCACTTAGACTGATCAGAGTGGACCCAAAAGAGCAAGCTCTTAACTGGTCCTTGGTACCACACACTCAGGCATTCTGGACAAAAGTTTATTGTTTCCGAGAGTAATTGGGGCCTTTTCAGGCCCTGACGCCCACCCTGAAGGTCTTCCATTTCCAAACCAGGATGAATCTGCACAGTTTTGAAACTTTGAGTTGCACAATGCTTGCTCTGGTCCCACCCCACACTCTCCACACCCAGGAGGCTGGTGGGGATGTACAGGACCCACTGAGGGCCCAAACCCTAAGCCAAGTGAAAACAGATTGCTGGCCTTTGAACTGGAGCACCAGCTCCTGGGCTGAGTCCTCCATGTAGGGCCCAGGCCTGGAGCGATAGCACAAAGTTCAAATCTATGGCTATTCACAAGTGAATTTGGCAACCGTTGGGTGGCCCCTGACCTCCCCAGCCCTTTAACCTGTGACCCCAGGCCACCCTTCCTGCCAGTGAGACAGAATGTGTGTCCTTGAAACCAAAGGGTGGAAAATAAAACATATGTATCCAGTTTTAGGAAAAAGATGAACTTAAAAAAATACAATCTTTAGGGGGATTTTTTTTTTAAAGTAATTGGGATAATTGTCTTCAGACTGAGGTAAATAAACAGCGAATGTCTCAACCTCCTGTCTGGGGCTGTAAAGGGGCCTGCCTTTGTATGTCCCTGGTGCTTTTTATGACCCTCAGCTGGCCTCTCTGCCGCTGAACTGGGACCTGCACAAAGCCAGACTAATCACGGTGCAGTTTCGGAAATGAGGGGCTTGAATGGAATTTCCTCAACACGCCCTCCGTCCACAGGCTTCGGCTTGCTCACTGGGCTTCGCCTCCTGGAGGCTCCGGCCCAGCTCTGGGCAGGGCTGGAGAACAAAGGGTTGTTTCTCCGAGGCTCCCAGGGGCCCGCTGAGCCTGGCCTCGGACAAAAATTCCATGAAAGCAACTCTTCTGTTGCTTTTCCAGTCCCAGGGCTGTCGGAGGGAAGCGAATCACGTGGCACATATTTATGGGGGGACTTTACACTGTGTAAATCTGCGTGGGGAGGGGGGACAAAAAGGTGTATATTGTGGATAGGAGTCTTGCCCTCAAAGAGCTTAATGTTTGGATGGAATGTCATGACTAATCACAGCAGGGGGAAAAGTCAAATCCTGGTCCCTGGCAGCCGCCAAGCCATCGTGTGACAAATCCAAGTTACAGTTCAGTCCACGTGCAATGCATGTTCGCATGTTCCCCTAGCCAAGACAGAGGGCGTCAGGAACCCTGGGGGCGGGGGGGACGACGACGGGACTGTCCTGTATCCGTATCAATTCTTTCCTTCTGTGGTCCTGTCAGAGCTTCCTGGAGAGGGACACTTTCTCACTGACCTTCTCTAGTCTGAACTGACCATAGATCACACAACCAGAAGATGGTGGGTCCTTTGCCTTTAAGAGGATGGCAAATTTTACTTTTTGTATTTATTTATTTTGAGACAGAGTCTCACTATGTAGAGTGTCCCAAGAACTAGGGACCCATGTACTAGGAACGCCTTACAGAGATCCACCTGCCCCTGCCTCTGAGTCCTGGGATTAAAGGCATGAGCTACCATTAGCTTGATATTTAGACCGTGGGTGCCAACTGGGAAGTCCCAGTGGAGGACATCAGGGGCTACACGACCATGACCATCACGGCACTGAGTTACCAGCTACTTGAGAGCTGTGGAACTGGGTCCTCCAGTTCCCCTCGATACAATTCAGTTCACCCTGGTGGGAGCAGGGCTGAGCTGGCTACCCTTGTTGGGCTGGGCCCCAGTTGCAGAATTATAAACAGATAAATGACAGTCGCTTCATTCATGCGTCTGCTTTGTGTTCACAGCAGCGCCATAAAGAACTATTGTGAGCATGCCTCCCATGCTGCAGATGAGGGGCTGGGCTTGAAGAGGTCACATAAATTATCCAAGGTCACACAGGTGGTGAGTAGAGAAGTCACAAGGGCACAGACTGTGTCCCGGGATGGGCACATACCCCAATTCGGCAGGAGTGTTAGATATTAATTAGGAAGTCCCGTGACATAAAACAGGAAGATGGATGGGTGGGGATGGAATTAAGAAGGGCTTCACGTAGTAGGGTAAGAAGCTGGCGCTTCATTTCATAACGGCCGATGGCATCCTTGAAGTATCCAATGACGGCTTCTGAGGAGAGGTGGCATAAAATGAACCTGGGTGGGGTTGAGCAGAGGATTGTTTGAAGGGACAAAGAGACTGCTCGAAGATGGTCCAGCAAAGGCAGAGCTGGTCAGGAGGAAAGCGGTGGTGGATCCGGAAAAACCCAATGGGAGGATCTCATGAAGCCAGCAACTCAAAAGCGTTTGAATCTGGGTGTCCCAGAGGAGACGGGAACACAGCATGGAGAGCCAGTCTAAATGACCCTGCACAGGCCGCCAAAGATTCTTACAGAACTGGAGCAGGGTTCAGCATCTTGAGTCTGGTTGTTGAGATAGAGAGACTGCGGAGCTGACAAGGAAGATGTGTGAGCCATGGTGGAGCCATGGTGGAGCCTGCAGGCGGCTTGTCATCCCCATGGACATCATCAAACACACGGTCATCCCTTCATGTACAAATCTGTGCTCTACATGTAAAGACCAGACAGCAAGTCAAAAGAGTACACGACAAAGAATAATAAAGTCAACACACTGCCCCCAGAGGTCGGCATTGAGGCTAAATGCCCTGAGCAATGGGGGTGGGGGGCAGTTGGCCCTGCAGCCCCCAAAGGAAATGCCATAGAATCAAAGGAGGGGCAGAAGGGTGTAGTCCTATAACTCATGCAGGTAGGTTTTGAGGTGTCCTGGGGTATGGTAGGATGGTAGGAAAGAAAGATATCATGGGTTTTACATAGTCTTTGAAAACATTTATTTTAGGGGCAGACATCTAACTCCTGACACTACTGCGTCTCAAGTGCCGGTGTGCACCGCTGTGTCTAGCTTTAAAAATGACTGATTTATTATTTCTTGTCAGAACAATGGTGCACACCTCTAATCTCAGCACTCGGGAGACAGAGGCAAGTGTGTGTCTCTGAGCATTTGAGACCAGCCTGGTCAATTGAGAGAGTTTCGAGGCCAGCGAGGGCTACACAGTAAGACCCTTGTCTACAAAAGAGTCTAAGATGGGAATTTACTATGTAGTCCAGGCTGGTCCTGCTCTTGTGAATGACTTCTGTCTCTGTGCTGGGATTACAGGTATGGGTGGGCTTTAAAAGGTGATTTTTTAAATTAAAGATTTTCATTTCATGAGCAATCATAGTTTATTCAGCTATCCTATTTTTAAAAACATTTTTAATAATTCTTTGAGAATTTCATACAATGTATTTTGATCACTTCACCCCAAATTCTTCCCTTAACTCCTCCCAGACCATTCCTCACCCCTTGCCTTCCCTTTCCGACTTTGTGGGCCTTTGTTTTTTATTTTTTTTAAAACATTGATGAGGCTTTTTTTTATTATTATTATTTATTATTTCTCTGGTTTTTCGAGACAGAGTTTCTCTGTGAAACAGTCTTGGCTATCCTGAAACTCACTCTGTAGACCAGGCTGGCCTTGAACTCACAGAGATCCGCCTGCCTCTGCCTCTCAAGTGCTGGGATTAAAGGTGTGCGCCACCACCACCCAGCTGAGGCTATTTTATTGTAAATGATACTAAAGTGAACATTTCTGTAAGTTTTTGCATTCATCTCATCATTCTTGGAAAGAGATTCACAGAAGCTGAACTAGTGGGTTGAAAGGTAAAATACCCTTGACGATCACTGCCAAACGGCATACCTACAAACAATAAACAAAACCCAACCCCCCCCAGGAATACTAGTTCATACTTTCTCAAGTGGTGTGCAAGGAGCCCACGTTACTAATAACAGAAGGAAATGAAGAGAGACGTCCTAACTATATGTTGCATGCTGTGTAACCTGTTTTGAACATTGACTACGTGAAGAAAACTAAGAGACGACTCAAAATGTTAGCATTGCTGACCCTGGTGTTGGGGTATATGGGTGACCTAATTTTCTTTTGTACGCACTTCTATAGTTTGTGTTTTCCTTCTTAATTTCTTTCTTTCTTTTTTTCAAGACAGGGTTTCTCTGTATAGCCCTGGCTGTCCTGGTGGAACTCACTCTGTTGACCAGGCTGGCCTCGAACTCACAGAGATCTGCCTGCCTCTGTCTCCTGAGTGCTAAGACTAAAGGTGTGGCCACTGCGTCCAGCAGTGTGTATTACATTATTTTGTTTGTTTACTTTTCTTTTTCTTTTTTTTCTTTCTTTTTTTTTTTTTTTTTGGAGACAAGGTCTGATACAGCCCAGGCTGGCCTCCAACTCACTAGGTAGTAGAGGCTATCCTGAAATTCCTAAACTTTCTTCCCTCTACCTCTCAAGTGACGATATGAAAAGGCATGTGCCATTATACCTGGCCAAAACAAACAAACAAACAAATAAAAACAGAAAAGGCAATGTGGCAGACAAGCCCATCAGTAGTGTGAACCAGGACAAGCTGCTACCCTCAGTCCCTCCGATACAAGGCTATACAAGGCAGCTACTTCGGAAATACTCTTCCAGAGTCCCTCCCTGGACAGAAGGAATCCTTATGTTGGCAAGGTTGCACGGTACAGGGGCATGGCCTTTTTAAAAGGCCACCCCTGAACACTAATGTACAACATCCCCGGAACCCCAAAAAGGCCCGAGACTGTAACTCCCCCAACCCCCCTACCCCCGCCTCCGAGAGAGGGAAGGTCCTGCCAGAGACAGGCTCTTGAGCATGGACAGCAATGTGGCCCCAGGCAGAAAGCACTTTGATGCATATTTTTCACACTGACAGACTTCACAGAGAATGAACCAGAAGATCTGGGAAATCCAGGTTCCAGCCTCTGGCAGCAATCAGAGCCTAACAGGCCCGCTGTCTGGCTTTGGCAACCCTTCCTGTGACAGGGGGCGAAGTTACCGCTCTCCTTTTGGGGGATTTTCTGCTCTCTCTCTCTCTCTCTCTCTCTCTCTCTCTCTCTCTCTCTCTCTTTTTCTGAGAGGAGGGAGTAGAGACGGACGAGGCAAGGGGAAAGGCGTGGGCCTATGGCCTCCACTTCCTCTGGGTCACTGGGAGCTCAGCTTCCTCTGAAACTGGGAGATTAGGGCAATTTAATCCCTAGGCTATTTCTGTGGAGAAGGGGGCTGGGCTGCTGGCTGTGGGCTCTTGGTTCCCTCAGTAACAGGGCCTGGCCTGGCTCCACGGTGAGGAGGCCCCACTGGGAAAAGCTGTGGGGAAGGGAGGCGGGAGATGGCTTTTCCAGGGTCTTCCCTTCTCAGAGGCCGCGGTAGCTGTGAACACCCAGGAGCCCTGGGTTCCAGAAGGGAGGGAGAGCCTCTGGGACCTCACCCCTTCTCAGGGCCAGAGTGCCAGGAGGAGGAGGAGGAGGCTGTGGGCAGTGAGCTCTTTGTTTACGTGTGGACTCCTGTCTTGGGGGAGGTGTGGGGCAGACTTTCCCTTTGATGAGTCTCTCTGGCTTTGAGGCCGGCATTCTCACAGTCCGGCTCGGCCCCTGAGAGCGGGCTGGCACTTGCCACTCTCTGATCCAGCTTGTCCACAGCCAGCCTTAGCGTTCCTGTTTGCAGAGTTTGGGGCGACTGTGGCTGCTGCGCTGTGGTCACCTCCCAGCTGGGACTCTCAGGCCTTGATCTGATCCCGTGGTCTTCCATGCTACCCCAGCATGCTCCTCTCTCTCCCCTTGGTTTCTCCATCTCTCCTTCTTGTCCATCACCTCCAGCACACACACACACACACACACACACATTCCTCCTTCCTATTTATTTTCATCTCCTATTGCAAAAACAAACAAATCTCCCATGGCTTGCCAGGCTCCGTTTTGCTCAGGATCATCAAAGTTCTGATACTTTTTAAAGGGGTTGGTAAAACCGCCCAGGCTGAAAGGTCAGCAAGCTGCTGACTTAGAGCTAGGCTAGGTGTGATACACTGTCTTTTTTAAGTTTTTTTATTGGAAACCCTCAGCTTCCAAATGGAGAACATAGATTCTGTAAAAGTCACTGCTTTTCTCACCGAAGTTAGTCAAAAAGAAAGTGATTTGAGCTGGGCGGTGGTGGCGCACGCCTTTAATCCCGGTGCTTGGGAGGCAGAGGCAGGAGGATTTCTGTGAAAGCGAGGTCAGCCAGGTCTCTAGAGTGAGTTCCAGGGACAGCCAAGGCTACACAGAGAAACCCTGTCTTGAAAAACGGGAAAAAAAAAGTGATTTGTTTTGAATTTTATTTTATATATCTATATTGTGTGTGTGTATGTGTGTGTGTGTGTGTGTGTGTGTATACATGATACCTCACAAAAGTGGAGGTCAGAGGGCAACCTTTGACCTGGCTCTCCCCTTTCACATGTGGGTCCTAGGATTCAAACTTAGGTCTTCAGGCTTGGCAGCAAGCGCTGCTGAGCTGTCTTAAATCTGGCATGGTGGAGCATGCTTGTAACCCTGGTTCTTGGGAAACTGAGGCAAAAGAATCCCAAGTTTAAGGCCACCCTGGGCTCCTTAGGGAGATTCTGTCAAAAATAAACAAACAAATAAATAAATACAAACAAAACCACCAGAAAAAAAAAGAATTATTTCCTGGAGAAATAGATTGCTGATTTCATTATTTCCCATGATGCCATTTCTTTGGGAACTATTATTCCATCGAGGACAGTGTCCTTAATTCCATACCAGGTGGCGGCAACTCAGTCTCCCACTTTGTGACTTGCTTTTAATTGTACAATGTGCCATGAACTCGGGGGACCAACTTCAAGGTCAATAGGACATGGCATGTGAATCCAAATCTAACTCCTGTTTTTCTTTTGTTTTCCAGACAAGGTTTCTTTCCGTAGTCCTGGCTATCCTAGAACTCTCTGTAGACCAGGCTGGCCTTGAACTCACAGAGATCCACCTGGCTCTGCCTCCTAAGTGCTGGCACTGTCACTGCCTGGTGTAATCTAACTCCTTCTGAACTCTCGTTACCGCCCATCCTCCAAGAAAAATAGCCAGTTTCTTTCTCACAGGAGCATAGGATTGCTGGGTCGGTACCTTTGCTACAGTGGCCCTTGTGGATTTTCTCGAACATTTTAGACAGTCCACAGCACCCAGCTCCCCCAGATGCTTTACTTGCTGCCTTTGAAAAATGGAATCAATTGTGAGGGTGAAGATTGTGTACGCTAGGCTGGGTGTGGCTCAGTGGCGGAGCATCTGTTCAGCACGTGTGTAGCTCTGCGTTTGATCCCGGGACAATCAAAACAATATCATTTATACATTAAGGCCTGGCACACAGTAAGCAATGTTAATAAATATTGTCCTTGATGTTTTGCGATGGTTTTTACATCATCTTGTTTTGTGGGTTTTGTTTTGTTTTTTGGTTCATTTCATTTGTTTGTTTTTGAGACAGGGTCTCACTATGTAGCCCTGACTGGTTTGGAACTTGCTATGTGGACCAGGCTGGCTTCGAACTTTCAGAGATCATCTGTTCTTGTCTCTGGAGTGCTGGATGAGGGGCATGGGATGCTTATATTGTTAAGAGTCAGAAAGGGTTTGAGATACAGGCGGTGTGGCATCTGCCTAATGTTTATGAGGCATCGCTCTGGTCACCAGCGTCATTTTAAAGAGAGAGCGAGAGACTTACAAGACGACACTGGATCTTGAAGTCACAACCAGAAAGTGAATAAGCTGGTGATGAGGACTGGTCTTAGTTGTTGACAGAGATGGAAATATAGGCAGGTTTAGTGACTGGCCGGGGTCACCCAGGTGAGATGTCGAAATCCGCAATTTGAATGTTAAGCAATCAGCGATTGTCTTCAGAGCTCAGCTTCCTCTACCGCATCTTGACAGGGAGTCACAGATGCTTTGCCTGCACTGAGTCCCCAAGGTCTGCTCAGGGGACACAAGTCCGCCATGTCACAAGTCCGCCATGTCCATGTGTAGGGGCGCCGCTGCAGGCAGGCAGCCTTGCCGGGTGCAGCTTCTAATGCCTGTCGAGCAGGGAACAAGGGTTGTGGGGACCAGGATTGGCTGCAGCTGCTGCTGTGGCTTGGGGTTCGTGCCACTGTGGGTTCTCAGGAGTGGCGGGGCTGGAGTTGTAAGACTTCGGAGGAGTCTTTTACACAAAGACAGAGGAGGTGGGCTCTGCCTCCAGGTTTACCTTAAGAGGCAGGGAAGGTTCATTCTAGCTAGTGTCCTCTAGATCCACGTGGAACATGAACTGTGTCTAACACCCTCCTTCTGGTCCTTTGCCCTGTCTAGAGTCCCCTTTTCAAATGGATATGCTGAACTGGGAATTTAGGCCAGAGGCATAGTGTCTACCTAGCACGCACAAGGCTTTGTGTTAAATTTCAGCGCGTGCGCACACGCGCACACGCGCACACACACACACACACACACACACACACACAGAGAAGGGAGACATACACTGGAAATTGCCAGAATGATGGCTGTCCTCCTGGAAAGCAATAAAGCACCACCCAGCAAAGGCTAGGGAGAGGAGAAATTGAGAACTCTGTTGTTCCTTCTCCAGGAATCCCGGGAAACGTCCCAGACTTGGTATGGGTTTCACGGTCTTTGCAGGGCCTTCTCACTCCTCGCTGTTCATTCCTGGCTGGGAAGAGAGCAGGGAGACAATAGCTGGAGAAGCCGGTGAGGGGTGCCAAACAAGGAAGAGTCTGGTTCCTTCACCGAGAGGTGGGGCAGGGGCAGGAGCGAGGGCCACGGTCAGCTCCAGCGCACGTGTGCACACGTTATACTAACGCTGCAGGACACACGTGGCAGACGCACGTCACACACCTCACGCACGCACCATATGCTACACTGCATACAGGGTGCATGCACACACTGCACACACCACACACAGAGAATGTGCACGTACGGGAATATGCAGAAACACCCATCATACATGCCACACACATCACATACACCCACATTGCACATATATCATCATAATAGTCTGCACAGAACATGAGGTTCACACCAGTCTCACACCCTCTGCGGTTTGTAGAGACTAACATCGCCACCTGCTGGCGATTTGTGCGCAACAGCAACCTCACCCATCCCCACTGAAGAAATGATAACTATTATTGGGTACTTAGTTACAACTGGCTCCCCACAGTAGAAAATCTCTCTTCTGCTTCTTGGTGTTTTCTCAGGAAAAAGATTCAAACCGTAAACACTTTTCTGAGAAGGGGTTCAAAGGATCACTACAGGCACTGGGTGAAAGGTTCGGAGCGTGAACTGTGTTCCTTGGGCAAGAAAGCAGGTAAAGCCTTGAGTTCAGGACCTGCCGCCAGCCACCATCTGATACTTCAGGTCAGGTATCCCCCCCCCACTCCCCATCCCCCACCCCTTTCTTTTCTTTCCCTTAAAAAAAGTAGTTTTAAAAATTTTTATTTGTGCCTGGTGGTGGTGGTGGCGGCGGCAGCAGCGGCGGCGCACGCCATTAATCCCAGCACTCAGAGGCAGAGGCAGGGGGATCTCTGAGTTTGAGGCCAGCCTGGTCTACAGGGCAAGTTCCAGGACAACCAGAGCTACTTAGAGAAACCCTGTCTCAAAAAAACAAAAATAAACACTCTCTCTCTCTCTCTCTCTCTCTCTCTCTCTCTCTTTCTCTCTCTGTTTTGGCAGAGTATTGCTAGGTAATGCTGCCTGGCCTGGAGCTTGGTTGGCTTCAAATTCACAGCCACCCTCTTTCCTTTGCTCCCTCAGTCCTTGGATGGCAGGTATGTGCCACCCTGCACAGCCGACGCTGTACATTTTCAGACATAAATTAGCAGAACCACCGAGAACCCTGAATGGTTTGATCCCAGCTTCTGTTGCTCTGACCCAAGCTTGGCATCTTCAGTAATGACAAGAGGGACTGCTTCCTGCTCCGTTGGTTGTCCCTCCAAGGCCAGGAGCAGTCTATGGTACCTTGCCTCACCCTGGGTGACTTCATCCTCCTGGCAGATTCAAATGTAGAGGTTCCGTTTTGCTATCCAATGGGCAACTTAGGCAGCCCACCAGAAGGTAGCCTGAACCGTCTCCCAACATCACCATAGTGACACCTTTCTGGATAGCCCACGTGTGCCATGAAGGACCCCACACATGGCCTGGTTCTAAGTGTAATAGTTGGGACTTATATGGTGGCTGGGAAACACCAAGACTCATGACAAGGCACCAGAATCCTACTGTGGAGACTTTTATATGTGAAGGAATTCATGGAGTTCTTTCCACGGTCGCTTGCAAATTTTGGCAACATCCCCTAGAAGTATCTGGCCGGAAAAGGGGACAAGGGCCCGTCATGAATCAGAGCGGTGGTTAGCAGGGGTGGGGACAAAGTCTGGAGAGTTCTCCAAAGCTCTGGAGTCTGGAGCATGGGATCGGCCTTCCCAACAAGCCCAATGTCCGCTTTGTGTGTCCTCGCTAAAGGGAAGCTCGTTATTTGTCTGGAGACAAGTGAGGAACGCAGTTCTGAAAAAAACTGCTTCAGGCTGAGGCTGTGGGAGGGAGGGCTGTGGGAGCTGAAAGGTACCCCTGGCCGCCTTCTGGACACAAGTCAGGTGACAGTGGCCATCAAGAGCCCCCCCTCCACACTGGGGGGGTGTAGGCTAGGACCTCAGAAGGGTCAGTAGAGGGCTGTGGGACCCTAAAGGAGCTGTGGTCTCCCTGAGCCTCACACATTTTGTCTTTCCCCCTCTTCCTTTCTTCCTGTCTTCCTTCCTGCCTTCCTTTCCTTCCTTCCTTCCTTCCTTCCTTCCTTCCTTCCTTCCTTCCTGTCCTGTTCCTGTCCCTTCCCTTTAAACAAAACAAGGTTTCAATAAGGCCGTCTTACAGTCAGAGCCAGGTGCATCTCTGTGAGTTCAAGGCCAGGCTGGGCTACCAAGTGAGTTCCAGGAAAGACGAAAAAGATATACAGAGAAACCCTGTCTCGAAAACCACCCCCCCCCCCCCCCCCCAAAAAAAGAAAAAAAAAAAATTATCTTTAGGCAGGCAACACCTGGACCCAGGAAAAGCCATAAACTGACCCCACCCAGTGGGGCCTTCATCTAAGAGGGAAATACCTGGCATTCCAAACATTCCAAATACCCCTAGACAAATGTCAGCCAGTCAGGGTCCTGAACCCTGGAAATCCCCTCACCCCAACCTCTGCTATGATAAAAACCCCACCCTGCCTGGACTCTCTGTTCTCACTGCTGTGTCGGACAGGATTCGGTCTCCGTGGTGGTCTTTTGTGGGTCGCCGAGATCCGGGTATAACACTCTCAGTCAATTCACATTTCTAGTATTATAATGTCGGTTGCAAGTAGATTTCTGGAAGGATTCAGGAAAATTCTTCCGTGCCCCAAACTGGCACATGCTTCCAAGCCCTTCCGGTTGGCACCTTTGCAAGCGTGGAAGTTTAGAAGGAGCCGGTGCCAGGGCCAGTACAGGACACGTCACCGTGGCAGCAGAGAATTTGGTTGGTTTGTGTTTCTTCAAAAGCAGAGCTGACACAGAGGCTTTGATGGGGAATTTGAATTCAGGGGGTGCTGTTTGGAAGCAGAATGAGGGAGCAGGGGGTTGAGATAAGGGAGGAAACCAAAGCTGGTGTGTTGACAAGCAGATCCCCACAGTGGCAAACCAGAGTTTAATCCCATGGGAAAGCAGAGCCAGGGAAGGGTTTTTTTTTTTTGAAATATGAACTGCAATCCCAGCACTCAGGAAGTGGCAGCAGAGTATCTCGAACCAGAGGCCAGCCCCTGCTACATACATTCTGAAACCCTGTCTTAAAAAGACAAAGTGAGTTTGGAGAGATGGTTAAGTGGACTTGACTACTCTTCCAGAGGACCCAGGTTCAATTCCCAGCACCCACATGGCAGCTCACATCTGTCTGTAATTACAGTTCCAAGGGACCTGGCACCCATGGCAAAACATCAATGCACATAAAATAAAAATAAATTAATTCAAAACAAAAAAAAATACTAAAAAAACAAAAAAAACAACCAGCCAACCAACAAAACCAATGGCTGGAGATGCAGCCCATGGGTAGAACACTTACCCAGCATCCATCTTTAGCCCTGCAAAATCAAACAAACCACAAGCAGCACACACGTATTCATCCAGAATAGAAACCGAGGGATTTATGTACTAACTGCCTGGGGTTACTCATTGATATGGGGCGGGGGTTGGTATGAACTCCCTCCCACTTTCCACATGCCAAGTGAACAGAAGCATCTGGAAAGACTTCCGGGCAAAAAAATGTGTAGCTACTGGTGTTTGGAAGCTGGTCGGAGCACTGTGACTGATGCATAGCCCTGTAGTCTATAGGCAGGCAGGCCACCAACAGTCTGATGTAGATGGGAGGAGGGAAGGGAGGAGGAGGGAGGGGAGAGGGAGGAGGAAAGGGAGAAGGAGGAGGGAGAGAAGGGAAAGGAGGAGGGAAGGGAGGAGAGGGGAAGGGAGGAGGAAGAGGGAAGGGAGGAGGAAGAGGGGAGGGAGGAGGAGGAGAGGGAGGAGGGGGGGGAGGGGGGGGGGGGGGGGGGGGGGGGGGGGGGGGGGGGGGGGGGGGGGGGGGGGGGGGGGGGGGGGGGGGGGGGGGGGGGGGGGGGGGGGGGGGGGGGGGGGGGGGGGGAGGGAGGAGGAGGAGAGGGAGAAGGAAGGAAGGGAAAACTTACGGCCTACAAGGAGACTCTGCCCTACTGCTTGTCCTGAACTTCGTCTGAGACCCCCCCTCCCCCAGGCGAGCACTGTGTCTGGCAGGGAGGAGTCTTCAGCCCGTGTGTCCGACATGTTGAGGAAAGATGGCTTCTCAGTCAGGAAGGGCAGAAAGCACAGGAAGCAGGTGGGCACAGATGACAGATGGCCAGCTTTGCCCATGGCAGGCAACATTCCTAACTTTTCTTATGGTTCAGGAAGCCTGTGTCCTGGGATGGATGTGGTCTGGGCTTTGGTTCTAATTAACGGTAGGACTTCAACCAGGTTATTTGAGCCTGTGTGAGCCTTGGTGTTTATAAAATGAAGGCAACAGTGCTTACCTTGTTAACAAGCGAGATCATGTTCATGAAAAGTCTGAGGGCACTGCCCACCAACAATGGTGCCAGCTCAGGCATGTGTGTGAACTCTGAGGCAGGGGCTGGCATGGCAGGAAGGACAGGAGACAGGTACCCGGGTGTGGGGGACCAGCCTCCACATTTATTTACCCCAGGGACTCTTGAGGAATGAGGAATAAGAGACTTAGTTAGAAATAAAGAAGGGAGAGAAACACAGAATAGACTCTGGTGAGCCTGGATCCTTATCCCCGGGCCGCAAACTTTATTCCAAAGGTCTATTTATAACAATGCCAAGGGGTGGAGCAAAAGACCTCCCCCTTGCTAGTTACAGTCAAGTGTAGACCCTTACAAACACCTAGTACCCAGGCCCATGATCCAATCAACCTCCTACACAGTCCTGCTGGGTACAGCCACCAGGGAACCTAGTGGGCTCCAACACCCAGGCTCATGTCTGTGAAGTCTCCAGAGTGTATTCTGGAGAGAGAGACAGAAGATCTGCAAGATTTCTCAACATGCCTTCTTGTGTCTTACGGATTGGGAGTTGTCAGCAAAGGCTCCTGTCCTTACCCATTGGAATCTCTTCTATCCATGAGTCTTAAAAACAAACAAACAAACAAAAAAAACCTCAGGCTTTCCTTTAGTGGGGAACTTCACTCAGAGTGGTAACTACTTAATGACCAATCAGCAGGGAAGGACGTCTCCACGGGTGTAACCAGATGCTGCTGTGGACAGTTTCTTATTAGGTGAAGCTCGATAGGCTGTCTCAGGTCCCCACATTTCCTAAGCATTTCACAATTTCTGCCAAAGGTTCTCAATAAAAGAAGCACTTTTAGGGAAAGCCTCCAGAGACGACAGAGAGGTACCATAGGTGTAGCAGAAAGTACTCACTGATGTGGGTTCAGGGGAAAAGAAGTTGAGCCCAAGGACTCTGAAGTCAGATTGCCATGTTCTGAGTCCCCGGGGTGATTCTCCTAGGTTCTGACTTCTCATGGTTAAAAGTTTTTGTTTTGTTTTTAATTATTATTATGTGTACAGTGTGCTGTCTGCATGTGTCCCTGCAGGCCAGAAGAGGGCACCAGATCTTATTACAGATGGTTGTGAGCCATCATGTGGTTGCTGGGACTTGAACTCAGGACCTCTGGAAGAGCAGCAGCCAGTGCTCTTAACCTCTGAGCCATCTCTTCAGCCCTGAAAGGGGGTTTTAATGTCTTGGTTTACTGCTCCTGATGCTGCTTTTCCACCTTGGATACCATCCCCTCAGCCGGCCAGTGGCCTGGTTTCCTCTGACGACCTCTGGAGGTCAGAGGATTATGTTACCCTCGTGGTCTAGAGTGCCCTTGTAGATGTCCGGTGCGTGTGTCAGGGACTCTTTTCTCCTGATCATCTCTGGGACCACGATCAATTTTGCTCTCAGTTGGATGGCTCCTGTACCACCAAGTGGTAGGTATTTTTGGTACCCCTGATAGGAGGTTTCTCTGTTGACAAAGTAAGCCAAATTAAAAGGTAAAGGACCAGGTTTAATCCGAGCAAAGCACTCCTGGGTGACTCTCGGGAGAAGGAGCAGGAGAGAAATCACATGGCAGGTCTAGGGACTGGAGCTTAAATACCCTGAAGGCGGTCTTGAGCTTTGGGGAGGAGCTTGGACTTTTGGAGGTCTTTCTGAGAGGTTAGGATTTGGAATGAGGAGTGGGACCCGAGGGGGAGCTTCCAACTGAACACCAAGAATGGCGTCGGATCCCTCCCTCTGAGGATCCATCCTCCCCATGACTGCTTTTCAGGCTGCAGCTGCTACTTGTTGGACCGGTTGTTGGTGAGGTGAAATGAGGAAGATGGGTGTTGTTGAAAAATAGGCCGAGCAGTCGCCAAGTCGCAGGAGGCCTGAATGCAAGGCCCTGCACGTGTCTGAAGCCTTGCTGGCCAAGTCAGAAGGACCCGTGAACCTCTTCCATCTGGGTGACACTCACTAGCCTCAGGGACAGGTCACAGATAGGCCAGGAGTTATCTCCCCAAAAGGCCTCCAGCCAGCTCATCTGGGGACCAGATAGGGTCAGAGGCAAACATGTGATGGAAGACTAATACTGCCTGTCAGCCACAGTGGGCTGGAAGGCTCAGAGCGAAGCTTGAGAGTCCCTGAAAGACTCTGTTAAGGCTATTCATGTGAGCTGTAGTTCTGGTCAAACGGAGCGAAAGAATTATCTGTGGTTAAAAAGAGGCAAGATTAACCCCAGCACTTGGGAGTCGGAGGTAGGTGGATGGATCTCTGAGTTTGAGGCCAGCCTGGTCTACAGAGTGAGTTCTAGGGCAGCCAGGGCAACACAGAGAAACCCTGTCTCGAAAAACAAAACATAAAACAAACAGGCAAAATAAGTAAAAAGAGACAAGAACCACTGAAGAACCACCTTTGCCCTACTGTGATGCTATTTACTGGCTAGCTGGGGCTGACGAATCAGCTGTGATTAATAAGAGGCCAGCGTCACTGAGGTGAATCTTCGGGGAACTATTCACTCAGCATCAGCACATAGAGGAGGGTAAGGCCGCATCTCATGCTATCCGTTGAACTTGGTAATGTGTAAGAGTCTCCCACATGGCCGGGCGGTGGTGGCGCACGCCTTTAATCCCAGCACTCGGGAGGCAGAGCCAGGCGGATCTCTGTGAGTTCGAGGCCAGCCTGGGCTACCAAGTGAGTTCCAGGAAAGACGCAAAGCTACACAGAGAAACCCTGTCTTGAAGAGTCTCCCACATGGTTCTGGTTTGGGTGACAAAAAAGGCTTCAGGAAATGCTGTGCCTGTGGGGTGGACACCAAGGACGGCAGCAGCTGTGGAGGGGAGCCAGCCCGAGTGTATGAGATGAGCTGTGTTTGCTGTGGAGGGTAGAGCCAGAGGAGTGGAGCCCTGGGGAGCCCACAAGATCACGAATGGGTCCCCGACATTGGACAGCCATCTGTTGCTGCTTGTAACTGGGCCCTGGTTTCCTTCCTCTTGGGGATAGAATTCTAATTGTCAGCTGATCTGTGCAAACGACAAGAATTTCTGAATTGGCAGGTGTATGGGTCCCAGAATGAAGCCGATACATCGTGGCTTCTGGGCTTCCTTTCCCAGATCCCTCCTTCCTGCAGCTCTGTCTCCAGCTCTGTGACTATCACCAGATCACTTGAGGCTAGAGCAGAGCCGGACTCATCACCAATGGAGGAGGCTGGGAGACGGTACCAGGGTGAGCCTTGGGTAAGGTGGGGGTGAGCCGTGGGTGAGGCACAGAAATCCTAATACTTAGTCCGGCCTCTTCCCAGGACAGATTAGACCTCGTTAGCTGCTCCCTGATGGCAGACTGGACATGCCTGATAAGTTTCGGATCCCTGGTTATTGGGTATCCTCTGCTGCCAATGTAATAAGCCAATCAAGCTTAATTAATAAATCCAGGTTTAATCTGAGCAGAGCAAAGCACCTCTTGAGTGACTAACCGGAAGGCAGGGGAGAGAGAGAACCCAGAGCACAGGGCAGGTATGGCTGCCAGGTCTTAAGTAGCCTGTAGGCGTGGTCTTGAGCAGCCCCAGGGAGGGGCTGACTCTTCGTGGGCTTTCTTAGGGACGGGATCTGGGGAGAGGTGGGCTTCCACCTATCTCCAGACTCTGGGTAGGATAGGGGCTTCCACCTAAACAGCCCATCCTGTGGACTAGGGCATGAAGGGAGGAAGGGGAACCCTGACCCAAGACATCTCCCTTTTGCCCTTCACCTCATTATAGATGGAACAAACTGTTTCCAAGAAAGTCATCACTGAGCCACTGTTTCAAACACTGGGCCTCAAATAAAAGGCCCTGACGTTCCTTAGTCAAGAGGTACGGACAGACAGCACCTCTATTAACTACCCTGTGTGGGGGGCATTTACCCACCAACCCTACAGTTCCCCAGAGTTTTCTTGAGTGAGAGCAGCAGGAAATACTAGATAGGATTTAGATTGTGGTGATAAACAGATAGAAAATAAAGGATAACCTCGAGAGGGCCTGGAACCTATTCCAACGGGCCCCGACTGTCTCTGCTTCAGGGTTTTTATAGAGACGCCAAGGGGTGGAGCAAAAGACCTCCTCCCCCAGCACAGCCAAGTGCAGACCATCTCAGACACCGCACTCAGGCCCGTGGTCCTGATCATCCTCTATTCGGACCTGCTGGGTAAAGCCACGAGGAACCCGAGAATGGGCTGTATTTGCAAGATGCTCTGTGGCATCTTCCTCACACCATAGCAACACTCAGCCAGGTAGTGTTGCTGTTCCCAGTCTTCCTAATGAAAGACAATTTAGAAACAGACCCAGCAGGGAACTAGAGGACAATGCTATTAGACTTTGAGAGAAAAATCAACAGGGCAGGTAAGCTGTAAAATCTCGGCGGCAGCGATGGGGTGGAAGAGGGAGGAAAGGAAGAGAGAAAGCCACGCCTTTTGAGGTAGGTTCTGAGAAAGGGCGCGGTTAGCCATGCAGGTCAGTCCACGCTGGATAGCAGAAGAAGAAGGGGGCGTCAGAGAGAGCGAGAGAGCCGAGTGCCAGGGAAAGCATGCTTAGGCTTTGCCCAGATTCCGAAGGGAGGAGAGGGAAAGAAGGAAGTCATTCTTTTCTGAATTTAAATGAAGGCTTAGCAGGGGAGGTCCGAAGGGGTTACTGGAGTGGGGAGCCTGGGGAAGGGAAGTCCATTATCTAATTAAAGGGGGTAACCACTTTCTGTTGCCTTACAAGTCTACTGGCCAATCAGATCTCCTGCGGGGTGGTCTGGCTAGGTGATTGGCAGGCACAGCTGGGCTAACTCTTAAGGGAGGAGACAATGGTCTACAACGTTCTAATCTTTGGAGCAGATCAGTGTGTTCTCTTCACCAGGGTTAGAGGTATTCCCTTCGTTTGGCCAGAAGGCTTAAGGAGGGGCAGTTGTGATGTTTTCCATTCTAGCTTTACCAGGGAAATGGGAGGTGGGGTTCAAGGGTGAGGGAGGGTTATTTTCTTTCTTCCTTCCTTCCTTCTTCCTTCCTTCCTTCCTTCCTTCCTTCCTTCCTTCCTTCCTTCCTTCCTTCCTTCCTTCCTTCCTTTCTTGGTTTTTTGAGACAGGGTTTCTCTGTGTAGTTTTGGTGTCTGTCCTGGATCTCGCTTTGTAGACCAGGCTGGCCTCGAACTCACAGAGATCTGCCTGCCTCTGCCTCTCAAGTGCTGGGATTAAAGGTGTGCGCCACTGCTGCCTGGCAGGGTTCCTTTCTCAATGTCCCCCAAGGCTACTCACTGTCTACCTACCACCCTGCCCAAGAGCTGACACCCTAAAATCATTTAGGAGAAGGGCTGAAATTGGAGGAAAATAGAATCTGTTTTCACCACAAAAATCCCGAGATCCAATTCCAAAGCTGTTAACTGGTATCTGGACTGGATTGGTGGCAACATCCTCCAGGCAGGGGTACTCACTTAAGGGAAGAGAGATGAAGAGAAACAGTGCCAGAATCCAGGACTTCTTTCTTGCATTTCTGGCCTTTGGCTGGGACAGATCCAGGGATGTTTCCAGCTTCCGGACAAGAAAAAAAAAAAAAAAAAAAAAACCAAAAAAACAGAGCTGTTCACTTTGTGCTTCCTGCCCCTAAAAATGCACAGCCAGTTTCTACCAACTGTCCTAACCAGTGTGGCCTCTAGGGGTAAATTAGACATGCTTGTCACAACGTGTGTGAGTGTACATGCGTGTGTGCACATGTGCATGTGTGTGCATGCCAGTGTGTATGTGTGAGTGTACCTGTGTGCGTATTGGTGTTGGTGGTTGTGGCAGGTACTCCTGGTCTCCAGTAGGCAGAGATCAGGGAGGTTACTAAGATAGCTCATAACTGCCGATTAGCTGTCAGTGGCAAAAGATGGTCTAATTTCCACAAGCCAGGAGCGTGGAGGTCAGAAAAACCTTAGTCTGAAGCAGTGGTTCTCAGCCTTCCTCACTCTGAGACACATTCCTCATGTTGGGTGACCCCCAACCATAAAGTTATTTCGTTGCTACTTCATAACTGTAATTTTGCTACTGTTATAAATCATAGTGTAAATATCTGATATGCAGGATAGCTGATATGTGACCCTGCAAAGGGGTTGAGACACACAGGTTGAGAACAGCTAGTCTAAAGGATGGAAAAATGACTATTTAAGTTGATCCAACAAGATGCAAAGAGAAAATCCCAAGAGAACAAGTTTCCCTAAAGCCAGAATCTTTGTCCCATGGTTTCTCATAGATAAGGCCAGAAAGATTTCTTTCTTTCTTTCTTTCTTTTTTTTTTTTTTTTATGAAGATCCCTTTCGTTTTTTTTTTTTTTTTTTTTTTTTTTTTTTTTCGAGACATTTCTCTGTTAGCTTTGCCTTTCTCTTCTTTGACAGGCTCTCGAACTCACAGAGATCCCTGTCTCAGGACTACGTCCCACCCCCCCTTTTTTTTTTTTTTTTTTTTTGTTATTTCTTTTTATTCTACCTGCTTGTATTCCTGCAGGCCAGAACAGGGCACCAGATCTCATACAGATGGTTGTGAGCCACCATGTGGTTGCTGAGAATTGAACTCAGGACCTCTGGAAGAGCAGTCAGTGCTCTTAACCTCTGAGGCGTCTCTCCAGCCCCAGAAAGATTTCTTATCTGATGCACCCCAGAGTGAGATTCTCCACTGGGGAGACTTGCTGGCCTGAGGGCAGGTCTTACTTCCGTTAAAGGTGGCCAGGGAAACAGAGATAGGGTAGGGCTGACTAGCACATGATTCACTCGCTGATGAGGGACTAAAACTTTCAAAGCCACCTACTGCAGGTGAGCTCTGCCGTCGGAACAACCAACAATATGCTGAAGGCTGGAATGACCCCTAAAGGCCCAGACTCCAACACGGCAGTCCCCACGGAGCCCCACCCACCCAGCCCCTGTGAAAACTCTCCTGTCCACTCTGACGCCGTCCACTGTACAGACAAATGAAAGCAGACATCTATGACAAAAACCCTAAATATAACAAAAGGAGAAAGGGAGCACGTAGCCTCGGCTGGAATCCATCAAGCCTGAGAGGCTCTTCTTCCTTCACGGTAAGCGCAGCCCAGGGTTGATGAGCAGATGTCTGGATCACTAATTAGATGGCCGCTGCTTCTCTGCTCACAGTACCTCCCCGTGACAATGCAGCGGGTACAGTTTGCTGAGAAAGGTCAGAACCGGGTCTAAAGGACAGGGGGAGGTTAATTAGAGCTGTCCAGCGTGCAGCTGCTGGTAACTTTGGACATATCACCATTTATAATCCTTTTTCTTTTCTACCTTTAAAAAACGTTTTTTTTTTTTTTTTTTTTTTTTTTTTAAACTAACTTGAAATATAGGTGCCCAGTCACACAAAACAAAACAAAATAACACCAAACAAACAAACAAAAAAACCCACCTTCCTTATTTAGTACTTATTTGTACAAGATTGGGCCTGTATTGTAGGGAGGTGGGAAGACAAGAAAATTGTTAAGTTCCTGCCTTGCGTGGACTAGTAAGCAAGTTCAAGGCCAGCATGGGCAACGTAGACTCTCTTTCAAAATGAAAATTCGAAAATGACTAGAGAGCCTGGAGAGGTGGCTAGGAGGCATATATTGCTTTTTCCAGAGGATTCAGGTTTGGTTCAGTGCCCATATAGGGCAGTTCACAACTGCGTCTAACTCCAGCTCCAGGGTTCCAATGCCTCTGCAGGCACCTGCATTTATTTATGTGCACATATCCACTCTCACACACACATGTAATTAAAAATAATAAAAATAAATCTTTGATAATTATGGTGGCATTTTAGGAGCATGTGAAGGGGCTGGGTCTGTATGCAGACCCAAGGCTGCAGGATCTCCATGACTCAGGGCACCAGCAGGACATCCAAGAGGAGCCCCACTGAGGGCCAAGTATCGATAGCGTAGCAGAAGCCAGAGGCCTCAAACCAGACCAATGACTCATTTCTTTTCTTTTTTTCTTTTTTGGTTTTTCGAGACAGGGTTTCTCTGTGTAGTTTTGGCGCCTTTCCTGGAACTCACTTTGTAGACCAGGCTGGCCCCGAACTCACAGAGATCCGCCTGCCTCTGCCTCCCGGTGCTGGGATTAAAGGTGTGCACCACCACCGCCCAGCTTCCAATGATTCATTTCAATGAACACTTGCAAGTAAAGATTTATGGACTGAAGGGTTTACTGTGTGACTCATTGTGTCACACTGCAGCTTCCATGATGAGATTTTTTTTCTCTTTTCTTTTAATTTTATTTTATTTTGCAGGGGAGGTTACAAGGGCGGATATGAAGGGATGGGGAGATGAATGGGATCAGGATGCATGATGTGAAATCCTCAAAGACTCAACAAAAAGTTAATATATATACATAGATACATGTATATATATTTGAACACACACACACACACACACACACACACACACACACACACACACACACACACACACACACACACACACACACACGTCCAAAAGGCCTGGTGATGACGTTCAATGATTGGGCACTCACCACCATCTATGAGGCCTGAGTTCAATCTCTGGAACTACCAGAAACTAACCAACCAACCAACCAACCAAACAAACAAACAAAAACCCAAACACACACACACAGCAGGCAAAGCAGAGTATAAGAATAGAAAGTCCTGCCTTGTTTCTGGCTCTATCTTTTCCTCTCTGGCCTTTGGGGTCAAGAGATAACCACCGTTTCCAAGGATTGCCTCCACAGACAGAGTTTCAGTCCAAGCCACAGTCCCTTAAAGAGCTTGTGAGGCAAGTTAATATGGAGAGGGAGGGACGGGCAGAAAGTCCCCTCCGGGAGCAGCACACCCTGAGATGGATTGGGATACCAAGATACCATTGATTTTCTCAGGTGCTTTGTTGACCTGAAACAATTCCCCAAGACCAAGACTGAAATAGCGGTAGACAGCGAAGGGAGAAGTCGGGGGACAGCTGTAAGGTAGGAGAGAGGAGCGACGACCCAGGGAACTGGGTCACCTCCCCTTGGGAAAAATGTGTCTCCCAGGCCCGTAGACAGCAGCCAGCATTCCCTTCCGGTGAGAAATCTGAAGTCAGACACCCTGGAAGAAGGAAAGACAAACAAGACCTGTTTAAGACAATATTGGGAACAGGCATCTTCAGGAAAACCCCCCTGTACACCATCTCATGTATAGTCATGGTGGGGGATACATATGCTTAAAATTATGGGATATATATGCAGATTGCCCAAAGTTATGTAAGAGCCCATCTGTCAATCAGGGCAAAGTTCCAACCAATTCCCACCCTTGAGGATTGGCTCTTCCTCATAAATGTGAACTGAAGGAGAACTTGGGGTGCCCGATCCCATTCTGTGGAGCACACTGTGGGTTTTCACTATCACTTCTAATAAATCTGTAGTTCACAACCACTTTTCTGTGTGTTGTTCATTATTTGTTCAAGACACAAAGAACCTGGACAGGTCACAGAAGAACCCCAGCACCCCTTCCAGTAACAGCTGTATGTATGTATACTTCCGCCTCTGGTTGCCCCAAGGACCTAATAGAGCAAGCAGCTGCATGAGAATTTACCAGTCTAAGTGGTCAGATTTAGGGCGTTTCTGGCTCACCAAGACTCATGACTGTAATGTAATTCATCTTTCTAGCAGCTTCTGAGCCTCAGGAGAGCCCCCAGCTCATGGCTGTCCTGGGCTGTACAAGACCCAGGAACGGTAAGAATGGAGTCATCAGTGAGATCCCGGGTTGTCTGCATCAAAATCCAGGCTCTACCATGTCTGTCTCTGTGACGTGAGTGAAGCCGCACATCCTTGGGTTCAGTCTTCTGCTCTGGGACATGGGATTAGGACAAGCATTTTCAGGGCACAGGTCTGAGTGACTCCAACACTTGGCCCTGGGCCAGGCCTATAGGAAGCACTTTCCGTTATCAGCAGGGCTCAGGTTCTGATGTCTTCAGGTTTCTGGCTCATCACGGCCACATACCTAAAGCATTCTATTGCTTAAAAACTCTGGTCTGGGGCTAGGGAGCTGGCTTGGTTAAAAACACTTGCTTGAAAGTCTGACCACTTGAATCCCACCCCCCTCCCCACCCCCGTCCCCACTCCACCCCTAACCCCCTCCCCCAAGGTTTGGCTTTTTACTGAACGCGTGTTGACAAAAGAGGTTTAGTCCAAAAGACCAAAGTGCACGTCTTTCTTTGTTTCCACTTCTCAGCTAGGGTAGCAGGGGTGGAGGGGACAGGAGAGTTTGTTGGTGTGCCTTCAGCTGCTAGGGTATGCCTACCTGTCCCTACATCGCAGGCGGAGCCAGGGCCTTTGTGAACAAGCCAGGCCAGAGAAGTTCCCGTCAACATTGACAGGGGCTGCCAAGTCACCCAGGGCATTGATCTTATCCGCCCTTCCCATCAACCATCCATCACCCTGTAATCAGGCAGGATGGTGCTGCAGCTGAGCTGAGCTCCCAGACAGAGGCCGTGGGGCGACTGCCAGCAATGCTAGCCCCGAATCGAATCCCCAGATGGAGTGAGCACCCCACCCCAGCGCGGCCTAGGCTCCCTCTGAAGGACCAGGATCTACCTCATTGGCAGCAGCTGAGGAAGGGGGGCTTCTGTCCTTGGAAGTCACAAAAAAAGGGAAACGAAAGAAGTGCTTCCATAAAATTGTTCTCTGGTTCCACACAAGCAGGGAACATGTATACGCGCGCGCGCACACACACACATGCACACACACGTGCACACGGACACACACACACACATACACACGCACGCGCGCGCAGTGGAAAGTAAATTCAGGAGTTAACTGTGATGGGATGTAGAGGCTACGGCAGGAAGTTGCTGATTGAGGCCAGATTGGGATGTGTGGAGAGAAGGCCTTTAATGAAAGACCAGAAAATGGGGGCCAGTCCACCCTGAGGGTATCTTCACAAAGGGCTAGGCTAGTTGCAGAATACCGTAACCTGACACCCAAGAGCTGTCGCCTAGTGTCCTGAGGGCCTGGACCAGGGGTACCTTTATTTGCACGACCCTGATCCACAGGGCCCAGATTTCCATGGCAGTCACTGCACAGCTGGAAATCATGTGCACAGCAGTGCAGGCACAGAAACCATGACTCCAATCTTAAAGGGAACAAGAGAGACCTTTTTTTTTTTTTTTTTTTCTGGAGCCAACTTGAGTAACTGTGGCCCAGGAATAGATTTAGGTTACCCCAAAGTCCATGTTCCAACCTGGAAGCAGTTTCATGAAGCTTTATGCGGTTTTATAGAACAAAGAAAGCCATAACTCAAGGCAAGTTTATAATGTATTTGCTGTGGATATCACTCTATATAAATAAAACACTGACGGCCAGTGACCAGGCAGGAAGTATAGGCAGGACAAGGAGAGAGGAGAATTGGGGAAACAGGAAGAAGGGGAGAGACACTGCCAGCCACCTCCAGGACAAGCAGCATGTAAAGACGCCGGTAAGCCACCAGCCACGTGGGTTAATTTAAGATATAAGAACAGTTAGCAAGAAGCCTGCCATAGCCAAACAGTTTATAAGTAATATAAGCGTCTGAGTGACTATTTTATACGTGGATTGTGGGGCTTGGTGGAACCTGGAGAGAAGCCCTCCAGCAACATGTATTGGTGGGTACGACATCAGAGGGACTGGTACCGCAGCATGGGGAAGCTCTTCCATAGGCTCAGATGTGCTCTGATGGCATCCTTAGCTTTTGGATTGGTGGAAGCCAGTGGCCTGTTAAGTCAATAGATTCCAAAAGGTCTGTCTGTCTGTCTGTCTGTCTGTCTCTCCCTCCTTCCTTCCTCCCCCCACCAGACAAGGTTTCTTTGTGTAACAGCCCTGGCTGTCCTGGAACTCACTTTGTAGACCAGGATGGCCTAAAAGTCAGAGGTCCGCTTGCCTCTGCCTCCCAAGTACTGGGATTAAAGGTGTGCGCCCCCATGCCTGGCTCCAAAAGTTTTCTATCAGTCACAAGATATTAGTTCAGACACAGAAGTGGGCAAGGAACGGCCGCTCCAGAGGGCTAGAGCCAGCCCGAGATAAGGTAATTAGCCTTCCAGTCAATCAACCAGTCTCTGCAGACACTCTTTTCAGGAGTTCCCCCTCACGGGAGCTTGCCCTGAATTCCACTCGCCAGTCAGAACTGTCCTGCTCCTGGTGTAAATTACACGCTTGGAAACGGCACACTCTCCCCTCCCCCTCCTCACCCACGCACTTACCTGGTTACTCCCCAGCCCAGGCTTCTTGTTGAATTCAACACATCCCCCCATCCCCACCCCCTTGTAGTCTGAAGAGAATTCATGGACTGTAGGTATTTATCTCAAGTATGCAGCACGCTATCATTTGCGACAGGGGCTCTCATGGAACCCAGTGCTCACTGATTGGTAGGCTGGGTGGCTCTGATCCCAGGATCTGTCTGTTGCTACCCTGCCTGTCATCAAGCCTGGCTTTTCTGTGTGTGTTGGTGGTGATCTGACTCAGGTCCTCATGCTTTCGTGGAAGGTTCTTTACCCACACAGAGCCACCTTCCCGGCCTTGCAGAAGTGTGTGGAAACCACAATAATCTAGCGTGGAAGCAGTAACGCTATGGAACCTAAAAATGGTTACACGGTGGTGGTGGTGATGGCCGCAGCGGCGGCGCACGCCTTTAATCCCAGCACTCGGGAGTCAGAGGCAGGTGGATCTCTGTGAGTTCGAGGCCAGCCTGGTCTACAGAGTGAGTTCCAGGACAGGCACCAAAGCTACACAGAGAAACCCTGTCTTGAAAAAAAAAAAAAAAGTTACAAGTATGTTTATGACAGTTAAGAAAGCAGTGGGCCACGGAGATAGCTCAGCGGGTAAAGGTTCTTGCTGTGCTAATCTGGTGACCCCAATTCCATTCCTGGAAACCATATATAGGTGGAAGGAGAAACTGATAGGAATTCCAGCCACGCCCCCACGGTCACGCATGCCTCAGCGGGACACTTAGGCATTTCCTAAGTAACCCATGTGCTGTGTGGTCACCTAATTCCGTGCAGCACCACCATGTGATCTATTCCCATGCGTGGAGTACCCACGTGGGCCTCTGTGCGCATGTGCGGGTTGGCCCTTGAAAAGGCAGACCCCATGTTCCCCCGCCCCCTTCTCCCACACGTGTCCTTTCAGCAGGCCTGATCACTTCTATCCCTTTCTCCTTGTCTTAATAAAACTCTTGTTAGTGGATTCTGTCGTGTTTCGCGACTTTTCCTCGCAGGGTAAGCGCGCCACTGAAAACCATCAGAAACTAACTCCACGGAGTTGTCTTCTGACCTCCACAGATGCACCTCCCTATGACACACACACACACACACACACACACACACACACACACACACAAATAATAATAAATAAAAATAGTAAAAATATACAGATTGGGGAGGACCAACAGGCCTTCTGTGGGGGTTTGACGCCCTGTCAGAGCTGCAGCTTGAGGAGGAGTTCTCAACCATCCTTCCAAGCCCCCTTCCTTTCTAGCAGACCAATAGGCTGGAAGACGCAACAGTAATGGACCTCAACGACAGCTCCTTGGCTGGCTGTCCCTCAGAGAGCAGCATGCGGCCATGGCCCACCTAGGGGTGGCCCCTCCTGACATTTCTTCTGCCCTTTTGGAGCCCGTGGAGTCTGTGGGCGAGGAAAGACGAGGATTGCCGAGCCGCGGTCTGCAAAGCAGTGATCTGCAAGGACGGCTTCCCGAGCAGGCAGCTCCGAGGGTCGCTTGGGCCGTCTGCGTGCCTCCTCTGGCCCTCCCATCTCGATCGCCCCCCGCTGTATTGACCCGATTGTGTGTGGTAGTCTTCATGTCATAAAAAACGAACTGCCTGGGCACCGTCCTCAGCAGGCTCAAGAAGACACTGGGAAAATGCCAAGGCGGCTGCGCTGGCCAGCCAAGGATAAATACAAGTCTGTGCTGCCCCCTGCCGGAAGTCTCTGCTCACAGCTCTCTCAAACCAGACCTAACTGGTTCCCCAAAAGGAGCAGGGATAAGGACCAGAATGAGAGCAATAGTCTTTAAAGGGTCACCCAGAATCCATGAAGACCCCTAACGAAAGTCTTTTGCCAGCTAGCCCTTGTAGTGCCCTCCCTGTGTGGGTACAGGCTAGCCCACAGCTGTCGTTGGAAATACGGCCCCACATTGGAATGCAAAATGTTGTTGGCTGTTTTCTTTACTCTTTTGCTCTTTTCTCTCTAGGCTCTTTTGGGAGGGCTCCACCACCCAGCTCCCAAATAAATCACACACAGAGGCTTATTCTTAATTATGAATGCATGGCCTTAGCTTGGCTTGTTTCTAGCCAGCTTTTTTCTTAACTTTAAATTATCCCATCTACCTTTTGCCTCTAGGCTTTTTCCTTTTCTTAGTTCTGTGTATCTTACTTTCACTCTTACTCCATGGCTGGCTGTGTGACTGAGTGGCTGGCCCCTGGAGTCCTCTCCGTGTTCTCTTGCTCTTTCTTCTTTTCCTCCCAGATTTCTCCTTTTATTTATTCTCTCTTCCTGCCAGCCCCACCTATCCTTTCTCCTGCCTCGACATTGACCATTCAGCTCTTTATTGAACCAGGAGGTGTTTTAGGCATAGTAACACAGCTTCACAGAGTTAAGCAAATGCAACATAAAAGAATGCAACATATCTTTGCATCATTAAACAAATGTTCCAGAGCATAAACAAATATAACACATCTTAAAATAAGATTCTACACACAGCAGTACATGCAAGTCATCAGATGTCCACCCTAGTGTCTGCTAGTGTGAGCTTTAACCACACTGTGGGGCCGCTCTGGCTCTAGCTTGATTCCCTAGGGGTTGTTCTGACTCCTTCTGGCCTCCTGAATTGTCACACCCCCTTTCTTCCCTAAACAGGTCTGGCGAACGTCACTCCTGGTCATATCACTGGAGTCTCTTAGGAGTCCACCTGCTTCTTAGGCCATTAGAGCCTAGCTCTCTCTGCAGCCTGACTGATCTGTGCAGAACCTTTATCAGATTCCCATGTTCTGCCTGATTTCCTTCATATTCAGGATTGTTATGGAGTCCAAAGCCCTTGATGTCTGGTTCCCATCTTCTCCATGTTTAATTGAATCGCTATCCTCTCTACCAGTCACACATTTGAACAGCAGCGGGGGTTTCCCTCTGCAGTTGCATTTGCTAGCTGTGAGACCTTAGCTGAGCAACCCCAATAGCCTCAATGTCGCCATCTAGGACAACAGTAATAGACGAAGGTTTCTTGGGGTTCCGCAGGAACAGACACGAAAAAGGCGGTGCATGAGAAGTGTTAGCTTGACTGTTCGTTGGAAGTGTTGGCCATGTCTTCCCTTTCACTCCAGCTTACGTGTTTATCAGGCTGCTTGAATAGTCACGAACAACCTGCTCCACAAGCTCAGAGCAGCTCTGTGACTTCAATTCCAGCCACCTCCACCTCTTTTTCTTTCTCCTTCTTTTAAAAATATTTTTATGTTATTGTATGTTGTAGCTAGAGTTTTTCTGCCTTGCCCACAGTCAGGACAAATCTCTGTCACCTGCCAGAACCATAGCCGCTCAGACCCAACCAAGTAAACACAGAGACTTATATTGCTTACAAACTGTATGGCTGTGGCAGGCTTCTTGCTAACTGTTCTTATAGCTTAAATTAATCCATTTCCATAAATCTATACTTTGCCTCGTGGCTCGTGGCTTACCGGCGTCTTCACATGCTACTTGTCATGGTGGCGGCTGGCAGTATATCCTTCCGCCTTCCTGTTCTTTCTTTTCTCCTCTCTGTTAGTCCCGCCTATACTTCCTGCCTAGCCACTGGCCAATCAGTGTTTTATTTATTGACCAATCAGAGCAATTCGACATACAGACCATCCCACAGCAGTATGTGTATGGGTGCTTTACCTGCATGTGTATCTGTGCTCTGCTGCTTCCAAGAGGCCAATTGGGAGGAGCTGGATCCCCTGGAACTAGAGTTACATTCAGCTGTGAGCTGCCATGTGGGGGCTGGGAACTGAACCCGGGTCCTCTGGAAGAGCAGCCAGTGCTCCTATCCGCTTAACCATCCCACCAGCAACAACCCGCGCTTTCAACAGACCTCTTCCAAACACCCCAGAGCCGCCTCAGACCTAGTCATCACTTAGATCCACCAGCGCCATCTTAAAATCTTACATTTCAGCATCGATCTTGGCAGTGACTACCCATCATCCCTTCGGCTCTTTGTGTGCACTCTTTTATAGTCTCTCATTGAACTTACAGGACATCCAGTTTGGGGCCCTATTCTTTTTTTTTTTTTTCTTGGCTCATTAGATTCTTCTAGCTTTAAAATTTTTCACTACTGAATTTATATGTGACTTTATTTATTTATTTATTTATTTATTTATTTATTTATTTATTTATTTGTAAGACAGGGTTTCTCTGTGAAACAGTCCTGGCTGTCCTTGGAACTCACTCTATAGACGAGGCTGGCCTCAAACTCATAGAGATCCGCCTAGTACAAGATTTAAAGCGTGTACCACCACATCTGGGTGAGAACATTTGGGCATTCTAAAGTAGGAAGACAAGCTTCTTGTTTAAAACTTAATTAAGTCAAGGACCCTGTGTGACAGCAGATGTCACGTGCCTTTGAAGCAGTATCTGGATGAAGCTAATCTCTCAAAGGGAAAGCTACTGATTATGTGGGAAGGAGGCAGGAAAAGCAATGAAAAGATACTTGGGAGCCGGAAAGAAGACGGACCAGAGTGGGTGGACATGTAACGTGAAGAAGGAACACTAGATGATGGATGTAAGGGGGCAGGCATGAGGCTTAGCTGGTTTCCAGTTTCTCAAGGAAAAGCAAAGAGAAGCTGAGAAAAGAGAATGAGGGAGAGTGGGGAGGGGGAAGGGCCGAGGGGTTTAGAGATGTGTGGGAAGATGGCCAGGACCAGAGTTTCATCATTTAAAGAAAATGGAAACCATCACTGGAGATGGGAGGTGGAAGAGTGGATGAGAAAAGTTGCTGGCATGTGTGAGTGACAGTGAGACAATCCAAAGCAAGAAAGGAGTCCAGGCTAGCCTAGAGAGGTGCCCAGGCTAGCCTAGAGAGGTGAGTCCAGGATAGCCTAGAGAGTAAGGCAAGCGAGGCCGACAGAAATGAGAAACACTGGTAGGTCAGCAGTTTTCACTCGGGCAGTTAGCAAGGGTCATTTAAGTTCATGGATTGGATGGTGTGAGAGGTCTGTGAAGATGGAGTCCAGGATATCTTCAGGGAGGGTTGGGTTTATGAGAAGAGGTCTCTGTTGGTGAGTTTCCCAAGAATGATGGGGGGTGGAGGATGAGACTTCAGGCCAAGATATTAAAGCCTTGGCTCTTTTTTCCAGACGGGGAGAATCACTCCCCGCTAACATCTCTTTCAACGGTGTTTCTGTGAATGTTTTGGGACTCCTTCCTTTCTGTTTCCTTTCAAATAGCTTACAGACTGGGCACAATTACTCTGTTTGTGCCAGCAGGGGGAGCGAGAGACCGCAACAAAAAGTCTGAGCTCATCATGGCGGTTGATGATGCTGCTCAACAGTTAAAGGTACCCGACACCAAGCCTGGAGAGCTGAATTCCGTCTCAAGGTTCATCCCACAATGCAAGAAAACCGACTCCCACAGCTGTCTTCTGATTTTCACATGCATATTGTGGCACACCCCACCCCAATATATAAAAGTGTAATTTTAAAAAATTTAAAAGTTGACTGGGCATGGTGGTGCACACCTTGAATCCCAGCAATCGGGAGGCAGAGGCAGGAGGCCAGCCTGGTCTACATAGTGAGTTCCAGAACCCATCCAGGACTCCATAGAAAGACCCTGTCTCAAAACTAAAATAAAATATAAAAATAAGAAGTAAAAGAGCACACGGTTCCCTTCTTAGGGCTGTGGTGACACTGACCATTGACCTGGCTCAAAACGACAGAAATGTATCCTGACAGGTTCTGTGATTTTTCTCCTCTAGTTTTGTGAGGAGTGTCATTGGCAATTTGATGGTGATTACGTTGAATCTGTAGACTGTTTTTGGTAATAGCATTTCCATGATGTTTATTCTGCTAATTCATGAGCATGGGAGAGTGTTCTATCCTTGATTGTCTTCTTTGGTTTTGTTTTCCTGTGTTTGGCAGTTTTTTATTGTAGAAGTCCTTCACTTCCTTGGCTAGGTTGATTCCTAACTGTTGTATTTGTTTTGTTTTGTTTTGTTTTTTGAGACAGGGTTTCTCTGTGCCTTGGTGCCCTTCCTGGATCTCGCTCTGTAGACCAGGCTGCCCTCGAACTCACAGAGATCTGCCTGCCTCTGCCTCCTGAGTGCTGGGATTTTTTGGTCTGACATCTTTCTCAGCAAGTTTGCTACTGTTACATACAAAAGCTACTGAATGTTGTGTGTTAATTTTGTATCCTGCTACTTGGCTGAAAGTCTAAAGATTTTCTGGTGCAGTCTTTAATTAAAAAAAAAATATGGGTAGCAGCCCACCTACTGAGGCCTTCATTTACTCTCTGCCCCCATTCCCAGGGACCACACAAATCTTCTCCTTCCTCCTTCCTTCTTCCTCCTTTATACCTCCCCTGGTCTCAGCTGCCAACACCTGGAGGCCTCCCCTCTTCCCAGATCCCTGCTGGTTACTGCACATGGGGACCAGGAAGGCATCTGTCGTCTCCTTTCTGTCCTCTATATCCAATTCCCCAGTCTCATCCTCAGCCCCGAGTTCGAGGCCAGCCTGGTCTACAGAGCAAGTTCCAGGACAGCCAGAGCTGTTACACAGAGAAACCCTGTTTCGACCTCCCCTCTTCCCCCAAAAGACTGACAACCCTTATGCAAATTAACTAAAAGGCATAGCGAGAAGATCCAAATTAACAAAATTAGAGGCAAAAAGAGGGACCTAACAACAGACACCGAGGAAATCCAGAGAATCATAAAGTTATAGTTTAAAAAAATGTACTCCAATGTGGCTGGGGCCAGTGGAACTCAACAGATGGCAGCCGGAGCTGTCTAGCTCCGGTTCTCAAGAGGACTCCAGTAACAAACACCTCCACATCCACCAGGAGCCCACCCACCTGGCACCGGGCAGTTGGACACTGCTGAAAATGGAGTACAGATTGAAAAGAATTCTTAAGTGGCTTTACCGCTCTTGGGCAAAATACTCAAATGACACTCCATCCTACCACAAGGAAACATGTTCAGGCATGTTCATTGCTGTTCTTCATGATCACCGGAAACTGGAAACAACCTAGATGTCCCTCCACAGAATAATAGATCAAGTGAATGTGCTATATTTACACAATGAACTATTACTCAGCTGTTCAAAATAACATCTTGAAAATTAGCATCACCTGGATAGCCCTGCTCCCTAGGCCCTAGCCTCCAAGGGCAATCTTGTGCCTCTCTCCCACCCAGACACCTAAGCCCCAGAGACCCTGTAGCAGCCTCCTCCACCCCCAGAAATCCCTGCCTCATCAGTGACCACCTGCACCTGAAGAAGGAGCTACCACAGGAACCACCTGCACCTAGAGGAAGGGATATGAGTGTGTGGGCTCCAGCTGGACAGCCCTGCTCCCTAGTCCCTAGTCCCCGTGGGCACATCTCATGCCTCCCCCCTACTCTGAGACATCAGAGCCCCAGAGACCCAGCAGCAGCCTCCCCACAGCCCCAAACACCCCCTGAGGCATCAGCGACCACTGGAGCCACAGACCCCACCTGCACCCACGAGAAGAGCGACCACCTAAGCCACAGGCCCCAGTGCACCAAGTGGAGGAAGAGAGGGTGGATGACAGTGTAAGAATACATTCAACAACATAAAGAGCGATATGGAACCACCAGAAACCAGTGGTTCTACGACAGCAAGACCTGAACACCCCAATGGAGAAGAAGCAGAAGAAAACGTCCTAAACAATAACTTTATAGCCGGGTGGTGGTGGCGCACGCCTTTAATCCCGGCACTAGGAAGGCAGAGCCAGGCGGATCTCTGTGAGTCGAGGCCAGCTGGCTACAAGTGAGTTCCAGAAAGGCGCAAAACTACACAGAGAAACTGTCTCAAAAAAACAAAAAAAAAAAAAAAAAAAAAAAAAAAAAAAAAAACTTTATAAAGATGATAGAGGCCCTTCAAGAGGAAATGAAAAATTCCCTTAAAGAAATGGAGGAAAAAACAAACAAAAAATTCGAAGGAATCAATAAATCCCTTAAAGAAAGCCAAGAAAAAAAAACAAACAGGTGAAAGAAACAGTTCAAGACTAGAAAATTGAAATAGAGACCATAAAGAAAACACACACTGAGGGAATTCTGGAAATGGAAAATCTGGGTAAGTGAAGAGGAACTACAGATGTAAGTATAAGCAACAGAATACAAGAGATGGAACAGAGAATCTCAGGTGTTGAAGATATGGTAGAGGAAATAGATTCATTGGTCAAAGAAAATGCTAAATCCAACAAATTCTTTTTTTTCTTCTTTATTACTATTAGGAGATTTTCTATTCATTTTACATACCAACCACAGATTCCCCTCTTCTTTCTCCTCCCACCCCCCAGCCTCCTCCCAACCCACCTCCTGCAAGGCAAGGTCTCCCCTGGGGAGTCAGCAAAGCCTGGTAGATTCAGCTGAGGCAGGTCCAAGCCCCTCCCCCCTGCACCAAAGCTGTACAAAGATTCCCATCATAGGCACTAGGCTCCAAAAAGCCAGCTCATGCACCAGAGACAGGTCCCAATCCCACTGCTCGGGGGCCCCCTATACAGTTCAAGCTAAACAACTGTCTCACTTATCCAGAGGGCCTAGTCCAGTTCCATGGGGGCTCCTCAGCTATTGGTCCACAGTTCATGCATTTCCACTAGTTTGGCTGACCGTCTCTGTACATTTTCCCATCATGGTCTCGATGTCCCTTGCTCATAGAATCCCTCCTCTCTCTCATTGGCTGAACTTCTTCTGGAGCTCAGCCTGGCACCTGGCTGTAGATCTCTGCATCTGCTTCCATCAGTCACTGGATGAGGACTCTATGATGACCGTTAGGGTATTCAGCCATCTGATCACCAGAGTAGGCCAGTTCAGGTACCCTGTAGATGTAGTCTAAGGTGGGGTCATCCTTGTGGATTCCTGGGAACTTTTCTAGCATTCTGTTTCTCCCTATTCCCATAATGTCTTCATTTATCATGATATCTCTTTCCCTGTTCCAGCTTGAACCTCCCATTCCCCTATGTTCTCATCCCCCATCTCTTGCCCTCCATTGGCCCCCTCACCCCCAGTTTGCTCATGTAGATCCCATCTATTTCTCCTTTGCTGGGCGATCCATGTGTCCTTCCTAGGATCCTCCCTGCCAAGTAGCCTCCCTGGAGTTGTGGGTTGCAGTCTGGTTATCCTTTGCTTTACATCTAATATCCACTTATGAGTGAGTACATACCATGTTTGTCCTTCTGAGTCTGGGTTACCTTACTTAGGATGATATTTTCTAGTTCCATCCATTTGCTTGCAAATTTCATGATGTCATTGTTTTTCTCTGTTGAGTAGTATTCCATTGTGTATATGTACCACACTTTCTTAATCCATTCTTCAGTTGAGGGGCATCTAGGTTGTTTCCAGGTTCTGGCTATTACAAATAATGCTGCTATGAACATAGTTGAGCAAGTGTCCTTGTGGTAAGATTGAACATTCCTTGGGTATATGCCCAAGAGTGGTATGGCTGGGTCTTGAAGTAGATTGATTCACAATTTTCTGAGAAACCACCATACTGATTTCCATAGTGGTTGTACAAGTTTACATTCCCACCAACAGTGGAGGAGTGTTCCCTTTGCTCCGCATCCTTTCCAACATAAGCTGTCTTCAGCGTTTTTGATCATAGCCATTCTGACAGGTGTAAGATGGTATCTCAGAGTCGTTTTGATTTGCATTTCCCTGATGACTAAGGATATTGAGCAATTCTGAGGGTGTGTGTGGGGGTAATGGAAGGCAAGGGACGGGGGATGAGAACATAAGGGAACAGGATGGTCAAGCTGGAACAGGGACGGAGTGGGAGAGCAATGAAAGAGAGACCATGATAAAGGGAGACATCATGGGGATAGGGAGAAATCAGGTACTAGAGAATTTCCCAGGAATCCACAAGGATGACCCCAGCAATAGTGGAGAGGGTGCCTGATATGGCCTACCCCAGTAATCAGATCCATGAATACCCTAACTGTCATCATAGAGCCTTCATCCAGGAACTGATGGAAGCAAATGCAGAGATTCACAGCCAAGCACCAGGCTGAGCTCCAGGAGTCTAGTCAAAGAGAGAGAAGAGGGATTCTATGAGCAAGGGGCATCAAGATCATGATGGGGAAACCTACAGATACAACCAAACCAAACTAGTGTGAACTCATGAACTTTAGACCAACAGTTTGTGGAGCCTCCATGGGACTGGACTAGGCCCTCTACATAAGTGGGACAGTTGTGTAGCTTGATCTGCTTAAGGAACCCTCTGGCAGTAGGATCAAGCTTTTCTTTTCTTTTCTTTTCTTTTCTTTTTTTTTTGGTTTTTTGAGACAGGGTTTCTCTGTGTAGCTTTGTGCCTTTCCTGGAACTCGCTTTGGAGACCAGGCTGGCCTCGAACTCACAGAGATCCACCTGCCTCTGCCTCCCAAGTGCTGGGATTAAAGGCATGCGCCACCACCGCCTGGCTCAATCAGCTTTTCATTAACAATGAAAGTAATACATATTTACAAAGATTGTTCCACAGCATACCAAAGCAGGCCCTTAATATTCCAATTTAAGTGAAAGCACTAGAAAAAGATCTTAAAACAGCCTGTATGAAAATGATACAGGTCCTTAAAGAGGAACTTAATAAATCCCTTAAGAAGTCCAGGAAAACCAACAGTGGGAAGAAACGAATAAGTTCCTGAAATAAAGACAGGAAAACACAAAGAAGCAGAGGAAGGAAATGAATAAAGCAGCTCAAGACTTGAAAATGGAAGTAGAATCAACAACAAAAAACAAACTGAGGGAATTCTGTAAATGAAAAACTTAGAAATCTGAGCAGGAACCACAGAGGCAGGATTCACCAAAAGAATACAAGAGATGGACGAGAGAATATCAGGTGTTGAAAATATAATTGAAGAAACTGGTACATCAGTAAAGAAAATGTTAACTCTAAAAAACTCCTGGCACAAAATATCCAGGAAATATGGGACACAATGAAAAGACTAAATCTCCTAAGAATAATAGGAATAAAGGAAGGAGAAGAAACTAGCTCACATGCCCAGAAAATATTTTCAGCAAAACCATAGAATAAAATTTTCCTAACCTAAAAAAGGAGATGTGAATAAAGGTACAAGAAGCATACAGAGCACTAAACAGGTGGGATCAGAAAAGAAAGTCCCTCAGCACATAAGAATCAGAATACTAAATATATAGAATAAAGAAAAATATTAAAGGTTACAAGGAAAAAAGACCAAGTAACATATAAAGGCAGACCAATTAGAACTATACCCAACTTTTCCATGGATACTCTCAAAGCCAGAAGAGCCTGGGTAGATATTTTACAGACTCTAAGAGACAACAGATGCCTGCCCAGACTACTATACCCAGCAAAATTTTCAATCACCATAGAAGGAGAAAATAGGATATTCCATGATAAATCTGTGGTGGTTTGAAAGAGAATGGTCCCAAAGGGAGATGTCACCTTGGTGGAGTATGTGTAGCCTTGTTAGAGGAAGTATGTCATTGTGGAGACAGGGTTTGAGGTCTCATATATGCTCATGATATCACCCAGTGTTTCACATCATTTTCTGTTGCTTGCAAGATGTAGATTCTCAGCTACTTCTCCAGCACCCTGTCTGCCTGCATTCTGCCATGTCCCACCATGATGATAATGGACTAAACCTCTGAAAATGTAAGCAAGCCATCCCAATTAAATGTTTTCCTTTATAAGAGTTGCTGAGTCATGGTGTCTCTTCACAGCAATAGAAACACCAACTAAGACAAAAGCCAAATTTAATCAGTATTTATCTATAAATTTAGCCCTACAGAAGGTGCTAGAAGGAAAACCGAAACCTAGGGAGGTTAACCACACCCATGAAAACACAGGGAATAATTTCACACCACCAAGATCAAAATAAGGTAAAACACACACACACACACACACACACACACACACACACACACACACACACACTCCACCACCACCACCACCACCACCACAACAACAACAACAACAACAACAACAACACAACAGGAATCAACAATCATTGGTCATTGATATTTCAATAGCAATGATCTCAATTGCCCAATAAAGAGACATAGACATAGACCAAATGGATATGAAAACAGGATCTATCCTTCTGTTGCACCCAAGAAGCACACCTCAAAATCAGGTAGAGACATTACCTCAGGGTAAAGGTTTGAAAACAGATATTCCAAGCAAGTGAACCTAAGAAGTAAGTGTAGCTATTTTAATATCTAACAAAACAGACTTCAAACCAAAACTCATCAGAAGAGATGGGAAGGACACTACATACTCATCAAAGGAAAACTCCACTAAGATGACACTTCAGTTCTTAACAACTATGCCCCAAACACAAGGGCACCAGAGTTTGTAAAAAGCAACACTACTATAGCTTATATCACATATTGACCCTCACACCATGACAGTGGGTAACTTCAATACCCCACTCTCACCAATATGCAGGTCATCCAGACAAAAACTAAACGGAAATACTTGAGTTAACAAATGCTATGAACTAAATGGACCAAACATGTTTATAGAACATTTCATGCAAACTAAAAAGGATATACTTTCTCTGCACCTCATTGAACTTTCTCCAAAACTGACCACATACTTGGACACAAAGCAAGTCTCAATAGATACAAGAAAATCGAAATAACTCACTGCATCCTATTAAGCCACCACAGAATAGAGGTTGATATCAACAGAAAGCTTACAAACTGATGGAAACTGAACAACTCTCTACCAAATGAAAAATGAGTCGAGACAGAAATACAGAAATTAAAGACTACATTAGGGTTTCTATTGCTGTAAAGAGACACCATGACCATGGCAACTCTTTTTAAATGAAAATATTTAGTTGGGGCTGATTTACGGTTCAGAGGTTTAGTTGATTATCATCAAGGCAGTAAGCATGGCAGCACACAGGCAGACATGTTATTGGAGAGGTAGCTGAGAATTCTACATGTGGTTTGGCAGGCAGCAGGAAGAGAGAGAGAGACACTGGGCTTGGCTTGCACTTCTGTAACCTCAAAGCCCAGTGACACATTTCTTCCAACAGGGCCATACCTACTCCTACCAGGCCAGATCAATTTATAGTGTCACTATGAGCCTACGTAGGCCATTTTCATTCAAACTACCACAAAATTTTTCCAGAACTGAATGAAAATAAATACACAACATACCCAAAATTATGGGATACAATGAAAGATACAATGAAAGAGTTTTTTTTCTTTTTACTTTATTCTCTCACACAATATATCCTGTCTTCATCTTCCACTCCATCCTCTTCATAATCCCCTCATCTCCTCTTTCCCCCAGATCCACTGCTCCTCTGTTTCCCTTCAGAAAAGAGCAGACCTAGAGGTTTTAAGAGGCAAGTTCATAGCACCAAGTACTTATATAAAAAATTAATTTAAAAAAATGGAAGCGATCTCATAATAACAATATAACAGAACACCTGAAATGCTAGAACAAAAAGAAGAAATCACACACAGAGGAGTAGATGGCAAGGCATAATCAAACCCAAGGCAGAAATCAATTAAAATAGAAACAAAGTGAGAAATACAAAGAATCAATTAAAGATTGGTTCTTTGAGAAAACCAATATGATAGATAAACCCTCATCCAAATTAACTAAAAGTCAGAGAGAGAATGTCCAAAGTACCAAAATCAGAAATGAAAAGGAGGACATAACAACAGACACAGAGGAAATCCAGAGAATTGTGAAGACATAGTTTAAAAACCTGTACTCCACTGGAGTTGGAAAATCTAAAAGAAATAGATAATTTTCTTAATAGGCACTACTTACAAAAGTTAAATTAACATCAGGCAAGCAAATTACACTGACCCATAATGCCTAGTGAAACAGAAACAGTCATTAAAAGTCTCCCAACTAGGGGGCTAGAGAGATGGCTCAGAGGTTAAGAGCACTGACTGTTCTTCCAGAGGTCCTGAGTTCAATTCCCAGCAACCACATGGTGGGTCACAACCATCTGTAATGAGATCTGGTGCCCTCTTCTGGTCTGCAGTCATACATGCTGTATACATAATAAATAAATCTTTTTTTTTTTTTTTAAAAAAGTCTCCCAACTAAAAGTAGTTAAGGGCCAGATGTTTTCAGTGCAGAATTCACCAGACATTCAAAGGAGAGTTAATGCCAACACTCTGAAAATTATCCCACAAAATAGAAGCAAAAGGAACATTGCCCAATTCATTTTATGAGGACACAGTTTTCCTGATACCCAAATCACATGAATACCCAACAGAGAAAGAGAATTACAGACCACTTTCCCTTATGAACTTTGATATAAAAATACTCAGTAAAATACTTGCAAGCCAAATCCAAGAATACATCAAAAAGATCATCCACCATGATCAAGGAGGCTTCATCTGAGAGATGCAGGGATGGGACAACATGTGAAAATCAATAGATATAATTCACCATATAAATAAACTGAAGGAAAAAACAATACATGATCATCTCAGTAGATGGAGAGAAGACCTTTGACAATTCCAATACCTCTTCATGATTAAAGTCCTGGAGAGTTTAGGGGTACAGAGGATACACTCAACATAATAAAGACAGTTTACAGCAAGCCTGTAGCCAACATCAACTTAAAAGGAGAAAAACTCAGTACAACTCCACTAAAATCCCAAGGCAAGATTGTCCACTCTCTCCAGACCTATTCAATGTACTACTTGAACTCCGAACTAGAGCAGTAAGACAACTAAAGGAAACCAAAGGGATGCAAACTGAAAGAGGAGAAGTCAGAGGATCTTTATTTGCAGATGATATGATAGTATATGTAAGTGAACCTAAAAATTCCACCAGGGAACTTGTACACCTGATAAACCTTTCAGCAAAGTAGCTGGATACAAAATAAACTCACAAAAATCAGTAGCCCTCCCATATACAAATGACAAATGGACCGAGAAAGAAATCAAAGAAACAACACCTATCCCCACAGCCACTAATAAATAAAATATCTTGGGGATAACTCTACTCAAGAAAGTAAAAGATTTATGTGATGAAAACTTCAAGTCTTTGAAAAAAGAAATTGAAGAAGATATCAGAAGATGGAAAGATATCCTATGCTCATGGATCAGTAGGATTAACGTAGTAAAAATGACCATCCTACCAAAAGCAATCTACAGATTAGTGTAATCCCCATCAAAATTCCAACACAATTCTTCACAGAACTTGAAAGAACAATTTTCAGCTTCATATTGAAAAACAAAACAAAAAAAATCTAGGATAGCTAAAACAATCCTGAACAATAAAAGAACTGCTGGAGATCTCACAATTCCTGATTTCAAGTTGTACTAGAAAGATATATTAACAAAAGCCATATAGTATTGGCATTAAAAAAAAAAGACACATTGATGCATGGAATAGAACTGAAGAACCAGACACAAACCCACATTCTTGCACCTGATTTTTTTTTTTTTTTTTTTTGGTTTTTCGAGACAGGGTTTCTCTTGTGTAGCTTTGCGCCTTTCCTGGAACTCACTTGGTAGCCCAGGCTGGCCTCGAACTCACAGAGATCCGCCTGCCTCTGCCTCCCGAGTGCTGGGATTAAAGGTGTGCGCCATCACCGCCCCGTGCACCTGATTTTTATAAAGAAGCCAGAAATACACTTCAGAAAAAAAAAGGCATCTTCAACAAATGGTTCTGATAAAATAGGATGTTTGCATGTACAAGAATGAAAATGAAAATAGATCCATACTTACAAGCCTTCACAAAACAGCTCCAAATAGATCAAAGACCTCAACATAAGGCCAGAAACACGGCACCTTATAGAAGAGAAAGTAGGGAATAGTCTTGACTCATAGACACAGGAGATGACTTTTTGAACAGAGTGCTGTTTATCATGGGCACAAAATTCAACAATTGATAAATGGGACCTCATGAAACTGAAAAGCTTCTGTAAGACAAGGGATACCATCATCCCTACAAAGTGACAGCCTACAGATGGAAAAAGTTCATATCAACTCCACATCTAGTAGATTAATATCCTATATATATATATAGGATATATATATATATAAACCCTCAAGACCAAATGTCAAGTAACTCTCTTTGTGATGAGGAAGCATGGTCCTACCCAGGACCATGACACTCTATGTGGGAAAAGGAGGCCCACAAGCCAGCTTGGGGAGGTCTACCCCAGGCTCCGAGAAGAAAGCACTGGCCCACCTTGCACCTAGTGGCACCAGGCAGACGGGCACTGCTATGGTGAGCAAATGTATGGAGTGTGGTGGAGAGAGATGGACAGGTTAGCTCATGTCCTGTGGACAGAGGCATATCTGGAGGCAGAAGAGATGAAGAGCGGGCTGGGGTGGATGGCCTCACTGCCGCCCAGGTCCCTGGTGACATCTGGGCCTGGCCTTCTGCAGGGGCCGTGTCTAAGTTCATGGCTCTGATGCAGCCGTGGTCTCTGTGGATGCCTGTGGCTCCTGATACCACTAAAGGCGGAGAGCATAGGGCTGTCCAGAGTTGGTCCCGCCCCCTCACTGACTGTAACACTAGGGAGAACTGATCCTGCCCCTCACTGACTGAAGCACTCGGGAGAGGGGAACCTACACCTCACCTGAGCAGCACAATAGAGCGACCCTGTTCACAGGGCATGGGAGAACTGGCCCTGAGGGCATGAGAATGGGAGAGCAGGCCGTGCCCCTCTTGTATGCTGTATGTTGGCGTGGGGGGACGGAAAGATTCCTTCTTCCCCTCCCCCCTTGCCATCTGCAGCAGGTGGGGGACCTGACCCAGCCCCGTACCACCAGCTGCAGCACGCGGGAAAGCAGGCCCATTACTTTGCCTGGGCAGCTGTGGGAGGCCAGCTCCCACTTTTTCCCAGGGTGCTCTTAAGGAGAGAGGGATAAGAAATATTTAGATAGAAAGGTAGTGGGGAGAAGACAGACAGAAACACAGGATAGCTTCGGGAGGACCTGGATCAATATCCACCGGCCCCTTCTGTCTCTTCAAGAAGGCTTTTTGTATGAATGCCAAGGGCGGGGCAAAAGACCCCCCTCTAGCACAGCCAAGTGCAGACCCTTCCAATCACCTGGCAAACACATACATGGTCCAGCCATCCCCTAATGCAGCCCTGCTGGGTAAAGCAAGATCAGGTCTCCATTAGGAAACCTCCGTGGGCCCCACAGGCAGCACAGTAGAGGCAACCCTCTTGGTGGAGTTGTGGGTGAGCCATCCCCTAAGTTGTGAGCATGGGAGAGCTGTTCCCATTACTCATCTGTCTTGAGATGGCATGGGAGGGGGAAGAGATACCCCCCATACATCGACACCTGAGGTGGGAGAGCTGTCCCTGGCCCTCATCAGCTGCATCTCTCAGGAAGGCAGGCCCTGCACCTCACCTGGGCAACACAGTAGAGCTGGTCCTGAAGGTGTAGGTGTGGAGAACTGACCCTAAGGATGTGAAAGCAGGAGAACTGGCCCATCACCTTGCTCCTTGCTGCAAATGGTGAACTAGCCAAGGCAATGCTGCAGAGCTCACCCTGGTGGCAAGGACAGGGGATCTCTGTGTAGACAAAGCCAGCCTGGTCTACAAAGTGAGTCCTAGGGCAGCCAGGGCTGTTACACAGAGAAACCCTGTCTTGAAAAACAAAACAAAAAACAAAAGAACATAGATGCAAAAATTCTTAGTACTTGCAAACTGAATCCAAGAACACATCAAAAAGATTATCCACCACGATCAAGGAGGCTTCATTCCAGAGATGCAGATGCAAAGCAATAAATGTGATCTGCCATGTAAACAGACAGAAAGACAAAAACCATGATCATCTCATTAGATGCAGAAAAAAATCTTTGGCAAAATCCAACACCCCTTCATTATAAAGGTCCTGTGATACCACAGAGGAAAAGCATGCTTTAGGGAACTTAACTCTTAGTTGGCAATAATAACTGATTCGAATGGGAGAGTGGCAGATGGTACTTGGCCTTGCTGCCAATATCAGCAGGCAAGCCACATCTTAAATGATACAGTTGATGTGAGGGCTAGAGTTGGTCCTATTTGTTCCAGGGACCAAAACTGCTGGTCATCAGCATCTCAAGATGATCGACTCCTAGATGTCTTTCTTCTCCGAGAGAGGAGGTTGGAGACTCCAGTCGTCACTGCTCGCTGATAATCTTCTCCCCCTTTCCTGCTCTCCAGCGCAGTCTGGTGCTGCTGTGGCTCTATGTGAGAGAAGACGTGCCAAACAAAGCTGGACTACTGAGACTGGAAGCTGAGAAACTTCATGCAAACCACAGCTTACCTGGAAAGTAAAAGAGATAAGAGCCGACTTGGTGTATGAGGCAGAAGGGGGAGCCCCTATTCCCTCCAACGAGAGCTACTACAACAGTCTGAAAACCACTGGACTCCACTGTGAGGTCAAGCGTGTGAATGAGAAAGTGAGAAGGGCAACAAAGCTCTTACCTAATGTGGGAAGAGAGGGGAGGATGCTGAGGTCAGATAACAACATCGGAACAGTATGTTGCAGATTGTTATAGATTATCAAACTTCAGAGAGAGACACACGCTCTTTGCAATTCAGAAAGGACCATTCTATATAACATCCAGAGGAGTAAACTCAAATTTACAAACCTGCTTTAAAGATGGGATGGTTTGAATGAGAATGGACTCAATAGGCTCACATTTGAATGCTTGATTGGCAGTTGGTGGAGCTATTTGGGAAGGATTAGGAGGTGTGGCCTTGTTGGAGGAGGTGTGTCACTAGGGGAGGGCTTTGACATTTCAAAAGCCTATACCATTTCCAGCTAGCTCTCTCTTGCCTCCAAATTTCAGATAAGGATGTAAGTTCTCAGCTACTGCCTCAGCACCATGCTGACCCACAACCATTCTCCCCACCATGGTGGTCATGGATTCACTCTCTGAAACTGTGACCCCCCCCCAGTAAACTCTTGTATAAGTTGCCTTGATCATAGTGTTTCTTCATAGCAATAGAAAAGTACCTAACATGTTTAAAAAATGTATTTATCAGAACAGGCTTCTCCACTGAACAGACCATGTCAACATCATATTAGGCCAAATCCTTTAGGGATTTTTATTTTTTTGAGACAAGATTTCTCTGTGTAACCCTGGCTGTCTTGGAACTCACTCTGTTTATCAGGCTGGTCTCAAACTCACAGAGGTTCACCTACCTCTGCCTCCTGAATGCCGAGATTAAAGGTGTGTGCCATCACATCTCTTGGTTTTTTGAGACAGGGTTTCTGTGTGTAGCTTGGTGACTGTCTTGGATCTCGATCTGTAGACAAGGCTGGCCTCGAACTCACAGAGATCCGCCTGTCTCTACCTCCCGAGTGCTGGGATTAAAGGCGTGCACCACCACCACCCGGCTTCTTAGAGATATTTTTAATGTGACCTAAATTTTCATCTGAGAGATGGCAAGTTATTTTCTTCTCTGAACATTTTAGTAGTAATAATAATTTTCTCAGGCTGGGGTAATAGCTTGCTTTGTGAAGTGCTTGCTGTACAAACATAATAACCTGAGTTTGAACGCCCAGATCCATGTATAATCCCAGAACTGCGAAGGCAGATGGGAGGATTCCCAGGGCTCACTGGCCAGTTAATTTTGCAGAATTGGTGAATCCTAGTTTCAGTAAGAGACACTGTCTAAAAGTAGGGGCTGGAGAGATGGCTCAGTAGTTATGAGCACATACTATTCTTGCAGTGGACCCAAGTTCAAATCCTAGTGTTGTTGGATGGCTCAAAAAATGCACTCAACTCTAGCTCCAGGGGATCAATACTCTAGTCTGGTCTTGGAGGGTACCTATATTCATGTACACACATGTACATGCACACACACACACACACACACACACACACACACACACACACACAGAGGGAGGAAGGGAGGGAGGGAGGGAAAGTATTCTCATTGAAGACTGAACTAGTGAGACACTGTTAAAAAATGTTTTCAGAAAGTTGGGCATGGTGGCACACACCTTTAATCCCACCCAGCACTTGGGAGGCAGAGGCAGGTGGATTTCTGTGAGTTTGAGGTCAGTCTGGTCTACATAAGGAGTTCCAGGACAACCAGGACTAGAGAGCCCCTTTTCAAAAAATCAAACCAAAAAAGAAAAAAAGAAAAAGAAAAAGAAAGAAAAAAAAGTTATCTGAAGCGTTTTCCTGTTGTGGTTAGAGAACACCAAGACCTAGCACGTGAGGTCTCCTAATTAAAGACATCATTTCTTCCGCTGTCAAAAGACAGCAATTGCTTGCAGACTTCAAACGTTTTTTTTTTCTTTTGTCTCTTAGACATAAAAATCTTTATTTTTCCCTTCTTCAGGCATGAGTACCTGATGGAACACAGCTTTTGCATTGATTTACAGTCACTGCGATTCCTTCCCCATCTTCTGTAACAGCAAAAACACTGCTGCGGTCTAGTTTTGAGTCATCCGAGGTACATGAACATCTCACGTTACCCAACAATCAGTTTCTTCATCTGTAAGTACAAGGCTGCTTAAGGTTAAATGAGCCTGAATAGAAAACGCTCGTCTCAGCATACAGAAAGTGATGCTATTCATTGCTTTCATGCCCAGCGATTTAATGGAGAATACTCATTTGCCGCTTTTACTGCTTACAATGCTCAAACCTGATGGAAAAAAAAAAGTGTGTAGGTAGGATCAGATTGACACAGTTTGATGATGTTGTGGCTCAGACCCAGGGCTTTGGGGGTGCTAGGAAGCACCCACCCCTGACTGAGCTATACCCTCAGGCCAGCTTTACTCATATTGTAACATGAATTAGAAACAAACATCTCTGTAATTCATGACATGAAAATATGCATGCAGCACCAATACTCATATGCAAGAGCATGTTTACAGAAGATGAAAACGTGTCCTCAGAAGAAACTTACCAAAATTGGGCATCTTTATATAATTGCATTCATCTATATTTTAAAGTTACACAACAGTTGTTCAGTATATACATTTTGGAAAACATAGCCAAACAAACAAAAATATAATCACAATGCAGATAAACTGTTATGCTATTCTGGGTTGGTACTCAGAATACTTGATACATTAATAACTGGTCATGTTAAATCTGCATTTTTGTTTTTACAAAGTGATTTTGGAGTGAATAAAATTCAACTGTAACTGATTCTTGTTTTTTTTAATTAATCAATTAATTTCATTTACTTATTTTTTGTTGTTTTTGAGACAAGGTTTCTGTGTCTAGTCCTGGCTGTCCTAGAACTCACTATGTAGAGATCCACCTGCTTCTGCCCCCTGCGTGCTGGGATTGAAGCCATGCATCCCTAAGTCTGGCTTTAATTTAAAATGTATGTGTATGGGTGTTTTACATGCATGTATGTCTGTGGTGGTAATCTAATTGTACTGAAATGTGATTTTGATTGTATGTTAATAAATAAAGTTACCCGGGGGTCAGAGCTATTAGAGCCATAGACAGAGTGTGGCGGTGGTGGTGGTGGTGGTGGTGGTGGTGGTGGTGGCACACGCCTTTAATCCCATAGATCTCTGTGTGTTCAGGGATACAGCCAGCATTGGAGACATATGCCTTTAAGACCTGGGGGGCTGTACATACAGACAGTGACGAGGCAGTCACGTGTTTGGGTTTACAACCAATGAGAAGGCAGAACAAAATACTATAAAAAGACAGATAGACAGGATATAGCTCTTTTTCAGGAAGCTGGGACACCGCAGGAGGAAGGGTGAGATTTTAGCTCTGAGCTCTGACCTCTCGGCTTTCTCCTTTACATTGGTTCTGTGTTTCTTATTTAATAAGACTGTTGGTTACATCTACATATGTCTGTGCATGCCTAGTGCCTTCGGAGGCCAGAAAGGGCATCAGATCCTGTGGAACTCGAGTTCCAGACAGCTGTGAGTCAACCTGTGTGTCCTGAAACTCGAATTGGGTCCTTTGGAAGTGCAGCCAGTGCTGTCAGCCTTGTCTCCAGCCTGTGCAACTTATTTTCGCTGTACATTCCCAATCTTATGAACATCCTTTCCGGACTTTAATAATACACTCTACTAGTTGTATAGGTATGGTTTCGAGAACATCAAATTTGATCCTTTTGAAAAGACTGGTAGTTTTTAGTTTTGTTTGAGGTATCTCACTCTCTAGAGCACAGGCTTCTTCTGAAACTCAACCATGCAGCTCAGACTGGCCTCCTACTTGTGGCAACCTTGTTTCAGCCTGAATGCTGAATTGTCAGTATTGTGGGTAAGAGCCACACCATCCGCCCCCACAGTGTTATTCTATAGGGATAGTTTCATTTAGCACTGCCAACTCTGTGAAGGACTTTAGGCCCTCTGAGTTAGCCCGTCATCTGCGACTGTACAGAGAGGAGAGGAGTCACTACCCAGGAGAAACGAAGCCTCTTCCTGAGTAAAGGAAAAACTTGTGTCTGGAGCACTCAAGGATTTTCACCGGTGCCAACTTGGAAAAGACAGCATGCACACTTACATGCCATTCTCATGCTTCAGGTGTATTTTTCTGTACTAATAGTTTGTCCATATGAGAAATATGTCATGTAGTGGTTGGATGTAAAAAATTTAAAATATTCTTTAGTTAGATCTGGATACAACTTATAGTATCAAAATATGAATTAAAATGTTGGGGTTACCACCCCTCACCACAGGCCAGGGTGAACTGACCCTAAGTGCATGCACATAGGGGAGTTGACTCCACCCCCTTACCTGAGGTGGGTGGCCCCAGGGGTCTGGATTGACCAGCTTGGCTACCATCCAGGCCCACAGCTGGGCCTTGGGTTGGCCCACCTTAGCATCTACCCCATCTAGGACCTGCTGGAGCTGGGGAAGGGACTGGTCCTGTGGAACGATACCTGAAAGATCTACAAGACTCGTGGCAACCATAGAATACCCCAGAGGAGTTCCAGTGAGGATCCAGTGAGGATGGTGTACCAGAGACCAGAGGCCTTGAACCAGACCACTGACTCACTGCAATGAACACTTGCCAGTAAAGCTGATGGGACAAACAGGTGTACTAGATGGCACACTGAAGCCTCCACTGCTACCAGAACAAATGGAGAGGTGTTGGGAAGCAGGAAAGGAGAAGCAGAGATTTTTCTGTTGAAGTGGTTTTTTGTTGTTGTTGTTGGGTTTTTTGTTTGTGTGTTTTGTTTTTTGGCTTTTGCTTTTGTTCACTTGCTTGCATACTGTTTCCTTATGTGGGGGAGCGTGGCATATGGGGGGAGTGACCAGGAGTGAACAGAAGTAGGGTTAACTCGAGAAATGGGGTTAAATGCAGAGTGGAACCTATCAATTCCGGAATTAATTTACGCGTGGGTGGCTGCCTGCATGCCTGTGCATGCCTGTGCATGCCTGTGCACGCCTGTGCACGCCTGTGCATGCCTGTGCACGCCTGTGCATGCCCATGTGTGTCTAGAGTTGCCATTAGACTCCTTGGAACTGGGTGACAGAGGGCTGTGAGCTGCCATGTGGGTACTGGGACTCCAACCCCAACCTTCTGTTTGCTCTCAGCTGGCGGCTAAAAGCAATGATAATATTCCAATCAGTGGAAGTTCAAACAACAGGAAACAATTTACAATTTATTAGGCTGTTTAAGAAAAAACCCTCGGGCTGGAGAGATGGCTCAGAGGTTAAGAGCACTGGCTGCTCCTCCAGAGGTCCTGAGTTCAATTCCCAGCAACCACATGGTGGCTCACAGCCATCGATAATGAGATCTGGTGCCCTCTTCTGGCATGCAGGCATACATGCAGACAGAATGCTGTATACATAATAAATAAATCTTAAAAAAGAAAAAAAAAAAAAAGAAAAAACCCTCAAAAGTAAGATACTCAGATTTCATTCACATGTTAAACTTGTGTCCACGTACACATGAATTACCTAAGCTCTTGCCACGTGACTGAGTTTGTTGAACTTGGCAAGAATTTGTGACTTATTGACAAGGCTCCTGGCTGCTTCATGCTCAAGCCAAAGACTTGAAAGGTCACACGCTTTTAAGACCAGGAGGGAAATGTCCATGTGTTGGCTGTTTTTCTGTTAGCTTGACACAAACTGGTCATTTCGGAAGAGGAACCCCTATTGAGAAAATGCCCCCATCAGACTGGCCTATTAGGCCTGTGGCGCGTTTTCTTGACTATGATTAATATGGGAGGGCCCAGCTCATTGTGGGCGGTGCCACCCCTGGGCTGCTGGTCCTGGTTGCTATAAGGCAGCAGGCTGGGCAAGCCAGCAAGCAGCACCTGCCCATGGCTTCTGCATTAGTGACTTCCCTCAGTGATGGAGGGCAACCTGAGAGTTGTAAGCTGAAACACCACCTTTCCTCACCAAGCTGCCTTTGGTCATGGCGTTTTATCACAGCCACAGAACTGCACTGGATGTGAAGGTGAAGGCCGAGTTGTAAAGGAGACCTTAGGATGGTAGAAATGCCAGCGCCATGCAACGTCTGCCAATGAAAGCTGCTGTTGGCGCGTGACTCTATGCCCTTGCTGATGTTCCAGTACAGATGGCTTTCATTTTTCAAGCCCTGGTTAGAACTTCAAGCACAATGTTGACCAGAACTGTGAGTGAACATCTTATGGTATTTACTGATTTTCTTTTCCTTTTAAAATTTTTTTGGGGGAGACAAAGGCTCCTTATGTATTCCTGACTGGTTGATACTATGTATTTCAGGTTGGCATCATCAACTTTACACTAACCCTGCCTCAGCCTTCTAACAGCTAGGATTACAGGAATACATCAAACACTGCCTTATTCCTGCTCCGAATTCAGCATTCAATCTATTACCTTTAAATATTTATTCAGGTTGAAGGCCTCCTTTATGCTGTTATCATAAAAAGATGTTAGGCTTTATTGTTTTGTAACTTATCAGATGGGCACACACGATCTTGTACTTGTGTCCTTACCGATTTGCTGTAACCACCCCCCAAAAATGTGTAGACCAGTGAAGACTCAGAGCCACCCAGTACTCATGTTTCCAGCTGAGGTCTAACAGGGCAATGCCCTGTCTTCTTACATTAGCTCTTTCAGTTGATAAAAGAATGGGGATGGAGTAGGGCAGGTCAGTATGTTATATTATGGGGCAAGCTGGACAGGAAGTGAATTCCAACTACGGTCCCTTAGTGGGGAAGCCTCACTGAATACTTCTGAACCTCATTTTTATTTATTTTTTAAAAATTCTATTTATTTATTTATTTGGTTTTTAGAGACAGGGTTTCTCTGTGTAGCTTTGCACCTTTCCTGGAATTCACTCTGTAGTCCAGGCTGGCCTCAAACTCAGAGATCCACGTGCCTCTGCCTCCCGAGTGCTGAGACTAAAGGCGTGTGCCACCACTGCCCAGCTCATTTTTATTTTTGTAAAATCAAATCTAAAGAGGTGTGTACAGTGACTTTCTAGAACACAATTACTATGAAAAGTAAAACCCAACTGCATATTAGTCTAATTGATTTTTGGACATTAAACCAACTTTTTCTTGGGATAAATCTTACTTGATAAGGTTTATGTATTGCTAGATTCAGTTTGGCAGTGTTTTATTAATGACTCGGTGTTTGTGTATATAACAGATACTGGTTTGCAGTTCTGCTGTGATGCTCTGGGCTTGAGAGAACAGTGGGACATGTTTTGTATTTTAGGAAGATCTTGCAAAGAAAGGTGGTGCTAATTTTAATGTCTGTCAGAACTGAACAGTGATGGCGTCTGCTTGAAGGATTTTCTTTGTCTGGACTCTTGTGATTACTAATCTTTTTGTTACCAGTTATCTTGTTATTTCAAGTTGCTTTTAAGTCTGCTTGTAGGTCAAACGGAAATGATAAGGCTATTACCTCCTGTAGCTTTTGAAGTTAAACAAGGAAACAGGGAGCCACTTTCAGTGATTGGAAAATTCAGCAGCCATCAGAACTATCCAGTCTAATCTCTACTCTTAACCTCTGCTGTAGCTTTAAACACAAACATTTTATCACCTCCTCATTTTTCATGAACTTCTGAACAAGAAATTTCAGTCTGTTCTACATAACATTTATATACAAGCCTCTTGACTAACACTTGAAGCAAAATCCTGTAATCACAGAATCAGAAGCAGTTCTCAGGGTTACAAACAGCTCTTTCTCCCCGCCCACCTCTCTCCTTATGTACACAAACGATTCCTATCTGAGAACCTGCAGGGAAGGCAGTGTGGAGTAGGAAACCACTGGGATAGAAATTTGAGCCTAGAACTGAGACTTCAGTTCTGCTCCAATACAAGACAGTTTGCCTCGATCTATTTTCCCATTGATAAAAGGAAGTTGTTAAGTCTGGTGATTGAAAAGACTCTTTCTGGGGCTGGAGCAATGGCTTAATGATCAAGAGCACTTGCTAGTCTATTATTTATTTATTCATTCATATATTTATTTATTTAGAAACCGGGTTTCTCCATGTAGCTTTGGCTGTCCTGGAACTCGATTTGTAGACCATGCTACAGAGATCCGCGGGCCTGTGCTTCCCAAGTGCTGGGAGTAAAGATGTGCTACTACCACTGCCGGTGAGCACTTGCTATTCTTACAGAGGACACAGGTTCACTTCCCAGCATTCACAGTGAGTGGCTCGCACCTGTCTATAATTCTAGTTCTGGGGATCTGATGCCCTCTTCTAGTCTCCATGACAACACGTATATATTCAGGCCCCCACACATACACATAAAAGAACTCTGAAAAAAGAAAGGGTTCTTTTTTTGGTGCCAATACTATAATTCAATCTATAGTAATGCCATTCTTGCTGCTTTTCTGAGTCGTCAAAATGAAAATATTTGGTACACATACATACACATCATTACTGGAAGATGAATATCTTCCCTTCCAGTAATGATGATTAAGCCCAGGGCCTTCCACATATTAGCTGAACATTGTACCATTGAGCTATATTCACAGGCCCCATTCTTCACTCTTTTAAAACAAATTAATTCACAAAGTCTTAAAATGAGACAAAAGCAAGAGACAGTCTGGTTAAATAATGTAATTCTTTTTTTTTTTTTCTCCTTTTTTTGATCTTTCAAGACAGGGTTTCTGAGTAGCCCTGGCTGTCCTGGAACTCAGTCTATAGCCCAGGCTGGTCTCACACTCGGAGATCCACTGCCCCGACTCCTGAGTGCTGGGATTACAAGTGTTGCCACCACCGCCACCACCCAGCTTAACTAATGTAACTCTGGTCCCTCACACTCCTGAGAGCCTGCTATAAAAGCCTGTTGCCGGTTTTCTTTCTGTACGTACACCTTTGCCTTTCTACCACACCTCATAGTCTGTAAGTGATATTTCATATGAAAGCACTGTCATACTCTAGTTTTCACAAACGTGAGGTCAGTTTTCAGAAATCATCAGCCTGTCAGAAAAACTGAAGGGCATCTCATCAGTTGTCTCTACCGGCACGTTACTTCTCCCAAACTGGCAGGAGTAATGGTGGGTGGGGTAACTTGAAACAAAGGTATGTGGAGTCCGGCTGCAGTGACACCTGTCTGGTGGCATGTCACTGTCTGAATTAGCAAGATGTGAATGGTACACGTCATGGAACGAGTCCTGAGACGAGTGAAAATGCCCTGCTCCCCCTGCGGCAGGCGTGGAGCTGTGATAAGGCTCATCAGGCATACGACAAGCTTGAAAGCAAGTCTTCCTGCCCAGTCCTCGATGCATGTCTAACTTGGCAATAAGAGGCTTCCCAACGTTCACTTCCTGCTTCTCCTCCACAGTGTCTTCCAGTCCCGAATACTGATACGATAAACATACTGTGAAGATCAGATGCTCCTAAAGTGAAAAGAGGTTTATCATGTTTGTTAACTGCGGAACCCTTCAAGTACCACCCCTTACCCCACAACAAAGCCCCACTCAGCTCCCTCTCTGAGGTTCCTTTCCAACACCCCTAGAGCAAACAGGCAGGCTGCATCATTTACTATCTATCTGCTAACAGAGTTTCAGGGATTTCCCATTTCTGATGCACCGTGAGAGACATTTTCCATGCAGTGACACTGGAATTTCACCCTTCCCCAGAACCAGAAACAGGGTCCTTTAATGTCAAAGTCATCTACTTTACAAGGACATTAAAAGCCCTAGCTGCTTTACCTTATTAGATAGGAACTCAGTCAGATAACGGGAAGAGAGTTGAAGTAAACTAGATATTAACAAATAATAATAGTCTCTTGTCCGCATAACAAGTGTCCATTCCTTTGCCTAATTTTTACTACATTGTAACCATGTAGCTAAGAAAAAAAGTGAAAAATTTTTTTGTAAGGATATGCTTATATTAGAAAACTTAACTGTACAGAACCAGTTTCTTATTTGTCAGTCAGCAAGAAATGGAATAAAAAGCAATTCCAATTTTAATTTGCCCTATGTTTTGTAGAAAGCGACAATAAAGAAATCATGATTCAAAAATGTATCACAAATCCACTCTGTACCTAACTGTATCTCAATAGCACAGAAGACAGAAGTCCTTGGGCCAGTGTCGGGGACACTGAGAAGACCCGCTGTAGACTGGCTACTGCTGCTCCAGTTTAATACCCCGATGAAGCGGCTCATCTACAGCCTACGCCCCACTCAGGTCAGCTGCACAGATTTTCACTGTTGCCGTAAACAGGAAAAGTACCTTCAGTTTTTGGAGGGAACTGAGTCTAGTGTAGAGGCAATGCTTGGGGAGCTCTCTTGACACTAAATAACTGCCCGTTTCTTCAGGAGTCCCCTTATTTGCATGTTTTGGATCAATGTCTAGGTCCTATAAAAAAACACAAATCAGTGAATGTTAATGATGTAATCGATGGAAGTTATAACATTGTCTATAACATAAAATATCTTCACAGATACTGTTCTCTCATTAGCTCCAGCAGTAAATTTTATGTTGTAATAAACACTAATACTGTACTCAAAAATAAAGCTACTCAGCAGGGCAGTGGTGACCCATGTCTTTGGTCACTGGGAGGCACAGGCAGGTGGAACAAAGTGAGTTCCAGGACAGCCAGAGCTACTCAGAGAAACCCTGTCTCTAAAAACCAAACATAAACCAATAAATAAGTAAATAAAGTTATTCATGACATTTATATACACACACACACATACACCTTGTATATATAATATTCCATTCTTCTCACATTTAAAATTCTACTAGAGGATAAGGTACTGCAGACATCCTTCCTGAGTGCACTTTGGACACTTCTGAATTTGACCAACTTAAGGTGTTGTGGCAGTTATTAAACACTATGATCAGTGTTACACAAGTAAGCGTCCAGAAGCAATAGACTTCCTTTACACTTATCATTGAATTTTAATTTATTATTTAAGTGGCTTTTTTTCCTTTTGGTGCTGGGGCTAGAACATAGGGCCTTACCCATCTGTCCCTAAGCTAGAGCCTCATCTCAAAGTTTAGTCTTTAATAAACGAGAACATATCATTCTATTTTAAATAAAAGAAAACGAGACTTACGAGAGGGAAATCAGTAACATAGGCATCACACATTATTATCTCAGGTGGTCTGTGGACTATACTTGTGTAGATTATCATGACATTCGAGAACTCTGCAGCAAATCCTAACTGAATATGAACACCACACTGAAATTTAAGGCACATACTTTCTGGAAGTTCTGGAAAAGAACAATAGAAACAACATATAAAAATATCATTTAAAGAGTGCTTAGTAAATTTTCTGATGGATAGCAAATATCTGCATGGGGCAGTATATAGTTAGAACTTTTGCTTATAAATATTATATATTATTATATTATATATTATATAATGTTACTGCTGAAACATATACACACAATTAGACCAAAAGCCAAACTTTTGCCATCTGCATATACGGTTTTTCTAGTGGGGATAGAAATATACATAGATTTTTATTGCTGACTCAATCTTTATGACAAGAATTTGTGTGGTGTGGTGTGGTGTGGTGTGGTGTGAAGGATAAAGCCCAGGGTCTTGCGCATTTTAGGTAAGCTCTCTACTATTACGATAAAAGCTCTTACCAAAACAAGAATTTTACAAAATATATTGTCACCAAGTGGCTATGATAATTTGGTAACTAGTCATTCAGCTACTCCCGAATAACTACTGTATTTTTGGGTTTTGATATCTTTCTTCTTCATTTTTTTTTTTTCCAAGACAGGGTTTCTCTGTGCAGCCTTGGCTGTCCTGGAACTAGCTCTGTAGACCAGGCTGGCCTTGAACTCACAGAGATCCGCCTGCCTCTGCCTCCTGAGTGCTGGGATTAAAGGAGTGTGCGCCACCACCGCCCAGCTTGATATTTTTCTATTAGCCAATATTTCATATATTGAATGCTTCAGGATGGTTGGAGGAGCTATTAGACGGCACTTATGTGCCATACTGTTTGTAACTGACACAAAACACAAATACACTAAAATACAATCATTTTTGAGTGTGTGGGATCAAAAAATAAAATAAATGATTTTAAGTATATATTTCTCTCTGGCTTTTGAGACAGGGTGATAGGTTCTGGGTAGCCCAGACTGACCTGGAACTCCCTAACTAGCCCAGGCTAGCCTTTAACTTTCAACCCTCCTTCCTGCCTCTGGCTCTCAAGACTGGACTACAGCTGTGCACCACCATATCCAGTTTGGTATTGTCTGATGAAAGGTTGTTTTCTGTGTTGAGCTAATTTAATTTTAATTTTGTGGTGTGGTGCTAGGACCCTAACCTGAGGACTCATGTATGCCAGGCAAATATTTAACTACTGAGCTATGCCCTAGCTTAATGTTTATCTTTACCACTATAGTTTCGTTTTGTGTACACACACACACACAAAATACATATACATATATATGTGGAAAAGACATTCAATTTTAATTATTTGTGCAATTATCTAGAAGATGATGGATTTATAGTACTTTACCCTTTAATGTGCTCTAACATGATAATTTGCCAAAAATTACAACTTAAGAGAACAAAGCATTACAAAGATTTTTTAAAAAAGAAGTTCAAGAAATACATTATTCTTCAATCTTTTTTATGAAAAAGACTCAGAGGAGCTGCTTAAGGAAGATCACAGACAATCCTTTCCTCCAGGCAGTATTTGAAGCTTGTTTTTCCTACACATATAAAAGCACTAGAAGGCCATCAAGTTGCAGATCTCATTTCTCTTCATCTTCTCTGTCTTTGCTACTCTTAGGAAGTGTCACAGATCTCAGGACAGTCACAGCTGGGAGCGGCTGTCCGCATAGGTGAACTGGTGGGTGATATCTACAACCCTAGGAGACAGAGCTGAGCGCACGGTGGATCCAGACCTGCCTGGCTCCTGACAACTCTACATTTCAGAAGTCACAGTATGGATAAGTCAAAGGCTTGCCTGCATCCCACATAAATAAAAATTTAACCCACTTTCAGAACAGAAGAATTAAACATGATTACTTAAGTTTTGGAGTTCTAGACCAGCCTAGGCTACATAATGAGGCCTTTCTCAAAAGACACAAACAAAAATAAATCAAATTTGTCTTCACTAATAGTAAAATAATAAACTAGATAATTTGGTATTTTTAGCATAAACCAACATAACATATACAACTAAAATATTTTGGACTTGCCTACTAGGTGAACACTTACTTTTTTTTGTTTTGTTTTTGTTTTTGAAGACAGGGTTTCTCTGTGTAGTTTTGGTGCCTGTCCTGGATCTCACTCTGTAGACCAGGCTGGCTTTGAACTCACAGAGATCCTCCTGGCTCTGCCTCCCGAGTGCTGGGATTAAAGGCGTGCGCCACTGCCACCCAGTGCACACTTACTTTTGAGGTAGCATCTTGCCATGGATCTAGACTGGCCATGAACTCACGATCTTCCTGCCCCAGCCTTTCAAGTACTAGGGTACAGGCACACACCACTATCTGCCATGTGGGGGACAGGCACACCCCACTACCTGCCACCCACCCACCCCAATTTCACTGTAAAACTCAGGAGAAAACACTTTAGTCAGGATAAAAAAAAGACTTAGGATTTTAAAAATAAGTTTATACCTGGGCATGGTGGCACACACCTTTAATCTCGGCACCCAGGAAACAGAGGTAAATGGATCTCTGTGAGTTTGAGGCCAGCCTGGTACACATAGTGAGTTCCAGGCCAGGCAGGGCTACATAGTGAGACCCTGTTTCAAAAAGCAAAGAAAAATGAACAAACCAAAAACAAAATAAATAGTAAGTTTGTGATAGAAAGCGCTCAGAAGAAACAGACTTGAGCATACCATGCGCCTTGGCCCACTGTAGATTCCGTACTAGGGACTCTGCGGAGGAAGCTGTCCCCTGGATTGGATCTGTAAGTGCTCTTTTTTCAGACAAGCTGCTTCGGATCTCTAGAGCTTGTTTGCCCTTGGTAAGGTGACATTTCCCCATATCTGAAAGACAAGACGGTAAACATTTTTTAAAGACCGATTCTTTTGTCTAAAATATTCAGGCCAGGCATGGTGGCGAACACCTTTAATCCTGCCTGGTGCTCCGGAGGCAGAGGCAGGAGGATCTCTGTGATCTGAGGCTAGCCTGGTCTATGTAGCCAGATTCAGGATAGCCAATAATATAGAGAAACCACGTCTAAACAAACAAACATGATTCAGGTTAAGCATTTCCCAGTACGTCAGGTTGTAGTGTCAATATCACCCGTTAACAAACATTTACTCAGTGCCTACTGTGTACCAAGCATGGGGAAGAAGCAGCGCGGTGAGCAGACCCACAAAACGCTGACCTGAAAGCGTGCTTCCTAATTATTAGTTACTGTTTTTCTCAGACAGGGTCTCATGTTGCATTGCCAATCTCAAACCCACTACGTAGCTGAGGCTGGACACAAACTGGTATCAATACCACAACTGGCTCAGCGTGCTTCCTTTTTAAGAGAGATGCCACGGTAGCTTTACGCGTGTACACTGCTGAGAAACACTTTCAGTAGAAAGTCAGATGACGACACATACATGAGAAAATTGAAAATGAAATGTTCCGTTTTCTTCAACTCCATTTTTAAACAGGAAGCCACCCACCTAGTCTAAGCAACACCATTTCCTTGCCCCCAGCTTGAAGTAACCATTACTCAGTTACCATTACACAGTATTTGTAAATAATCTGTTAACATTTTAGCTTTGAGTTTAACAAAAGTGGTATAAGCACATTTTTTGTAGTTTTATTTATTGTTTTTATTTATTTATTTTGTTTTTTTGAGATAGGGTTTCTCTGTGTAGCTTTGTGCCTTTCCTGGATCTTGCTCTGTAGATCAGGCTGGCTTCGAACTCAGAGATCCGCCTGCCTCTGCCTCCCGAGTGCTGGGACTAAAGGCGTGTGCCACCACCACCCGGCATAGTTTTATTTTTATCTAACACGGACAGATTTTGTTTATTTGTATGCACCAATTTAAATTTAAAATCTATCATATATTTGGTATGAGTAAATTAATGGTAATTTACTGATTCTACTTCTGTTTTGTTGTTTCTTCTTTTTTTTTTCTTTTTTTCAAGATAGGGTTTCTCTATGTAGCTCTGGCTATCCTGGAACTCTCTCTATAGATCAGGATAGCCTCAAACTCAAGAGATCCCCCTGCCTCTGCCAACCAAGTGCTGGGATTAACAGCGTGCACTACCACCAGCAGCCTACTTTTGTATATTATACTATGAACTGTTAATAAATAGTAAACCTAAGATAGGCGGGAAGGTTTGCTCCTGTATCGCAAATCGCAGATAGATCAGTATGTTGGGGATTACACAGGGACATCAAGATCTATATGTTACAGATTCTTGTTGGTTAAGAAGGAAAGATATACAAAGAACTTTAAAAAAAGATGAAAAAGAAACAGGAAGACTTAACCAAATAGAAAAACTGAATGGCTAAAAATAGTTAAAAATTTAGGTGTGGCTGCTGACATCCCACGCAACCCAAGTCAGAAGCTCATTTTTTAATAAAAGGGGGACCTGCAGGGCCCTGGCCCCCGTTTTGGGTAACTGTTGCCTTGCTTTGCGGACCTTGACCTTGATATCCTCCCAATGCTAATTCCCTGCCAGGTTCCACCCTCCTGAATGCTTAAGGGAAGTTCCTTGTCTGTGTATCCTGAATAATGGGTGTTAACAGCTTAGATGCAAGATTGTAAAACATCAGTAGCGAACTTCTGCCCTCCGGGGTCCTCCCATGGTGCTATAAGCCTGTAATTAAGACCTCCTACCCCCTTCAAGAAATGACATTTGACATTTAAAATTAAATATATATAATTAAAATGAATACTGTGAATGTAATCTATGAATACCATAAATGTGATTACTATTATGAGTGTAATTTAAAAAGTAAATAAAAAAAATAGAAAAAAAAATTTAGGTATGGTGCTACATTCCTGTAATCCTAGCATTGGGATTTTGAGTTTCAAGAAGAGTTGAGTTTCAGGCCAGCCTCAACTATATAGGGAAATGCCTGAAAACAAAACAAAACCAACCAACCCATCACCACCAACAAAAATCAAAAAAGGTAAATGAACTGAAATTCTTAGTTTCAAGAAAAGATCATTTTGTATTAAAAATCTGTTACTTGATGGCAGGCAGTGGTGCACGCCTTTAATCCCAGCACTCTTTTGGGAGGCAGAGCCACTCGGATCTCTGTGAGTTCAAGGGCAGCCTGGTCTACAGAGCGAGATCCAGGACAGGCACCAAAGCTACACAGAGAAACCCTGTCTCAAATAAAACAAAAAAGAAAAAAAAAAAAAAAAAAAGCTGCTACTTGCTGCCTCTACAAGTTACAGCCAAAGCAGAATGACATCAAATGGTTGGAAATAAATGTTTAACAAATAGCATACAGTCACTCAAAAGGAAGCCGATGTGGCCCTATTAACATGTACAAGAAGGTAAAAAGCATTCCTAAGAATCACTACACAGGTGTTGTTATCTTCTGACATTACACACAGAAGAGCAGAGGAAACGCAAAGCAAGGTAAACACGATAGAGAAGCAGAAAGGAGTGAGACACCAGCTAAGGAGACTCAGAGGAAACCAGCGGGCCAATGTGAAACTGACCAAGTCTGGAGCCAATGGTCAAGGGGAAAAAGCAAGCAGGTACAAGTAAGAAGATTGGTGAAAAGGGCATGAAACTACGGATAATGCAGAAATTAAAGAAGACCACCAGAGCAAACTATCTGCAACTGCATCCCAACAATTTGGAAAGCTGTCTAATTGCTGGGAAAATATAACTTACTAAAAATGGACTCAGTAGAAGTAAAAATCATCTACCCAAGAAAATATCATTCCTAGACTGTTGCACAGTACCATAAAGTCAAGTACTATAATCACAGTTATACAAAACTCTTCACTAAATTGGGGATTCTCTGAATTAGAGTTCTCAAATGAAATAGTACCAACAGGATATGTGTGTGTGTGTGTGTGTGTGTGTGTGTGTGTGTGTGTGTGTGTGTGTGTATACATGTCTACAGAGACGGGGAGGGGGAATTAATGTAGGAATTGGCTTAGAAAATTGTTAAGATGCATGTTTAAAACCTGCAACATTGGCAGACAGGCAGGGGATGGACACAGCAAAGAGTTATAGTCTGATTTCTTCTGGCAGAAATCCTTGTTTGGGTGACATCTTTTTTTTTTTTTTTTTTTTTTTGGTTTTTTTGAGACAGGGTTTCTCTGTGTAGCTTTGCGCCTTTCCTGGAACTCGCTTTGGAGACCAGGCTGGCCTCGAACTCACAGAGATCCGCCTGGCTCTGCCTCCCGAGTGCTGGGATTAAAGGCGTGCGCCACCACTGCCCGGCCGAAAATTCTTTTTCTATTCAACATTTTTAATGAACATTTAAAAACATAATTAATATTTGCAACGAGATGTGAAAATTCTATGCAAAATGCTGGCATAGTAAATCAGGCTACATTTAAAGTGTGCCAATAATCCACTTATCTTAGCTGAATATAATCAATCATACTGAGAGATTAGAAGAATGGAAGCATCATATTACTTTCTTCGTAGTGGAAGAAAAACTATTAAATATATTCAACATTTTAATTCTCAAAAAAATCAGCACAGAAGAGAGCTTTCTTAACCTCACAAAGAATATTAAAAACTTGTATTATTCTGCATGTGCATTCTCTTTAAATCAGAAACAAAACAACGGTTCCTTCAAAAACTACCATTTGTACTCAGTGTCTTAGAGGTGCAATCTAGTACCACAGAATCACTCAACACTCTTCTCAATCAATGAGCAAAGCAAAATCAACATAATCAGAACACGGCGAAGGCCGGAGGGACAGAACAGTGGCTAGGAGTGCTTGTTCTTGGACCCAGGCTCGGTTCCCAGCACCCACATGGCAGCTCACAGCCACCCATAACTCCAGTTCCAGGGGATCCAATGCTTTCTTCTGATCTCCGTGTGTACCAGACATGTGGTGCACAGACACACATGTGAGCAAAACACTCATACAGATAAAGTAAGCTAAAAAAGTATGGGGAAAACATGAATACATTTTCACTTAGGTGGATTTGCATGACAATTAATATAGGAACATTCAACATCACTAATGATTAGGGAAAAAAATCAAGACCACCTGAGATATTATTTAACATCATTAGATAGGCAAAGCCAGAAAAGTCTAATCTATCAAGTGATGGAGGGAGTACAGATTCACACTGTCTCTTGCACAGTGTTAATGGGGAGTGGGTACAGAAAAACCTTTTACAAAAGTTTGGTATCATCTCTTACAACTGAACACTGACATGCACTATGACCCAGCAACTCCAAATCACAGGTTTACAACTCCAAGAGACTCTTGGTGTACACTCCAGGGTACATGTGTGAGAATGTGAGAATAGCACTGCTCACAGTAACAAAAATACCAAAGAATTCAAATGTCCACCCATAGGACAGTAGCTGAAAAAAACCACAGCATTCCCTGATGAAATTTTATTAGTTCTGCAGTCATTCAACAGTATGGCTCAATGTGAGAACTGAAGAAATTCAAGACCTAGGAGATTACATGGAGCACAATATCTTTTTATTTTTAAAGCTAAAAATAACCTAAATACAAAGACATAATTTTGGAGAACACACAAAAATTCTATGAAACTATAACAAGAAAATGGAAGGAATGATAAATAAAATTAGGATGACAGCTGGGTGTGACGGCGCACACCTTTAATCACACCCAGCACATGGGAGGCAGAGGCAGGTGGATCTCTGAGTTTGAGGCCAGCTTGGTCTACAGAGTGAGCTCCAGAGCAGTTAGGACTGCACAGAGAAAACCTGTCTCAGACAATCCCCTCCCCCCCCAAAAAAAAAAGAAGAAGAAAAGAAATAGAGGACATGCATAGTTATTACATGTAGGTTATTGGCAAAGTCTTAGATTTACATTGAACATCCATTGATAATAAGGTTGTTCTGAAAAATAAAAAATACAGGACTAGGCTATGACTAAACACTGTAGCCTTATAAAAGCAAGCAATTTATTTCACATTTTGTTTCATTTGTACACAGTTGAAATTGACAAGGTAATTTTCCCCTTCAATAACTTATGCTCTTCAAATATTTTGCATCATACATTTTTTATTAACTATTTCAGAAGCTAAAAGGGGAGAAACAGGAAGTTGTATTTCAAAGTTGGATGACTTTTTTTTTTTCCAGACAGGGTCTTTGCTGTGTATCCCTGGTTGTCCTGGAACTCACTCTGTAGACCAGGCTGGCCTCGAACTCATAGAGATCCGTCTGCCTCTGCCTCCTAAGTGCTGGGATTAAAGGTGTGAAGCCATTAAGCTTGACTTCAGAACAATTTCTTATAATTACTTCTGTTCTTCCCTACTGAGGTCATCAGTTACAACTGCTAACTTGACTTATTCTAGAATGACCCAGGAAAGGAAGCCTCATTGGGGGAGGGGGGCTAGCCTGGTCTGTTGGAGGAGCTATCTTGATTATGTTGAGTGAGGTAGGAAGACCATCATTCTCAGTCAGGCATTGACTGTATGAGTGGAGGTAGTGAGCAGCAGAGTGCACGCATTAATATACTGCTTTTTCTTCTTGACTGTGGATGAAATGTGACTAACTGCTTCAGGTCCCTGCCATCTTGATTTCCTTGTAATGATGGGTGTAACCTGGAACTGTGGCAACCCTTTTTTTCCTAAGTTGCTTTTGTTACAATTTTATTACGGCAATGAGAAAGGAGACTAAGACTATCATGCTACATTGAACTATTATGATTTCATCAAATGTTACTTATTTTTACAGTTGGTTGGCTATTACTCATGATATGAACAGTATGTCTAGCACTGAACTATGTGTTTTACTCTAGTCTACTCTTGTCTGGGCAGTTTTAATTGTGGAGGCATGCCAGGTCTGAAACCACAGCAAACTTCTTAAAGAAGTTCAAATACACTCATAGCAAAAGACAACTTGGTAACCATCAGAGGTAAATAAGCATGTGTTTCTTATTAAATTTTAAAATATTTAAAATATACTTTGGGTAAGTGCTCTACCAAAGAGCTCCACTTCCAGTTTTAAATATACTTTAAAATGCAATTGGCCAAAGCATGAGGGCTCACGCCCCTCATACAGACACTTGGGAGGTTGTGGTTGCTCAACACAACTGTTGTTCCAGGACAGCTGAGGCTCCCTGCCTCCATAAAAGAAACTTAAAACACCCAAAGAGAGTCTGCGGCAACTTCACACACTTCAGTTTGAAGATAACTGAAATAATCCAAGGGCTTTAAATTCGAAGAGGCAGAATGTTTTCATATGAAGGCTTAAGAGGAAACTCAATATGTAAAACAGATAAAAGCAGAACTTCTCTGGCTAAAGCAGGCAGGAGAAAGTCTAAAAACCGGCAGGTTTTGCTAAGTGATTAAGTCACATGGTGTGTGTGTGTGTGTGTGTGTGTGTATGTGTGTGTTGGAGCTTGTGAAAAAAAAACATGATCAACAGCTGTTAGCAAAATATTTTATTCTCAATGTGCTATATCTGAGCTGTGTGTATTCAGTGAACTAAGGCAGGAGGACTGCTGAGCATCTGAGGTCAGCCTGCGCTACAGAGTGAACAAAACAGAGACTCAAGACACACCTAAAACACAACCTGTCAACTCTGTAAGAACTGTGAAATTTCAGTTTTTAGGGTTTGCAAAGGGTGTACCTTCTTTCTGATGTGGTTTACATAAGTTCATCAAAAAAAAAAATATACTGCAAAACACAGTACTAAATAATCTGAGGCAGGGGCTGGAGAGATGGCTTAGTAGTTGGCTGCTCTTACAGAGGACCTAGGTTCAACTCCCAGCACCCACATGGGAACTCACAACCATCTGTAACTTCAGTCCCAAGGGATCCAATGTCCTCTTCTAGCCTTCTCAGGGTACAGGCATGCACGTGGTGTATAGACATACATGCAGACAAGACAGCTACACTTATGAACAAAATTAACTAAAAATAAAGATAATAAAAAAGGCTAGGATAGACGAATTGTGAGGTTAGAGGCCAGCCTGGGCTATACAGTGAGACCCTGTTTCAAAAAAACAAAAACACCAAATCCAAAAAATCTAACAAAACAAGTTCAACCACACTGTAACCTACGTATTTAACAGGTATAGATTTGGCCTTGTGTGAGCTACAGCACCTTGTGACCAGACAGGGAAGGGGACAAAAGGAGATGGAAGATATGATCTATAAGGCCATATACGTAAAGCAGGACCTGGAAACATCTAAGTTCATCAAAGAAATCCTGAGGTTGGCTTTCTTCTAGCAGGATGTCAACATTTCTAAAGATAAGGTGTAGAGGAAGATGCCTTGCTTGCATAGACTGCTCACTGCACTTTTAGTTTTCCTACCAACTAGACTGGGCAGCAGCAAGGTACAGGCTGGACATAAGGCAGAGCTCTGAGGACTGAACGCCATCTCATCACTGCTCATGAGATTCGCCAGGACAGCAAGGAAAGAGAAGAACCGAGAGCATCAGTGTTGCTGAGCATGAAGCCAAAAACTGTTTCCTAAAGCACACCATAATTCCAAACCCACACAGTACTGATGAGAATACACTAACCACACCGAGCAAAGAACCTCAAGTAGGTTTCTCTCCCCCACTGGGCTTTTTCTGAGTGGATTGCTCTTGTTAAAACTTTACCTTCTGCAACTTCATCCAGTAACACAGTAATTTTCTTGTCTTCTAATAATCTATCTTTTAAAAATTTCATAAAAATCCCATTTGCCAATCCAGAATGCTGTATTTCAAAAGCTTCTGCTCCTTGACACCTTAAAAAAAAATCAAGAGAAAAGGTGAGATAAGCCAGGCACAGAACAACAAACCCACGTGCTCACTGACAAACCTGAACACACAACAAAGAACACCAAAGGCAGAATGGCAGTCATCAGAGGCTGGGAAGTGGGGGTGGGAGGAGATGCTAGTCAAGACATAATGCTTCTTTCTCTGAGACAGGGGAAGTAAATGGGTGTGAAAGGTAACTGGAATACTAACGGGCTTCATACAATCAGTCCATGCTGTGTACATGGTAGCACCCTGTACCCCACAAATATATGCTTATAACTTGTCACTATCCAATAGAAAAGGAACCAACAAAAAAGAGAGCCAGCGTTTGCTAGTGGGGTGCCCACGCCCACAGATAAGTTTCCCTCTTCCATCTGTCCTTCAATGGCTTCCCAACTAGAACTGAACTTCAGGCAAAAGTGAAAGGTTCTGCGGCGTAGTGAGAAGGCACTGAGACCGAGGTGCACAGCTGAAGCTTTCTATCAAGCACATCAAGAGGGAAAATTTATGCCTAGATGTCTATGGATATTTCTGTTTCTAATCTACAATCAAAACAAAGACATACAAGAACAAAGAAAACTGAATATAAAGTTTTCTTACGTGGCATATCCAAACACAATATTGGCAGTGACTTTCAGTGCATCCAAGATTGGAATGGTATCATCATAGTCATTTCTATTTGTATGCATGGGAAGGAGAAAAGGGCAGATACAAGTATGAGAAATTACAGTGTTCTTCAATGAAAAATACGCTACTACTTTTAGTACACATAAAATGACAGATCAACTTCCTTTACTTAGCCAGCTACATACAAACCAAAAGCAACCCAGGTTCCTACGTTATGAAGACAGTAAATAATCATCCCATCTTTTGTGAAGCTTTTTTTTTTTTTTTTAAAGCTAGGATCTTCCTAGGTAGTGTGGACACTAGCCTCAAACTCAAGATCCTCCCACTCACTCTCACTCTCCTGAACTCTAGGATACTGCTATACCTGGCTTTTAGATTTTTTTTTCCAGGCAGGGTATCAATATGCAGCTCTGCTGGCCTGGAACTTGCTGTGTAGCCCAGGATAGCCTTGAACTCACAGAGATCTGCCTGCTTCTGCCTCTTGAGTGCTGGGATTAAAAACCAGTTCACACCAGGCTTTTTGTTAGCTTTAAAAATGAAGTTGTATCTGAACTCCCTCACTGAATTCTGACTGGTAAGCAAAAAATCAGAGAGGAATAATCATTGGTTGTAATTATTGAGAACACAAAGCCAGACAAATAGATGTAAGACTTCCAAAATCTACCCAACTACTTTCTACATTTGTAAGACAAGACAGACTGATGACTACATGCTCTAAATCCATGGGTGTGACTTATTAATTCCTAGAGAAAAATGGCAGTGACTGCTAACAACATGTATACGCATTCTAGAGAGCCAATGCTTTGTGGTGCAAATATATAACTTGTATCTTTTAGTCTCTTCTACAGCAAACAGAAAGTAAGGTAAAATAATTAGATACCCATACTAAAAATATATTTTCATCAAGTCTGCTTTCAGAAACTCATAATTCCCACTGGTTCTTAGCACCTTACAGAACTGCCGTGGGTAGAATTTGTCAAGGTTGATATTTGATCCCAACAATAACTTTACAGAGATTAGAAATTGTACCTTTTCCGACACATATCCAACAGGAACACATTGAGTCCAGTTTCCTTTTCTTGCATTAATTTCAGTATGTTTTGTACACACAGGCAATTTTCAGACCTATATGGATTTGGAGCATCAACCGGGACCATAAAACTGTTCCCAAAGTTTTCATAACCATGCCCTGCATAATATAACAACCCTGGGGGTAAGGAAAGGAGAGATGTCAGCTCTAAATGCATTTCAACGTTTACAGATATATACTGTAACAATGACTTCTTTTCTTCAGGCTTACGTTATCTAAGAAACATCCAATTACAGACAATCAATAATCAAAAGTTGATCTGAATTTCATATTATTTTGGAAATGGTCTTCATTTAAATTCCATATTGTGTAACACCACCAAGCTACTGTCTGAAATACATTCTACTTGACAGGAGAAAGACCCAGTTAACAGTATACTGTGGAGTAGAAAAGGGTAATAAGGATACTACCTAGGGACTTCTTTCCTCATCTGTCCCCTCATGAGGCTAGGGTGCAGGAAAGAACCTTGGTCAATATTTACCAGGTTAATAAGCAAACACAATTCATGATGTTTAACATCCTTTACCATTAACAAATCAAAACTGTGGTAAGATACCATTTCACTCTTACTAGGACAGCTGTAATCAAGAGACAGGCAGTAACGAAGATGAGGAGAAATCGGGATGCTCATTCACTTGTCCGGGTAATAGAATACGGTATTATACAAAAATTTTGCAAAGAGTCTACAAGTTCCTCAAAAAATTAAACACCAAATTGCCTCATGTCCAGCAGTCCTACTGCATTCACAAAGGAGAGCTAAGACTGGTCCACACAAAACTGCATCCAAAAACGTACAGAAACATCATTCATATTACCCTCACAGTGAAAATACCTTAGTAACCGTGAGATGAGACAAGCAAAATGTGGTTTAGTCATTTAATTAAATATTAACCATTCTTAAAATAAAAAGTTCTGATAACATGCTATAACATGGATTAAACTAAGCACATACTCAGTGAAAGAAGTCAGACAGAAAAGGTTATATGCAGAATGGTTCCATTAAAAAAAGATTTCTTTTAATTATGTGGATGTGTGTCTGAATGAATAGTTAGTTTTCTGCCAACTTGACACACAAGCTAGGGCCATTTGGAAAGAGGGAGTCTTAATTTAGAAAATATCTTCACCGTAAGATTGGCCTTCAGGCAATCTGTGGGACTTTTTTTTTAAAATTAATAATTGGTGTTAGTGGGCCCAGCCCACTGTGGGTGGTGCCACCCCTCGGCATCCTTGTCCTGAGTTATATAAAAGAGCAAACTGAGCAAGCCATGTGGAACACGCCACGAAGCAGTGCTCCTCCATGGCTTCTGTTTAGTTCTTACTGCCAGGTCCCTACCTGGAGTTCATGCCTTGACTTCCTTTCATGATGCACTGTGATCAGAACATGGAGGCCAAAACTCAAGCAGCCTTTCATCATAGTGTTTTATCACAGCAACAGCAAATAAACCAAGACAGTGCGGGTGTGTATGTGTGCATGTGTGAATGCCAGAAACCATGGAGTCCAGAAGAGGGCATCAAATCTCCTGGAACCGGAGTCACAGCCATTTGTGAGCTGTCTGTTAGGAATGCTGGGAACTGAACTGGGTCCTCTGCAAGAGATGCAAATCTTACTGCTGAGCCATCTCTCTGGCTCCAGTGTTTCCAATTATACGAAACATCTAGAATTGGCAAGCTCCTAAGACAAAAGGTGCATTTACAGTGGTCAAAGGCTAGGTTAAAGACACATGTAAGTGGGCATGGCTCTCACTTCCCAGTAATCAAAATGAGGAGTCAGGCACATGACCTGTGCACAACTTTGGGAATATTCTGATCCACTAAATTGTACTTTTAAAGAATACAAGTTGTATTTTTAGCAAGTGTTCAAAATGTAACTTTTCCCCACCAGCCTCTACTATTTGATACAGTCTCTCTGTAGCCCTGGCTAGCCTTGAACCACAGAAACCCATCTACTTCGGCCTCCCGAGTGCTGGGATTAAAGGCGTGCACCACCGTACCCACCCATGACAAACTTGTTTTTAAGCTCCATGACTGCACTGAAGCTTTAGCTCGTTAAATCTTAACCCATGTCAAGAGTATCTTCAATTCAGATTCCTGCTCAAGTTTTATCAACCAGTATTATAGCCTTCTAACATTGTAACACACACCTTGAAATGCTACAACATTTTAAAAAATTACTAATATTTCAAAACTTTTAAAGATTTATTTTTATTTTTGGGTATGTACAGATACACATGGAGGCCACAAGAAGGTACTGGCTCCTCTGAAGCTAGACTGAGAGGAAGGTATGAGCCATCTAACACGGATGCTGGGAACCAAACTCAGGTCCTTTGAAAGAGCAGGGCTCACTTTGAATTGCTGAACCACCTCTCCAGCCCCGGTAACACTCACTTTTTGGCACTTTGTAAATAGTCTGATGTGTACTTAGGCTTTCTGAGGGAAAATGCTCATGTTACCGTTTGTCTTTGTATAACACTTTCGTGATTTTCAAAGCATTTCCATATACACAACCTACTTTTAATTCAGATAACACAATTTATAAAAGATATCTACCTCTATATAATTTTGAGTTATTGAGACAGGGTCTCACTTTGTAGTTTGGCTGACCTGGACCTCATTCAGCCCAGGCCAGCCTCAAAATTGTGATAATCCTGCCTCAGCATCCTGAGTGCTGGGATTACAGGTGTGTCACAGAAGAGGAAATTAAACAGCTGTTTCAAGTCATACTGCTGAGGTGTCTGGACTCCACAGGTGGTATTTCCACCACTGTATTAAGTACTGCAATGTTCTCTAAGTACTGATCATGTCTTCTTTGTCTTTTTCTGTTCTTTACCTGCATCTTTCTTTTGTGTATATTACAGTGCCCCCCAGAACACTGACACTTCTTTATCTGTAGATATAACAGGAACTCAGTAAGCACTTGACACTAACAATCAACATAGCCCAGCAGGGAACGACCTTTTAGAACTGGTGCCATGTTTACAACAGGTATAACTTAGATACCCAATCAGAAAGCCTGGGTGCGGCACCATCTGGTTCTAGCAAGATTCAGCTTCAGAGAAGCAGCAGCTCTGAGGGATTTCACCATACAGTTGCTATCTCCTCAGCAACTGCTCAGATTAAGGCACTTACTACAAAATATGATTTCTCCTTACCAAAATGACTTGTGCAAAGTGTAAACCTTTTGTTTGCAATGAGATTATACTAAGGGGGATTATTTTTATATACAATAAACCAGTGAAATTCACTGTATTTTAAAAATTCCATCTCCAGCACTGCTAATTCTCTTAATTATTCAAGAAAAGGGGAGAAAATAGATACCGTTAGAGATATCAGGCAATTGAATGTAGTTAGAAATATAATTATGCAAATGAGGCCATTAGAGAATTTTCTATCTTGGCAACATGATTTCCAGGAATGTAGTTCTGGGGCTGGTGAGATGGCTCTTTGGGAAGGGGTGTCTGCCACCAAGACTGATGACCCAAGTCTGATCCCTGGGATCCACACGGTAGGAGAAAACAGACTCCTGCACACTGTCGTCTAACCTGCTAGCACTGTGGCACACACCTACCTACACACAAATGCACACACACTAAATAAATATATGTAATTAAATTTGTTTTTTGAGACAAGATCTCTGTATATAATCCTAGCTAGACTAGAACATACTATATTAGCACAGGCTGGCTTTGAACTCAGAAATCTGATTGTACCTGCCTCCTAAGTGCTAGGATTAAAAGTGTGTGCCACCAAGTATGTGCTTTAAAAACAATTAAAAAAAAAAACACAGCTATTTATTTTTGGCTACAGATAAAATATTTGGATGGTGGCACATATCTGTGATCCCAGTACAGAAGCTGAAACAGCAGGATCCTGAGTTTAAGGACAGGTTTAGGGTACACAAGGAAACGGTCTCAAACAGAACAAAGCAAAACAATAAAATAAAAACAGTAACAAACTTCTACTCAAGTTGATTGGCATTCTACTTGCATAGTGCTCTGTTGAGAATATCAAATCACCAGCTCCGGGAGACTCACATCCTCTTTATAACAAGGCAGGTAATGGCATCACTCCCTTTTTCATACATAGGAACTCTTCACAACAAGGCAGGTAATAATATCACTCCCTTTTTCATACATAGGAACTCTTCACAACAAGGCAGGTAATAATATCACTCCCCTTTTTCATACATAGGAACTCTTCACAACAAGGCAGGTAATAATATCACTCCCTTTTTCATACATAGGAACTCTTCACAATAAGGCAGGTAATAATATCACTCCCTTTTTCATACATAGGAACTCTTCACAATAAGGCAGGTAATAATATCACTCCCTTTTTCATACATAGGAACTCTTCACAACAAGGCAGGTAATAATATCACTCCCCTTTTTCGTACATAGGAACTTGAAACACCGAGATTTAAAAGCTCACCCAAATTCCAAGGACTACTAAGTCAGAAAACCAGACTTTGGATGCAGGTAATTTTGATCACTGTGTTGGCTTATATTGTTAATGTGAGTGTACTGATATTTCATTGTATAGACTACATTATAGTTTACACCCCCACATCCCCACTGTTATATTCCCCCCAAAGAAATTGTAGGCAGAGTCTTAATACACAAAACCCGATCAGTCAAGGCCCAAAGTGCTATCTAGTCCAAATCTCCAATTTAAAGGACAGTTTGAATTCCTTTAACAGATTTTTTTTTGTGTGTGTGTGTATACATGTGTGGTGAGTATATGCATGTTTACATGTCTGTGTGCACACCTGTGTAGAGATGTGCATGCACGAGTGTGCGTGTGTATGGAGGCCAGAAGTTGATGCTCAGTGTCTTCCTTGATCACTCTCCACCTCATAGATTGAGACAGAGTCTCTCCCCTCAACCTAGAGATAACCAATGTGGCTAGTCAGCCCGCTTTTTCTGGGGACTCTGCTTCTGTTTCTCAAGGGCTTGGGACTACAAGCAAGCTTCTTCTTCTTTTTTTTTTTTTTGGTTTTTCGAGACAGGGTTTCTCTGTGTAGCTTTGCGCCTTTCCTGGATCTCACTCTGTAGACCAGGCTGGCCTCGAACTCACAAAGATCTGCCTGGCTCTGCCTCCCGAGTGCTGGGATTAAAGGCATGCGCCACCACTGCCAAGCTTACAAGCAAGCTTCTATGCATGCCTGCCATTTATATGGGAGCTGAGGATCCAAACTCTGGTCCTTATGTTTACGCAGCAAGTACTTTATCCACTGAGCCAACTCTCTAGCCCATTTAATAAAATTTCAAGAACTGTAATAATAATGGTAACAATGGATATGATAATTTAGGCATTTTGAGTGTGTCAGGCATGAGGGTGATTTTTTTTTCCTATCACAGCTTTGATAATTGAGTTCTAGCCACTTTATAGGTCACTGTTTCAGTTTGGAAAAATTACCTAGCCACAAAATCCAAAGCTTGGACATGGGTGAATTTATTCCGGTGCTTAACCATTGACTTACACTGAACTAAATGACTGACTCCATGGGCTTTTGTCAGATTCTGAGCATCTTTACTGAGTAGTCTGTCCACAAAGGCACAGGTAAGCTGCAAGCGGTGATGAACACACAAACACATCTGGTGAGGTAGACGGACCGCCACGTGGTTACTTTTCCCTCCTATTATCTGGATAACTATTTATACATTTATAAGTAAATTATTTCTATTTTTGGGTTTTGCTTATTTACATGTTACAGACTGAATTACTCATTTTTTCTGTTCTAATTTTTCTTTCTTTTAAATGAGTGGACAATGAAAGAGTGTCCACTTGTGTTTACATGTTTCTGTATCTAAAGTTCTTCATGCTGAAACTCCTCTACCTTCTCCTAACCCCTGAAGGACCACTAGTCACCCTAAAGGACATCAGGAGAGGTAAAGGCATGATCCAAACGAGAAATAAAAAGTCCTTTATGGCATGCCCTACACCATGAAGCCTTTACCACACTTACATTTAATGTAGATGTGTCTGGTGTTTTGGGTAGTCACAATACTTCAAAATATAATGCAGTCACCCTGTTAAGACATGAATCAGGATTTTAAGTTTTTCTAGCTTTCTTAAGCTTCCCTTTGTTCTATTCTTTACTGTTCTTTATTTTATACCCCAAACTGATACTGTTACAGTGGGGACTGTGTGTAAAGTGTCAGGCAAACTGCAATCTTGCCCCTAACCACCCTTTATAGTTCTGGCTCTCTGCTTAATAACAGGGGCAATTAAATGTTCTGACTTACACAGAGAGCTGGAAAGTTACAACAGCTGCAGTAAAAAACAAAGAGTAATATATTTATATAATTCTCTCATTCTTTAGATATTTTACCAACCCAGAAACCTAAATTTAACCTAAATCAATACTTATCATTACTTTTTTTCTTACACCTCACTTTCTAATGAAGTAATACCCTATGTAAGTCACACAGGCACCTTAAAAACAGATAAATTATAGAATATACTCAAGCAATCCACTTTTTTTTTTTTTTAAAAAAGGAACTTTCATTTACTGAAGACCCATACAAAGTAAGTTAAGTTCTCAGAAACACATTTTCACAGGGAATTTTATCAAATGTAGTCATCTTTTTTGTAATTCCCTCCCACAGAGTGCCCAACAATGAATGCTGGAAGAGGAGACCCATCTTGGGTCTGGGCGGTGGAAGAAGCCAGTCATGTGACTCAGATAAGGAGTGATAGCCTGCTCCACACTGTGCATGCTAAGTACCTGGACGCTGAGTTTGCTGGGTGAACACTCTTATAGACAAGTTTTCTCAAAGTGAATTCTCTGGCCTCTTCCTATTACCATGACTCCTTTTCCTTTACTCTTTGACAATTTCTTTTATCATTATTATATTTTTCATTAATTAAAACAATTTTCAAATTCAAATATATTTTGATCATACTGAAACATATTTCTTGTTAGAATGAAAAAATATAGACAAGCTGTCAAAAGGCCTATGTGTATGGCATATGCTTTCCTATTTTTAAAAAAGACCTTCATTTATTATTTTTAATATGTATATGTATATATGTCTGTGAGTTGCCTACCAAGGCCAGAGGCATAGGATTCCCCTGAAGCTGGAGTTTCAGGCAGCTGTGAGCTGCCCGATGTGGGTGCTGGTAACTGAACTTGGGTCTTCTTGAAGGGTAGCATGTGCTTTTAACCGCTGAGTCATCTCTCTAGCTACTTTCCATTTTTGTAAGAAAAATGGATGAGGGCTGGAGAGATGGCTCGGTGGTTAAGAGCACTGGCTGCTCTGCCAGAGGTCCTGAGTTCAACTCCCAGCAACCACATGGTGGCTCACAACCATCTGTAATGAGATCTGGCACCCTCTCTTGGCCTGCAGGAATACATGCAAACAGGAAATTGTATACATAATAAATAAATAAATAAATAAATAAATCAATCTTAAAAAAATAAAAAAGAAAAATGGATGAATACACCCATTAATCATAAATTTATAATGCTCATGAGAAAACTTTTGTTTTAAAATCAGCATAATGGTAGAAATGGAAAACTTGAAGTAGCTACCTTATTATTCATGTGTACTACAATAGTAACCCTCCTTATTGAGAGGAAAAAATTCATTTAAATGAAATTTAAGGCTTTTGATCATCCTTTTAACAGTTTGTTAAATCTTCAAAAGGGTGGTTTTTGTTCCTTTAAAAATTCTACCTAAGAATCATTAGAAATTCTACCAAGTTTATCTCACCATATCAACCTACTTGTAAACAAGAAAGCTGTATCTCTAGTTACTGAAATAAAATAATTTGAAATGTCAGAAAGTCAAATGGACACTTTTTGTTTATTATCTGCAAGCCTAACTCCAGGAGGCCAGGAGATGTCACATTCTAGGCACTCAAATATTAACAGTTATGCTAAGTACACTCTGAAAGACAGTTGGAATGAACTCAACTGCTGGCCTTCCCAAACTCAAGGCTAAATACATTATAAAAAATAAATTAGCAAGGAAATTCTTACTACTACCAGCATATTCTGGCTCATAAAATTCTTTATCAGATCTACAGTATTTTGAGTACTTTTCAGAAAAAGAATGGGGAAAAACCATTAAAAATGTATGGCTACATCTTGAGTTGTATCTGCACAGAATTTTAATTAATAGGTAGGCAAGGCTGGATATGTACTCAGTGGTAGAGTCTCTGCCTAGCACATAAAAGGTTCTACAGACTGAATTACATCCTCAGCATAGGACAGAAGACTGGGATGGATATGAGGGAGACGCACTGTCCAACATTTCCTTACTAAATTCTAGATCCTAATAAACAACTAGAAAATACCATGCAAAAATTGGATAAAGGAAGCAAATACAATGTATATAATATCACAACATTTTATATTTAAAAGAACCTACATAATATCAAGCATATATGAATGTTTTATTATCTGATAATCTACAAGGTCAAATTTCTTAATTTACTAAACACTAAATACTGTATGGTAACTTTTACAGTCAATAAAGAATAATGAAAGACAGGTAAGAATTCTCATAAGAATAATGCTTTGCTGGGCAGTGGTGGCTCACACCTTTAATCCCAGCACTCGAGAGGCAGAGGCAGGCTGATCTCTGTGAGTTCAAGGCCAGCCTGGTCTACAAGCGAGTTCTAGGACAGCCAGAGTTATAACATAGAGAAACCCTGTCTCAAAAACAAAACAAAACAAAACAAAACAAAACAACAACAAAAGAATGTTGTTCTAACAAGATTAAAAAAAAAAAAAGAAAAGAAAAACCACCGAAGATAGTAAGCTGATTAGCTATTCATTTGGAATAAAGATAAAATTTATCTTTTTTTACAAGAATATCAAAACTCTTCAATTCAACAGTATGTTTACCTACCTTCATCTGATTTCCCACCTTTTATCCTTTTTTATTTGTTTTTATGTGTATGAATATTTTGCCTGTGCACCACTTGTGTGCCCGAAGAGGGTTCCAGATCATCTGGAACTGGAGTTACAGATGATTGTGAGCCATCATGTTCTGGAAATAGAACTCAGGTTCTCCGAAGAGCTACAAGTGCTCTTAACTGCTAAGCCACCTCTCCAGCCCAGGACTTTCCAACTCTTAATGTGTTGAATAGGAATGGCATGTAATTACGAGTATTAGAAATATCTTACCATATACTCCTTTGTCTAAAAGTAGTAAAAATTCATCCACAGCATTGCACATCTCAGATTCGGTAAGATCCAACAATGAAACAACTTTGAAATCTAGTTGCCTTAATAAGTTGGTCAATTCATACACATCCACTAAAGGAGCTTTAAGCTTGGGGTGCTCCCAATAATTCATATTTCCTATCAAAAGAGCAACTTTGTCCTTTGCTGTAAGAAAAAGGGGGGGAATTAGAGGAGAGTATAAAGATTAAAATTTATAGAAGTATTAAAATGAAAAACTTTGCTTTAAGACTACTGTGTTTCAAGTAAGACAGCATTAAATTTCATTTTAGAGGTATTACTTTACAGAGGAGACTAAGAACACAACAGGGTGAAACATCACATCAGACAAAGGATACTTATTAGTTACATATGAACTGTATGCCAGAGTTTGCTGCTAGAGTTTGCTCTCATCGAAGGTTCTGTTTCACTGAGAATGGAGGAAGTAAAACAAACACCTCCAGAGGGGAGGAAGAATTCACAGAGCAAGCGAGGAAAGGCCAAAGAGAGAAAAGAAGGAACTTCACAAGGACCACATTTGTTCCTATAGTAGTTGTGTGGGGGAACTGTCTCCTCCTACCTCTAAATTTAAAAATTTTTATCACCATCATCATCATAATATACTATGATGCATACGTATATGTGCATGTGGACACACAGGCACGATGGTGTGTGTGTAGCTCAGAGGGCAACTTTCATTTCCTTCTTAACTTTTTAAAGACATATTAAGGCTACCTGAGGAATTTTTCTGAGTTTATTTTTTTGACTTTGCTCAGACAGAAAGAGGTGTTCTGGGGTGCGGGCAGGCAAACAATATGTACTTATGCCTTAAAAAGTATCAGCTAGCCTACTGAGGGGCCTGGCCTGGCCTGAACAGTTATGAAGGCTGTGCCAAGCTTAGTACTTGAGAGACTTCAACAGTGCATCTTTCTTGATGGTCTTGGGGTGGTACAGTGGCAGCAAAGAGTCAAGAGACCTGCGCACTGGCAGCTGTGGAAAACTAGAGCCGAGACTTACACAAGACACACAGTACTTGAGAGCAATCACTAAAAACCACACTGCTGCTTTATATAGTTACTATATACTGCTTTTCACTGTTAAATTCTATTTTAGAAATTCCAAGTTTCATCATTATGTAGAGTATGACTTCTACATATGGAAAAAAAAAGGTTATTTCTGAACAGCATAGCGTCGTCTGTCAGTAGCAGCCTCATATACCTCAGCATTTACTACATTTCCTGAATGCATTAGGACAATAACTGAGAAACTGACCTATAGGGTCTAATGATGCATTTCTCAAGATATACCTCTATTATATAGATATACGTATTCAGTGATATGTATGTAACTCTATTTTGGAAAGAATGATTTATAGAATACAAGAGTCCAAGAATGTGAGAATGTGAAAATATCAATAACTGCCCAAAACTCTTGTAAAATTTTTTTGTCAATGATAATCTTGAAAAAGCTACATTATATAACTTTTAAAATTTTTCTGTTAAGGAAGATGGTGGGTCTTACCTTGACCAATCTACTTGTGAAGCAGTTCCTGGATGGCAGGAGAGCTGGAGTGGACTTAGGATAGAGAAGTAGAGACGGGCTGAGACAGGATGACAAGGACCATTCTAGGAAATGGTTGTGGCAAAGAGACCAGACAGAGAAAGGAACAGTAAAATTTGAATTTGAGGAAATGAGAGGAATAAAGAAAATTTAAAAATGGCAAGTACACAAGCAAGTCATCATGAGTTTTAGATAATAAATTCAAGAAATTTATTATAAAGTGTACTGTAAGAGCCACCCACAAGTTCTTGAACACAAGCTATCTACACATGGGGCTGGGAGCGCAGCTCAGTGGTTGAGTGCATGCTTAGCATGGGAGGCTCTGGGTTCACTCCCCAGCACCAAGAAAAAGAAAACAAAGAAATAAAAATGCTATTTGATTATACAAAAGAATAACAAAACCACTTTGGAAATATACTTACTAGAGGATCCTAGACATTTTCCAGAACTTAAAGTAGTAGACATTCTTCAAAAACTGGCACAGTGCTCTATCATCAATTCCATGTTTAATAATTCTAAGTTTTCCAAAATGAGTTCATATTCCTAATCACCTAGAAAAGGGTTCATTCTAAGTGCTATTAAGCATTTGTTAAGTCTTTGAATATTTATAAAAAATGCAGAATTAGCATCAAATCTGACTAGTTCAACTGAATTTGACTTCCTGTTACTCTGATGCATCCAATCTTTTAATGACTCTGTGTATCTTACAAAAAAACAATGTCTGGATTCCTCGGTTTGGCAGACAGCCATTCACATCCTTGTCACTGTAATAGATGGTCCATGAGGAATCTTGCTGTCTTTACCGTGTGCGGTACAGTCAGCCTCACCTCACACTGCTGTCCTCTGACTTTCTCCAAGCAGCAGCATATAACATGTGGTGGTACTGCCAGTTCTGGGCTGTGGATTGAAGAGGTCCTGACAGCCTTCACTTTTGAGATACAAGCACAACATTTAAAAAAAAAAAAAAAAAAAAGCAGCAGCTTCTCAGGTAGGGAAAGAGGCAGGACAGTGGGGAAGAGTCTCTTCTCAGTCCTCACTAAGTGCCATGGTATGAAAGCGAAGCCTTCTTACATGGGTAGCCTCGGTCACCAACAGACTATAACTACATAAGAGACTTCAAGAAGGACCATCTGTAAAACCCACAGAACCAGGAGATAAAAAAAAACTGACAGATTTTTTGAGATAGGGTTTTCCCTTTAGTCCTGGCTGTTCTAGAACTCATTATGCAGACCAGGGTGTCCTCAAACTCACAGAGATCCTCCTGCCTCTATCTCCCAAGTGCTGGGGTTAAAGGTGTGCACTACCATGCCTGGCTCATGCTGTTTTTTGAATCTAGTGAATTCTGGAATACTATTACTACTTATTAGGTAACTGTATCAGCAGCCTAATGATGGCAGTCCTACCCTAAGACTCCACCCTCCAGCAGTACTGACCTATTTGTTCCCCTCCCACAATGCCTCCTTCACAGGTCCACACTCACCAAGTCTTTTCCCTTCTTCTTTAGAGAACATTCTAGCTTTATCTACATGAGAACTCCTAATTTATCCTTGAAAATTCTCACTTGAACTTTCCTCATAAACAAAGTCTTCCCTGACTCCCCTAGACAAACCTAATCACCATATTCTAAGAATAATTTAAGATTATTTATCCATTTCTACTATGGTATATACCACATACTATTATAAAGTTCATTTTCTTACTTTATAAATGGTCACAGACATGAGATATCTGATGCTCGGTGAACCTCACAGTAAGAGTTAACCCAACACTTGGTTTATTTTGTTCTTAGAATTCCACTGTCTGTGAAATGGCACATGCAAATGGACCCAACAGGGGGCTACAGAATCGCTGATTCCCAGATATCAACCACCAATCAGATACCAAGTACATAACTCTGAGCAAATTTTAGTTAAGTAGCTGTTGTTTTTCCTGAGAAAGGGTCTCACTATGTAGCTCTCTGGCTGTCTTAGAATTCATTATGTAGACCAGGCTGGCCTGAACTCACAGAGATCCATCTGCCTCTGCTTCCCAAGTGTTGGGATTAAAGATATGTACCTCCACACCTGGCTAAGATTTCATCCACAAAAAATGAGGACAGAGTCTACATTTCAGGAGTAAATTATACATTTCATAAAGCAAAATAAGTCATCACTGCTGAACTTTCATTATCTGCTTGTCATTGTGTTCGTAATTACCACACATGCTTCTCACTACAGAATACAGTAGCTATGGCTTTGTTCAGAGCACTATTAGTTGCTCTTTCTTACCAAGTGAGGGTTGGGAAAGAACAGAACTGGACTACATGAAATTTTACCATTATGAATGAAATGTAGCAGTTTTTTAAAAGACAGTCTTCTTCACTATTAAGGGCCTTCACATTTACGGTTGCCCAATCCTGTGATCATCCTTGTACTTTGCTATCACCTGAGCTGCTGCATTCTCAAATCTAAAATAATGTACTTTATTCTTGTGGTGGTTTCAAAGAAAATGGCCTCCAAAGGAAGTGGCACTATTAGGAGGTGTGGCCTTGTTGGAGGAAATGTGTCACTATGGAGGAAGGCTTTGTGGTGTCATATAGGCTCAAGCCATACCCAGTGTCTCAGATCACTTCCTGTTGCCTTCTGATCAAGATGTTGCCAGCACCATGTCTGCCTGCATGCTGCCAATGCTCCCCACAATGTTGATAATGAACTACACCTCTGAAACTGTAAGCTGTCATCTCAATTAAATGTTTTCCTTTGTAAGAGTTGCCATGGCCTGAGGGGAAAGCTGGTCCTGTCCCTCATCAGCTGTAGCACTCAGGAGAGTGGCCTCTATACTAGGCCTGGGCAACACAGTAGAGCTGACCTTAAAGATGTAAGTGTGATCTGTCCTTGAGGACATGAAACCAGAACTGGCTCCACCCCTTGCTCATGGCTGCAACAGGACAGTGCTGGGGAGCTCACTCCACCTTGGTGGTGAGGACAAGGGAGAGCTGGAGGCTGACCAACCCTGCAACTACCCATGCCCAGAACCAGGGTAATGTGTTGGCCCACCCCAACATCCACTCCATCTGTGATCTGCTGGAGCACGTGAAGGGACTGGTCCTGCAGACCCAAAGCTGCAGATCTCCACAACACAGGGCAACAGCAGAATATCCAAGAGGAGTCCCAGTGAGGGCCCAGCATCGAGAGTGCAGCAGAGACCAGAGGCCTCAAACCAGACCAATGACTCTCTGCAATGAACACTTGCACATAAAGATACATGGATAAAAGGGTTTACTGTGTGACTCACTGTGTCACACTGCAGCTTCCATGACGAGATTGATTTTTTTCCTTCTTTCTCTTTTCTTTTTTCTCTTAAATTTTATTTTATTTTGGCAGGGAGGTTGCAAAGGCAGAGAATGGATACGAAGGGACAGGGGAATGAACGGGGTGGAGATGCATGATGTGAAAGATACAAAGAATAACTAAAAAGGAGGAAAAAATGGGTCACCGTGGCCATGGTGTCTCTGCACAGCAGCAGGAGTCCTAACTAGACCCCTGTCCTTCACCATGTTTGTTCTTCCTGCTGCACTTTCCCCAACCCAGTGAATCCAGTGTCCTGACTCCTGACGTCTTCTGTTTTCTAACCTTCCAAGTGGTTTCTTTCCCTTGCAGTTTTACCTCTCGGTTAATTCCTCCAAATCCCAACTCTTGCTTGCTCTGGGTGTGCACTGTGGAAACCTCATTACTGCAGTGCTTGACACACAGAAATGGACAGACGGACCAGCTCACCAGCCTGTATTCACTTTAAAGCTGAATTCTACTACAGAAGAACCGCACAACTCATCTGTAATTTTAATTTTTGTCCCTGTGGTTGTAAGTCTTAGCCTTTAATGGCCAAGCCATCTTTTCAGGCCATATTTCTAATTTTAAGTCTTAGTTTAACTCTCCCAATAGTTTTCTACTTCTAGATGAGATGGTAGCTTAGGTTTGAGTCACAGAATCTTGGCCTCTATTCAGGTTCTACAGTTAGCCTTATTCTAGTTTCTTCTTCAATCCTTTCAAGCAGAATTACCTAGACAAGGAAATAGGTCAACTGAAAAAATTTCATGGCCTACCAAATTTTCCTTTCTCACCACCATTCCCCACCCCCAACAAGGTTTCTCTGTGTAGCTCTGGCTGTCCTGAAACTCACTTTGTAGGCCAGGCTGGCCTCAAACTCACTGAGTTCCGCCTGCCTCTGCCTCCCTGAGTGCTGGGATAAAAGGAGTACGCCACCAAGGCCTGACTAACAAATCTTTCTTTATTTTCATGAATATCCCCCTTTCCAGTCTGAAAAATTAACAAAACGTTTCAGGCTGGCACTGAATTTTTAATCCCAGAATTTGGGAGGCAGAGGCAGGAAGATCCAGGAATTTGAAGTCATTCTTGGATAGTGAGTTCAGGCTAGTCTGGGCTACATTAAGATACTGTCTCAAAAAACAAAAAACGAAAAAAGAAAAAAAGGGGGGGGGTTTAAAAATTCTGATAAAATTCAATTGGACATTATTTTAACCTGACCGCCATAGATCAATGTTACTACTTCTACTCTCTTAACATTAGTCTACCGAGCCTTTCTCAACGGCTCTCCTGGATACTCTCCCTTGTGTCTTCTTCTCCAAAGCACACTTCAGTGTTACCCCTATTTGATCTTATCTTACATCCTTCTCTTCCAATCGTAGAAGGTGGGAAACAGACTCAAGACTCACTGCCACCTACATGGGATTTTCTTACTTTCTACCTCACCAGAGGACAGCAATAACTACTTCTTCCTCTATGAAGCATGCCCGTGTTCCTTTTTGCTTACGTGTTGTTTACGTGAAACCCATTGAAACCAAAAACAAAATCTGTATCTTTTTGAAGGTGGTTCTTCCATAATTTCTTTTACCCAAAATAAAAATCTGCTCCAATGTCCTTCAATCAATCAAATTAAATACTGTAAATTCCTTTGTGATAATCAAAAAATTAAACTGTAATTAAACTTGATCATGTACTTTAAACTCAACTCACCCAAAGGCTGGCCAGTTGTTTGTTCTTTATTATCTGCACAAAGATAAGAGAGCAAACAGATACCATTATTCGTGGCATATCCTCAGAGCTCATGAGAGAAGAAAAGCAATGAATGCCGACAGCAAGATATCATTAAAATGCTATATATAATAGTGCAGAGGTCAGAGAGGCTAGAAAAAGGAGGAGAGACAGTCAGGGGGTGAACAACAGGGCACAAAAAACAGGAGAAAGGATTTAATGTTATATGGCATAATAGTGCAACTATGTCTCTAACCTCTAACAATTACGAATTTAAGAATAATTAAAGGAGAAGCTCTTGAAGGCTCGCAACACATAGACTAATAATATCTAAGCAGACAGAAATGCTAATTACTGGACTGATTATTATATATATATATATGTATGTATCAGTACGTAATATGGTACCTCATATATAAATATAAATAATAATTTAGAAGGAAAAATCAGAATATTGTTACTAATAGTTAATTTATCATTAAAAGATTTTTGACAAAAATATATGGGTTTATCATTATCATACATAGAATGAAATCACGTTTACTCTCCAGTACCACCAGGAAGCGACACAGGGAAAGATGAAGTTCAATCCTTCATGAGCCCAGTACTTGGGGGGCGGGTAGTTTACCTGCACATTTAATATTACAGATGCTATGGGAGTCTACTACAAACTTCACTACACATTCATTTTCTTTAAACTCAAGGTTTGGTTTCTTTGAATCTTGGAGAATAAAGAAAATCAGGCCCAGAAATGTTAAAAACTTAGTGGTGGGTATATGCTACAGTTTTTAGGAAGTAATTTTACATTAAAAAATATTTATTTATTTATTTTTTATGTGTATTGGTGTTTTGCCTGTGTGTGCATGCCTGTGTAAGGGTGTCAGAAACTGTAGTTACAGACAGTTGTGAGCCACCATGTGGGTGCTGGGAATTGAACCCAGTTCCTCTGGAAGAGCAGCCAGTGCTCTTAACCTCTGAGCCATCTCTCCAGCCCCAATTTTACATCTTTTTAAAAGGGCAAGACATAGCAGACAAATTTAAGGAAAGAGATTCTATCAACACCAAGAGAAACGGTTACTAGGATGTTTTCAAACAGTCTTTAGTTTGGGACAACTGAAGCAATTCTTTCGGAGTTTCACATGGATTTGAAGATACTACAGCAAAAATTATCTGTTGGTCACAGTGGCTTTGTCTTGTCTAATATGCTTATAGACAGCCAGCAGAACCCAGACAGACCTTATAGGAACAGATGCCTCTGAATGAAACACAAACCTAAGCAAACTGGTGCTGGAGGAGCAGATCTGTGGAAGAGTGTACAGCCAGCACACACCAGGCCCCTGCGCAATCCCCAGCACCATGAAACAAACAAAATCAAGCAAACTAACTATGGTAATAAAATAATGAGACCAATAGGCTTTCTGCAAATATTAAATAACCACATGCCTTCTTAATACATTCTGTGTGATTCGATTAAATCTATTCATGGTTCCATCCTTGTCTTTCAGAATGCCCACAGCTTATATTGACATCCTCTTTCTTTACATGATCCTCATTACTGAAACGTCCTTGTCCCAGGTGATGGCTTTCTCTTTAGCTTAGCATGTTCAGAAATCTGTTCTGATCAAAACTTGTCTAGAGACTGTTATTGTTAGTCTCTTATAGTTACAGACCAATTCATCCATCTACTACAAACTCCTTCCACTACCTGCCTTCCATCAGGTGAAGGCACCTGCTCAACCACTCCAGGGATGTTCCATGTCTGACAATTTGGAAATGTAATGTGTCACTTCATCAATATGCATCTAGTCTTCCACATTAAAAACAATGTACTTCTTTCTATAAAGAGCACATAAAGCGATTTTTTAAGAAAGCATCAGTGCTGGGCGCTACAGCTAAGCACTTGGCTGAGCATGTACAAGACCCTGGGTTTGATCCCCAGTAACACACCACCACCACCACCACAACAACAAATTGCTAATTTTTTTTACATTTATTTATTTATTTTGTATAGGGGGTTATGGTGCACATAGAGACCAGAGGAAAACATGAAAGAATTGGTTCTCTTCTCCCACCACGTGGACTCTAAGGGTCAAACACAGGTAATCAGGTATGGCAATAGGCAATTTTCCTCATTCAGCTGTATTGCTGGTTCAGGTATTGATATTTTATTGTTATCCAAAATACTTATTGGTCTTTATAGTCTTATAATCACTAATATTTTTGTATTTACTTTCTTTAAATTGACCTTTGTGTAAGCAGTAATCTAAGAATGTAGGCAAGGATGTCTATAGCACCTTTACTATATCAAACTTAACAATCTAAAATAGAACTTTGTTTATAATACTTACCAGGATGCCCAAAATTATTTAATTCATCTACAAATAGAGTAAGACAAAACAGATTAATTTTGAAGAACCTAACTTCCAACAGCACAAAAAAGTATAACTAAGAGAAGCAGTTTATGAACTGTTATGTTATATTATTAGTTTAGAACTTTTCAAAGTTAATGAAGAAGTCATATAAATAGGGAACAGGTAAGAAAACTGTTGTTATATCACTCAGTTTCACTAAGTTACAAAATCTAAATAAATAAACTCATTCATAATTTGTTCAAAGTTTTAGGTATTTCATAAATGATCTAAAAACAAAAATAAAAACCTTTAACTTTAAAATACCAGGAAACTTGATGAACTATTGTGGGCTACTGTAGAGGAGAGTTCTTGTGTATACCAAAACTAGTTTCCCTATTATTAACATCTTAGTACATTACACATGTCACAACTCATGATCCATCTGTGTTGTCCCCTATGACCTGTTTAAGAGACCAGAAGCATTTACTGTGTCTCCTTCAGACACTCTTGGTTGTGACAGTTGCTTAGACATTCCTTGTTTTTAACGACAATTTCAGTTTTGAGCAGTCGAATGTTCTCCAGTTGGGATTTGTGTTTTTTTTTTACAGTTAGAGCAACGTATGGTGTGATTTTGGGGGAGGCAGAACAGTTTCAAAATTAACTTATATCCTCCATACACCTTTCACACAGGACAGATAAATAACCTGAGTACAAGTTTATGACATAACCGTCATCATCAGTTTTTACTTATTAAATTTTATGAAGACAAAAATGAACATGAAGTAAGTTGCAAGTATACAGGATTCATAAAGTATTATATGGGAATATATTCTTTGGTTTATTTGCTTGAGATGATGTCTCAGTATGTAGCTCAGGCTGTCCGTAAATCCACAATCTTCCCACCTTACTCTTCCCTGTCCTGGAATTACGGTCATATCACTACACTAAGGCTGGTATTTTCATGCTACATAAAACCAGTTTAACAGTAGTATCAACTTGTGCACACAATATGTACAATTGCTATCTTTCATCTTACAGCATAGATTAGTTTCTGGATAGGTAGGTCAGCACATCACTCTACCTCTTTTCAGTAAGGATGTTTCATGCATCTGTAATACAGTTAGATGTTTCTGTCATATTCTGTATTCCACCTTTGATGCCTTTCTTTTGGCCTCGTAAAAGACTGTTTGAAATTTGCATGGTCTCACTAATCTAAACCACAGCTGAGCTTCGCCTTTTCAACCACACCCCTTGTCCTAATAATATTCTAACAAAATACACAAAATGGAATAGGAGACATCATGTACTCTACATTAAAATAAGATGTAGTGGAGGACACTGTTCACAGTATGTATCAACCTATCAACTAAAAAATATCTTAGTTTTGTAGGCTTTTTGAGAAAAAAAGTTGGAACTGATGTTTTCCATCTGAAATATTTAGAGCAACTGTACAATTACATTGTCATCTCTGTGTTCTAAATAGTTATTTGAAAATTATTATTTTATTGTTCCTATCAATGAAAAAACCGCATAGTGAACTGTACAATTACAGGATCAGCAGGACAGGGTAACAATCACATGCTCACTCTGAAGCCAAACAGCAGCGCTCTTTTATATTTATTCTTAAAGGTCTCCTGTATGTTAGGTAGTTTAAAGAAACAAACATGCATGCAATTAGACAAAAAAATGTAAGAGATAAGAGAAGTTTGGTTAAGATTTCTCTACATGGCTTCCCTTCTGTACGATTAACAGATGTGGGATTGGAACTTCTTTATAGGAGAATTCTGATTCACAACTCTGTATTAGGATCAAAACAGTAATTATTAGTAGTTTACATGCTACCATAGAGATGAATGACAGGAAAACCAGGAAATGTATGAGTTAACATTACTATCTTACTTTACCCAAGAACCTAGGAAAGACTACGTAATGGTTCAAAGAAGCAGCAACTGAAAAAATACTCAGCTGTCTACGGCTCTAATTTTATAAACCAGTGTGGCAGTACACTAGGGAGGTAATCCAAGTTTTAATATTTACTTATTACAATTTAAATACAGTGTTTCGGTTAACTGAAACAAGTTAAAAGTTTATACTAAAATGGATTTTCAGTTTTCTTTCCAAGGTGAAAGTGGTATGTAAATTAATCTAAAACATTACAGTTTTGAAAATCCTTATCAATATTATTCCCAGAATATTTAATATTTGATAAAGTTGTATCAAATGATATATCCATCCTGAAATTTTTATAGAAACTATGTTTGCTTCTAAAGGGCATCTTAAAAATAAAATAATCCAAACAAATATTTATGACAGTATTTAAAATAAATTTTATTAAGATTAAAAATTTACATTAAGAATTGCAAATATTCACTATTTCTAATAATATGGAGGAGCTCTGGGCCTATGTGCAATAGGAAGTCAGCTGAAGGTTACTTTAGAAGTGTCTGTTCAACAGTGTTGAAGAAACTTCACACAACTTTAAGGAGCAGACACGGTACCCTTCAATCAAAGTGACTTATTAGAGCCAGTATTTTTTCATCACTGCACTCAGTAAGCTGGGACACTGCACCTCTCCCCAGAGTAAGCAGCATGCAGACCACCAAAGGATCACACTACCTTCGGTACATTCCACTGCCTCATCTGTTCTTCCTTGTGTTAGAGAAAACAAATTTGAATACATTGTAACTCAGTCTTAGGAAGGGCAGTCACTACATAAACAGAGATAAACATCACAGAATCATGTTGTCAAAGCAAACTATGCATCAATATTTCCTACCATTGAAAACATTACTATAAATACATTCGATGTAAACAGAACTCCAAAATCACACATTTCACAACAGAGTACTGACAAATAATTATTTTTCATTTATATGTCTCTGACTTTTTATGTTTTATTAAAATTTTTTTTTTACCAAATCAATCTTTTTCTAATTTAAAACTACAAGGAATACATTTTGACACAAATATTTAAGATAAATTGTAATACTAAAAACAACTAAAATGAGCTAAACAAAATAATTTCAGTTTTTTTGTTTTCTTTTTTGTATATAACTTAAGAGAATTTATTATGAATTCTCTAAAATTTATCTATAAAAAATTTAACTCCTTATATGTGATTTATTATTAAATGGCACAGGACAAAGAGTAATCGTTTCCTTTGCTTAAGCACTCCAGGTCCCCAGCTTACACTGTATCGCACGCGTCAGAACTCTAGCCCTGCTTACCTATGATGACCTCTACCTTCTTACTGTCTTGACTGTCTCGGTCATTATATACACGACACCAGTAGGTCCCTTCATGTTCTAGATCCACATACGGAACCTGCAGCAACATCAGAATACATATTTTCTCTTCAACTTTAATTTGAAAATTGATTAAAATGAAAGTCATTTGTATTTAAAAAATGTTCCAAATACAGCATTTCAAAAAACATACACACACACACACACACACACACACACACACACACATATATATATATACACACATCCTTATAGTATCTTCATTCATTAAGCTAAGTATTAGCAAGCAAATGATAAGATGATTCTAACAGTGCAAAGTTTGGTGCAGTAATATCTGATATCTTATCTCAAAACTTGGTTCAAATCTAGCCTTGTTGCAAATACAAGAAACTAATTAATACTGAAACATAAAGAACTTGAACTAAAAGTACTGAAAACATTCCAGAGAGCATGAGTTTAAGTGGTCCCCTTTACATCTTAATGGCACCATTTATCTTACAGACTAATCCAACCCTCCCAACCTAAAAATCAACTGCCTACCGTGTAGAGCTTTTTTGTCTCGTGTGTCAATGGTGATTCATCTTTGAACCACTGGTAGTGAGGCATAGGACTTCCAATAGCAATACACTGTAGAACCAATCTGCTGCCTGGCACCAACTTTTGGGACCTTGGTTCCACGCAGATTTGCAGCTTGGATTCTGAGATACCATCCACACTTCCTTAAATTCAAAGAAAAGATAAAATCTCTGGGTTAAACATAAAACCAAAATTTTCCTACAATTTATGCAGATATATCTAAGTCTAGGCTTTAGTTTTTACAATCTTTAAAACCATACTTAAAGTATATTTTCATCAAAGTCCACAAACGTTAAGAGATGTTCTGAAGAGAAAAGAATACTGTGGTGAACAAACACAGTTGAAGAAATTCTGGGCTAACAGGTGGGGATACTCAAGAAAGGAGAAGTGAGGGGGAACTAAGCTTGAATTATAGCTGCCGCATGTAAAGGGCACGAACGTCAGCAGGTTCAGGGTCAGTATCAGGCATGAGGATGAGAAGAGTCCATGTCATCTTAAGGGGCTGACAGAGAAAATGACAATCAAACCATGTGGAGTTAACTCTTAACGACTCGTGCGTGACAGTTATGCTCTGAAGTTATTTTTAAATGATCATTTAAATAAAATACGGTGACCCACTAACCAATATGCAACTTCACTTGTCACGTACCCTGGAAGCTTTCTGTTACTTCTGCCACATCACAGACATCGAGCTGTGACCACTGGCTAAATTCAAAGGTGGAACTGTTGTTAACTCGGCAGACATAAAAGCCTGCATCTTTTACATGTACTGTGTTAAAAATAAGTTCTGATGAATTTCCATATGGAATCTGCAAAAGAATCGAAGGGAGCATAAGTAAAGGATTCATCAAAAATCCAGCTTATAATATAATAAATACATGCTGTGTAAAATCTGATTTTATTAGGACCTTTGAAAAGTATATTTCTTTTTTTCTTCAAGTTATAAAATGTGCTAGTTACAAAGTAAAAAGTGAGATTTTTGAGAACTAGAGTATTAGAAATCCAGTCCTCCCCCCCCCCCCCCGAGACAGGGTTTCTCTGTGTGGCTTTGGAGCCTGTCCTGGAACTTAACTCTGTAGCCCAGGCTGGCCTCGAACTCACAGAGATCCGCCTGCCTCTGCCTCCTGAGTGCTGGGATTAAAGGTGTGCACCACCATCGCCTGGCAGAAATCCAGTCTTTAACAAATCCATTCAACAGAGAAGTTAGCTGTCCCCCAGATCTTGCAGGGGCTCACTAGTAGGAGCCCATTTGTTTGGTCATTAAAACAGTATATCTATTTATGAAACTGCCACTTTTATACGTAGCATTTAATGCAGTAAACAGCAGAGTGGCATGAAGGAAACAAACTGGCTATTATTTTCATTTCTGGTCGAATAGCTATGAATACGTGGATAAACTATTTTACCTTGGGACTTCACTTTCTCATCTACGAAACACTGTAAGAAGACAGGCTGCTAAACAAAACCATCTCCAGTGTCCTTCAAGTTTCTGGCTTCGTGCAAGCATAGAAGTGAGAGGAAGGAATGGCCATAGCAGGTTTTTTTCACTTTGGTCAGAACTTGAATAATAGTAGTGTTCTCTTCATGTTACTCTCAGATCAGAATAAATCTATCATAAATTCTCTCAATTTTATGGTCATAAAGAAGACTTTCACAACTATATGAATAACAACACAAAATTCCCTAGCCTAGCCTTGTTCTTTTAGAACCATTTTTTGAGCATGTAATTTTTAAGCATGTTTGTTTGTTTGTTTTGAGACAGGGTCTTACAATGTAGCCCTGCCACCCTTGAACTCATAAAGATCCACCTGCCTCTCTGCCTCCCAACTATTGGAATTAAAGGCGTGAACCAACCGTCTAGAATCTCTGGTCTTTTATGAAGAAACACACTTGATTTTCTCATGGTTTCTCATAGTTAGATATATTAGGCTCTAACTTTACCAATTTAGCAAAATGCTTAATTTATAGGTTTCTCCATGCATATAGTTTTTTCAGGATATTTTGCACTTATTTATTATGTGTATGTTTACATATGCACATGTATCACAACACATGACGGTATGATGGTCAGAGGACAACTTTTGGAAATTCTCTTTTTTGATCACGTGAGTCCTAGGGATGAAACTCAGATCATCAGTCTTGTCAGCAAGAGCCTTTTCCCAATGAGCCATCTTCTGCTAGTGAATCTATCTATCTATCTATCTATCTATCTATCTATCTATCTATCTATCTGCCTGCCTTCCTTCCATCCATCCATCCATCCATCCATCCATCCATCCATCCATCCATCCATGGAGACAAAATCTCTCTACATAGCCCTGGCTATCCTGGAATTCACTATGTAGACCAGGGTGGCCTCAAACTCAGACCCACCTGCCTCTGGAGAGCTGGGATTAAAGGCATGCACCACCATGCCTGGCCATTTTATTTTTTTTAATTTAAAGATACATTTTATTTCATTGTATGTGTGCTTGCCTATATTTGGTTATGTGCACCATAAGCACGCAGTGCCTGCAGAGGCCAGAAGAGGCTGTCAGATCTCCTGGAACTGTGTTACAGACAGGTGTAACCTGCCAAGTTGGTGTAGTGGGGCCTGGGAAGAACAGCAAGTGCTCCTAACTGCTGAGTCATGCCTCCAGCTCCTCCTACTCCATCTTCCCGAGCACAGAAACCAAGAGGGGAAAGGTTTTCTTTCTCAATAATCCCATCTTCTCTGAAATTGTTCCTGTATTTTTTCTGGGCTTTAGCATGTGTTTCTTTCCTTTACCAAATCATTTTCAAAAATGTACTTTTAAGTCCTTTGTATCAAAAATCAGTCAACAAACATTTTTCTGTTTACGTCCTCTTCTTAGCAGCACTGAAGAAGCTGGTCACCCCTTTCTTCTAGAAACACTTTGCTTTTTACTCTCCTGACTCCATCGACTGCTCCATCTTTTAATTTCATTCATTATAAACTCTCACTATTGTCTCTCTGGCTATTCAAACTGCCCATGGGATTCACTTGCATATATAACAGACATGGTCTGAAATCACACTCTTATTTTCCCTCCTAGACACAGACCTTTCCAGTCTTCTCAAAAGACCAAAAAACCCTACGGAGTAAACATGGCTAAGATACTCAGTGGAAAAGCTAGGGAAACCTCCTTGAGTTCTTTCTGCTTCCTCTTGCTCCACATCTGATCTATTGGTCTGGCTAACCATATCCTCAAACATATGAAGTACACCCTATGATTTTACCTTCATTAATTCACTGAGACCACACTACAGCTATTTCTCGGCAGCACAGACAATAGATACCCGGTTGTCTTGCTGTTCTCTGCCTTCTTTAGGCAGCAAGTTTGTATGTAAAAAGCCCATCGGTCCCTGCTGGTTCCTCCCCCGCTGTGGCCATGCTGCTGGGATTCCTGGCCACTCCACTACCCAAATGACTGCACATGTGCTGGCAAGAAGCTGAGTCATTCGAGGGCCTTACATCCTACATGATCCGTGTGCTGCATGGTCACGTAATTTGCATGCAGCGTGATCACGTAATCTATGCACACTCATGGTGTAGCTATGTAAGCCCATGTGTGCATGTTGGGGGGAGGGAATCCATAAAAAGCAGGCCACATACCCTCCCCCTCTCCCTGCACGATCTTCAATAGGCCTAAGCACATCCCCTTCTGTTCTCTTCCCTAATAAACTCTTATGTGGGTTTTGTTGTAGCCTCATGGCTTTTCGCACATGGTAAACAGTGCCACCTAATGAATAACACTGCACTGCTTAATAATAACACATGCTGCTTATGTCCCTCCTAGCTCTGAACTCACAAAGTGACGGCCATCTGTCTCTCCCCCAGATGCGGATTCTTTGGGGAAAGAGAGACTATGTGTTATTGCTCCATTTTATCATGGCTTGGCACAAAACAGGCACCCACAAAAACATCCTAGAACAGACTACCAACTCCATCACAGCTCTTTAAATTCAAGATGTATCCACATTCCCTACATTCCTGACAGGATTTCTAGCCACGCCCCATGACCGCAAGATGCTTAGTAATTTCCGGGGCCATATGTCCTACATAATCCTGCGGTTCGCGGTCACATAATCTATGCACATGTGTAGGGGGAGTCCATAAAAGGTGGACCCCGAGTACCCTTCCCTTCTCTTCCTGTATCAGTAGTTCAGCAGGCCTAAAGCAAATTCTTTTCAGTCCCTTCTCTTAAAAACTCTTTTTTTTTTTGGTTTTTCGAGACAGGATTTCCCTGTGTAGCTTTGCACCTGTCCTGGATCTCACTCTGTAGCCCAGGCTGGCCTCAAACTCACAGAGATCCGCCTACCTCTGCCTCCCGAGTGCTGGGATTAAAGGTGTGCGCCACCACCGCCCGGTTAAACTCTTACAGTAGGTTTTGTTATGCCTCCTGACTTTTCTCGCATGGTAAATAGCACCACATAAAACTAACTTCTTCTGGTCATGACGTATTTTATAATTATATACTTCCTATAGTAATTTTTTTTCTATCATCTACAAGAGGACTTCATTAAAATAAAAGCAACTAGAAAAAATATGATAGAATACCTTTAGTTACCATCTCTCAAGGGCTTGATACATACAGAATCTCACAAGCTTGGTGACAGGATTCACACATCATCTAGCAATGGTAACTAGGGCCAACATAGACTTAACCTAGTACTGAATGTCTATGTACTGCTCTGTTTTATTTTCATGTAGGAAAAGGTGTATGAAACCATAAATTTTCTGAGATACCATAATCTGTTGCAAACAGCTATTAGAACGAGGCCTGCTCTGCCCCACCCCATACGCTGCACGACTCCTCCAGCAGTCCTGCGCTGCCAGGCTTCCTGGTTCTCCGAGTTGCCATGCTGTCTGCCATCATATCCAGCTCCTCCAGACTCTCACTTTCCCTTCACTGCCGGGCTGCCTGACTGCTCCGGGACCCCACATCCTTGTGTCTCTAGCTAGGCCCACCCTTCTCGCACACAGGTCACCTGGCTCCTCTCCTCGAGAACACGTCTCCATTTTGGGCCACTAGGTAGGCCCTGTTCCTACAGCCTTCACTACTAGTCCCACAGAGGAAAATCTCTCAACCCTCTCACAATTTACAAGATCCTCCCCTGAACAGTGTACAGACCTCCACGGAAAAAGGATTTCAGATGCACTCATCTCAGTGCAGAAACAAAAGCCACAGACACACAAAATCAAGACAACATGTCACCTCCTAAAATTACTAATCATGGAAGAACTACCCGGTGCAGAATTCAAAAGATTATAATCAGTTCAAACAACTCAGAGAAGATATGAATATGGTTCAGAAGAATAAAAACAAAAAGCTGAGGAAATGAGGAAGTTGATTCTAGAAGAAGGTTGACTTACTTGCTGAAGAAAACCCAAACTGAAATCATGCTGAAAAATGAAAAACTCAATAAGCCAAATAAAAACCTCAGTAGAGAGTTTCACCAATAGAATGGATCATGTGGAAACCAGAGTGTCAGAGATGGAAAACTTTGGATTACTCAGTAAAGGTCAATAATAGACTTAAAAAAAAGTATGGAGAACTTTGAGAAGACACAGCCTTAGAGTTATGAGCATGGAGAAAGGAGAATACATGAAAGGCAGAGAGAATATTTTCAATAAAATAACAGAAGAAAAAATTTCCCAAACCTAAAGAAGAAATACCCATTCAGGCATAAAAGGCTTACAAAATACCAACTAGAGAAGACAAAGAAAGAAAATCCCCATGACATAATTATAGTTAAAATACTAAAAGCACAGAATAAAGAGAGGGTACTGAAAGCTGCAAGACAGAAAGGTTGGTCACTAATAAAGGCAGACCCATCAGAATAACACCTAGGATTGTTTAATAAAAACTTTTATAGCCAAAAGTACCTGGAAAGACCAAGTTCTGAAAGACTTCAATTGCCAACCCAGACTATTATACCCAACACAACTATCTATTGAAATGATAAGAGAACTAAAACTTTTTACAATAAAGACAGACAAGAGGAATTTATGACCATCAAGCCAGTGCTAGAGAGGACTAGAAAGAATACTTTGGATTTAAGAGAAGGATAAACATAGTCAAGAGGCCACAGGGAATAAACACTATCACACAAGCATAGAGGGGTAAAGGATTGGGAAATGAGGAACGGTGGAAGACCTGACCAAAATAAAGGGTGCATGAGAAAGTCACACAGAAATTTATTCTCTTCCAATCCCCCCAACAGGCAGCACAGCTTTTTTTCCCCATGTTTGGAATGGAGGGGACACTAGGGTTTTCATTTAATAACACTATGCCTTCTGGGAGTGGTTTTACCCACCCATATTAGTGAAATCGTCAGGTCTGATGGCTCACACTCTAATCCTAGCACTTAGGAATCGAGGCAGCAGTATCACCACAAATTTAAGACCAGTCTGGGCTCCACAGTGAGTTCCAGGCCAGCTTGGACTACAGAATAAGATCTTGCCTCTAATCAACTAACCAACCAACCTAAATGGAATTAAAAGACATTTAAAAATTACCTCCTTATTCATTTTGAACCATTGATATTGTACAAAAGGATGTCCAGTTGCCCGGCAACACAGTTTTACAAACTGTCCAGCCAAAACTGACTTTGATTCTGGGTTTACAGTGATCTTTAATCCTAAGGGGGGAAAAAAAGGTAAAGTCACAAAAGAGGGTTTTCCTTGCTTACATACACAAAACAACAAAGAAATATCCGTCTTTGTCATACATCAGGTATTTATTTCTCCTTCTCTATCAGTATGCATTCTTTAGCTGAAAACTTTGCAAAACCACAAGAAAAAGACCTGCAAAAGACTTTGATATACTCTATTTCTCCATGGTTAAGAAGAGAAATTATTTGCCACATTTCTCCAATTTTTAGGAAGACTTTTTCCTCAAACGCTACCATTTCTGAGATCAGGATGCACCTTTTAAGATACCTGCTAGACATACATCACCGTGCAGTTCTCAATGCCAGCACATACAAATACCTGCTCAAAAGTGTTCACTTATGTGTTCAACTCAGTTAGTTGCACAAGTCAGTAGTGTGCAAGTTAGTTTTTCTCAACTCGATACAAACTAGAGACATCCAAGAAGTTGAGCTGGTTCATAACTAGAAGCATAACCCCTACTGACTAGTGTTCATAGTATTGGAAGGTACTCTGCACACTACAAAGGAGAAAGAAAATCTTCAACATCTCCTAGCTACAAACGGCTCAATGTACCCAATGATCTGTCTGCAAGATATAATGGTGCTACAGTGGCACAAATGTCATCGAGTAACCAACCACTTTTGATTGGATTTAAGGCCCACTCTATGAGATGGGACCTATAACTGACACTGCTAAAATGACCAAGAACCTGAGACTAGGTAAGTCATGGGCCAAAGGGGAAACCTACTACTATTATGCTGCAGAAAGAACAGCAATAAAATTACCCTAAGGACATATTGCTATACCCATAGATCCAATATTGCTCAATCCTTATCAGAGAAGCTTCTTGTTGCAGTAGATGGAAATTAACACAGAAACCCACAAGTAGACAATGTGCAGAGTGAGAGACTTTGGAACACTCAGTCTTCAATGAGATGTCTTCACAAAGCCCTTCCCTTCAAGGTCCATTGGTGGTGGATGTCTCCAAGGAAACAGTGTCTTCCAGATACAGAAGGGTTGTGCACGTATGATCTCAAAGATACTGGGACAACATATGCAAGACCTGCACAAATTCAAGCCATATAAAATGCCAGCACACAGAGAAGGGGAAGTGGACACAGAGTATTACCTCCAACCAAGAAGCTGTTTGTAATTGATGCCTGCTGGCATAGAGAAAATACGTTTTCTACAATGGAGTATAATATACACACACACACACACACACACTAGATGTCAACTACACTCCAGGGCAGGCCCCATGTCCAGGAGTAGTTGGCCAGAATTTGTGTGTGTGTGTGTGTGTGTGTGTGTAGGGGGCTGTTTTTTTTTATTTCACTTTTTTGTCTTATTTGTTATTTGTTTGGAGTTGTTTGATTTGATGTTATTTGTTGTTTGAGTTTTGCTTTTTGTTTTGTGGTTTACTGTTGGAAAGAAAACATGAAGTTGTATAGGTAGGGACGTTAAGTAGGATCTGGGAGGAGTTGGGGGAGGGGGAAATATGACCAAAATATGTTGTATAAAAATTTTAAAAATCTGTTTAAATTTTATTATTATTGTTTTATGTGTATGTAAATATGATGCATGTGAGTATGATAAGTGCACATGTGTGTTTACAGGTGTATGTGCTTGTGATCAGGCACATCAAAACTAGAAGCAGTTTAACAAATAATTCAAGGAAGACCAGATCAAGAGCAAAGTCAACCCACGAGCTGTGGAAAGCCCAATGAGAGAGCTAGTAGAAGGGGACACGTCATCCCTAGGGGCTCCTTTAGAGACCGTATTAGGAGAGTACAGGTTTCAGGATGAACTTGCACTTGTCTTCAGCTTCATGCTAGTGGCCACTGGAAGTCACTCCCAGCTCTGCCTTAGCCAATGTTAGCTTTCAGAACAAATAAAAAGGAATCTCAGTTAGCTTCTCAAAAGACAGGGTCCTCTATGCTACAGTTATCTATTTCTTAAGAGCTACCTCTGCCAGGCGTGGTGGCGCACGCCTTTAATCCCAGCACTCGGGAGGCAGAGCCAGGCAGATCTCTGTGAGTTCAAGGCCAGCATGTGCTACAGAGTGAAAGCGAGGACAGGCACCAAAACTACACAGAGAAACCCTGTCTCGGAAAAAAAACCAACCCCCTCTCTCCCCCAAAAAAGAGCTCTCTCTGGCTACAATTCTGTAACAATTGGAACAGAATATAGCAAAATCAGACTAAAGTTCTTCCTTGAGTCAAAATGAATCTAGTTCCCCCTTCTTGCATCTGGACCTGAAAGGTCTGGTAAGATGCCACAGCATCTACAGAACACATCTTATCCTAATCACAGTCTCTGCAAGGACTGTCAGAGAAAAACATGGCTTTCTGTGGAATAAGAACTAATGCTTTCTGTAAAATCACAGTAAGTACGAAACAGAGAAAACACTAGCACACTCTGCATCTTCACTAAGATTTAAGAATGTAATGTACTAAAAAGGAAAACTGGAGATCAGATAAATCACACACACACACACACACACACACACACACACACATTGTGACAGGTCTCACTATGTAGCTCCAGCTGTCCTCGAACTCATATTCGACCAGGCTGGCTTTGAATTCAGGGATCTGCCTGCCTCTGCCTCCCAAGTTCTGAGATTAAAGACATACACCACTGCATGTGGCTTATAATTGTATAGTTGTTCCAGATTTGGTATTTGTCTGCTCTACTGAACAAAGAACTTTTAACAGGCAGAAATGATTGCCTTGTTCATCTCTGAATCCACATACTTAATGCCTGAGACTGCAAAGGTAATGGAATACAAGTGTTCAATGAAGAATTCTGAGCAAAGTCACAAATTAAACTGATTATTGTCAGAGCTTACATTTTTCTTATGATCGTCTTATTCTCAAATTTGTTATTAAAATATAAAAGATATTTTCTATAATTATTTTTGGTTTGAGAAATATTACTCTGTAGCTGAAGCTTGCGTGGACTCACTGTGTAACCCAAGCTAACCTTAAACTCATGCTGCTCCTCTTACTTCAGCTTCCTGACTGCTGGATTACAGACATGAGCTTCCGTTCCATGTGATTCCTGTAACTCTGAGGCAGAGAATACCCATTCACTGTATAAATCATGCACCCTACAGTTAGAGTGATTCTATTATTGAGAAAGAGAAGAAGGTTATATTTACTTCCCAGAAAGGCTTAAATTTTCAGAGGCTTTGGTGTTCTATAAAGATGAGAAATTAGTAGATAGCACAGTGTATTAGGCTAGTGGATTTCAATCCTTACAACTTCTAGGTACCTATTATTCAAAGCACTGAGTATATACAATTTTTTAAATGCTCCTTTAGGACATTCATTGTTTAGAGATGGGCAACAATTACATGTGGTATCTGCATTAGCAGTTCATTGTTCCTAGCCTATACACCCTAGTTGGAGAAGCCAAGCATTCAACACAGTACACCTCCAAAGGAGGCATGCAAGGGTATAGAGGAAGGCTGGGAGTCGATGCTTCCTCCCTCATAATCTAAGATCATCAGTCTGCTTACACCTCCAGGGTCTGTTGCCTCTTTTTCTTACCCAACAGGTCTATTTTTGTTTGGCGATCCATGTGGTTCTTGGAAAGCTGACTCAGCCTAACTCCATTCTTGGCTTTAAGCCAGGCATATCAACACATTCCATGTCCTTGGCTACAGTGACGGTATTAGGGACAAGCAAGTGAACAAAACAGTTAACTAGAATAAACCTGTTTTTTGCTTAGAATTCGGGGACAAAGATAAATGAGCCTAAGAAGACCCAGCAGACAACCTGGGCTAGTGACTGTCAGTTTTAGAGGAAGTCAATGCCAAGAAAGAAGAGGAAAAATATTACACTTAGGGCTCTCTCTGCCTCTTAGGAAATCTCAACTATTTCTGGGTGTTTCAGGTAGAAATAATGTATTACCTTCATCAATTTGAGTTGGGGTTTCTGGTAGATGTAACCGTCAATTTACCACTATATGTTATGTTCTAATTTCTCATACTGAAAATATATCATAGGGGCTGGAGAGATGGTTAAGAGTGGTTAAGATGGCTTAATGATCTTACAGAAGACGCAGGTTCAGTTCTCAGCACTCACCATCAAGTAGTTCACAACTACCTATAACTTCAGTTCCAGGAGATCCTATGCCCACTGGCCTCTAAGAGCACCTGCATGCATGTGGTGAATATAAATGCATGCAGGCATGTACACATACACATCATAACCAATTTGGTTCTCCAAAGAAACATTAATACACACAGTTATGTAAAACAGAGAGCATGAAGTCCGTAGTTTACAGCTCTTCCAGGCTTGCCTGGATTATTTGCTCCTAATGGGACATATGGCAAAATGGGATCCTGGGAAAAAGGTCTGTACAGCTACTGCCACCAGCAGTGTCTGTTTATCTGAAACAGGATCTCACTATGTAGTCCAGGCTGGCCTGGAACTCTTCATTTTCCTTCTAACCTCTAGAGCTATGGGGATTCAGACACCCCACACCACACAACAAGCAACACTGATGAAATGTCCTTCCTCTCTGATATCTCTGTAGTTGATCAACTCTACCTGCAGCTACATGGATGATAGATTGTATCCTATTTTTTTAAGTAGCTATCTCTCTAGCCTGTTTCCTATTTGTTTTATTCTTAATTTTGTATTTTATCTTTATTTATGTGTGTTTGTGTCTCTGTTTACATGCAGGTGAGTGTAGGTGAGGTCAGAGGTCAGAGGAAGACACCAGGTCCCTTGGAGCTGGTGTTATAGGCAGTTGTGAGTTGCCTGATGTGGGTGCTGGGAACCATGCTTGGGTCCTATGGAAGAGCAGCAAGTCTCTTAACTGATGAGCCCTGCGTGTTCTAACCCCTTGTTTCCTATTCTTCACATGACCTGGCATATGAAAAGCCTCACTCAATACAGGTATAATAAGAAAAATCCATATGACTAACATTTCAAAAATATCGCAGTGGCAAAAAGCAGTGAATATCTGACCTACTCACTTTATCTCATCCTTATATTCACATACATACACTGTGTTTTGGGATACACTATTTCAGTGTATATTTACACTTAGTATAGAAACCTTACATGTAAATACATTAGCATGCATCTTCCTAGAAAATGAGAGTCTTCTATTGGACTACAATATTATAGCACAATTCTCTAATATCAAATATATGGATTACATTCAACTTTTTAAAATAACTGCTTAAAAATGTCTTGCTTCTTCAACTATAACCCAACACTTTTGATATCTTCTTTGGTCTCAACATAGGTGGAAGGAGAATGAAGCTCTATGCATTTATATTTTCCAATAATACTGAACACAATCTACCTGGTCCAGAGATGTATTTTTCTCTAAGTTTGATTCAATTAATTTCTGAAGAACATTCCCAAAGGGGGAAAAAGAAAACCCACCTACCTGGGGGGTTGAGAAGCTGAAGAACGTCAGTGTGTTCTAAAGCCTGAAGGAAGTCGTTCAGTTCTGTGACTGTACATCCTTTTTCACCCATCAGTTTCAGTAAACACAAACTTGGGCTTCCCTCTGGCTCCAACACCTTCAGAGAACACTGCTCCAGGTCTAGGCAACTGAAACAGCAGATTGAAGTCATGAAGTGCCTAATATGTGGCTGAACCATTATAGGTGCTGTACGGAAAAAACCCTGGGAGGTAGGAAACTAATTACATCATGAAAACCAGGGCCCTTCCCTCCTCCAGCATTCCTTCCTCCTCTTCTAGTCTCCTCTCCCTTTAGCTCCTATAATTATTAAGTCTAAAGGGTGTGAGAGAAATTTAGTCATGACACTAATCAAACTTTTAAATTGAAAGTGAAGAAAAGGCTAGAAAACTTCCTTCCTTCCTTCCTTCCTTCCTTCCTTCCTTCCTTCCTTCCTTCCTTCCTTCCTTCCTATCCATCCATCCATCCATCCATCCATCCATCCATCCATCCATCCATCTATCTATCATTCTCTCAATCAAGATAGAGTCTTACTATGTAGCTCTGGCTGGCCTGGAACTTGCTATGAAGACCAGGCTGACCTTGCATTTAGAGAGCTACCTGTCTCTGCCTCCCAAGTGCTGAGTGCTAGGGCACCGCACCAGGCCTATTCACTCTTTCTTCTTTGCGTTTTTGTTTTATTTTTTTTTCTTGGTATTTCGAGACAGGGTTTCTCTGTGTAACTTTGAAGCCTGTCCTGGAATTCCCTTTGTATACCAGGCTGGCCTCAAATTCACAGAGATCCTCTTGCCTCTGCCTCCTGAGTGCTGGGATTAAAGGCATGGACCACCACCACCTGGCTGTGTGTTTTTTAACCAAAAAAAATATTTTTATTAGTGTATCAAAGACTCTATAGCTAACAGTTGCTGTCAAGATCAAGGCAAAAAAGGTTTGAGAAGCTATAGAGGATAATCACTATTGGATTCAACCTCCCTTGATTATTTTAGACAGCATTTATGATACACTTCCAGCTAAATCTTAAGCTCATGTGTCAGGTAACAGAATTACAGTTCCCTTAACGCTTCCTTTAAAGATGAAGTAGAATATGACCCCAAATGAAAGGACTAACTAGTTGGCAAGATGCTGCTGTCATCTGAGAGGAATATGTCCCTCATCCCATGAGGTCAAGATACCTTAAATCATAGCATGAACAGTGTGAGAAGAGTATCTCAAAAATGATACTGGATAGGATAATCAATGTTATAAACTTAGCAACTGGAAAAGGCACATGAATCCCTTGTCAAAGATCATATATTAGAAATGAATGACTAAGTTTTCAAATGAATGAGATTTATAAATAATACATGAGTGCAGTATACATGTTTCATGATTCAGAAGTTTGCCAGGCATTAACACATGAAATTAAGAAGCCATCTCATCAGATATAACCAAGGGATGTTTTAACTGATAAAGGAAAAAAAGCTCAATAGCCAGAGATTTCCTTCCTAACAAAGAACAAGGAGCAAATTGAAGTTAAATATTTCTGTTCTAAAATGAGATATAAAGATAAAAGTAAGATTTGTGTATCACTTTGATTTACTGATTTTCTGCATGGGTACTCACTAGCTTTTGGCTAACGTGATATGTATACATACCCAACTTTTATCTTTCCTTTTTTAGTTATGTTCTTGTAACAGTGTGCTTTGATGTGGCTTCTATAAACTTGAATTTGGAATCTAAAGAACTTCTTTATCACCGAAGCAGATGAACCTCGCTTTTAAAAATTATTTTTAGGTGCTAGAGGAACGGCTCAGTGGTAAAAGAGATCTCTTCTGGAGATCTGAGTTCCATTCCTGGCACGCATATCACATGGCTCACAACCACCTGTAACTCTAGCTCTAGAGACATTTTTCACTTCGGAATAGAAAAGCATTTGGATGGTTTCTTAAGCAGAGGAACAAGCATAACCTACGGTTTTTATTTTACTGTTTTAGGTCCAGGGTGGCCTCAGGATTAAAATGCCTTCTACCTCAACCTCCCTAGTGCTAGAATTACACATCGCACTAACCATACCTCATTGATCTTTTCTTTGAGACAGGGTTATGTATCCTAAGCTTGCCTCACACTCTTTATATAAGGGACCTTTAATTCTAATTCTCTTTGTCTCTCCTTTCTAAATGCTAGAAATACAGGCACTTGCTACAATGTCTGGTTTATGTGGAACTGGGAATGGAACCCAATTTCTTACTAATATTTTGAAAGAAGCACTCTTACTGTTGTGTTTAGAAAGGTTGAAATAAGAAGTAAAGGAGAGAGAAATCAAGCAACTACTAGAAGAAAGTGAGTGAGAGATGTAGGCTTAGCTTAGTGTGGCAGTGGATGCTGGATTCTAAATACATACTGAACATACAGCAGTCAGGATTTACTGAAAGATGATGTGTATACACGTAAAGTCAAGAATGAGTGGATTTTCTGGTCAACTGGAGAGATGTGCTAGTCACTCAGATACAGAGAACTAAGGTCTACAGGAAAGTACATATTAAGTTTGGGACATGTTACATTTAAGATGCCTACTAGTCATTTAAAAGGAGATGGCATTAGCAATCTACATGCATACATCTGGGAAAAGCAGATATGCTGGTTGTAATCAGCTTGACTGAATTTAAACCCCGAGTGAAGGATAATATCAGAAGATTAGATAGAAAAGCATTTAGAGATAGAAGCATGAGTTCTAGAGCACTTCAAAATTCAGACTGACGCGACAGATGAGGGACATTTGTAGTAATCTTTTAAATACTTGTTTTCATTTGTATCATAATCTGCTTGAGGGTAAGATTTCTGCAGCTAAGGAGCATCTTCTACACTGTAGACAAGCGGCAACAGATGTTTTCCTTCTCGGTTCATGTTTCACAGCTCTACTTTCAAGTACTCTGCTTAGACAATTTAGATATTTCAAAGCTTTCTGAAAGTTCCGCCAGTCCTTGGAGTTCAGCTGTTCTACTCACCACCAATCAACATATGCTGGCACACTAAGAATAAGTCTAAACTGCCAGCAAAAGACTTCTGATTTTAGCCGAGCACAGTGGTGCACACCTTTAATCCCAACACTTGAGAGGCAGAGGAAGATCTCTTTGTGTTCAAGGCTAGCTCACTCTATATAGCAAGTTCCAAGTCAGTCAGGGCTACTGTAGAGATTCTTCCTTAAAGTGTCTGATACTAGATCAGTTTGAACAGGATCAGGGTTTGAAGGCAGGGCATTCCTACCGGTCTCTGGCTATAGCAAACTAGACTACATACAAAGATTCAACCTAGATCATCAATACTCACCTGAAAACATATATTCCTAATCTCTGGAGACAGCTCTGAATGGACTCTTCCTGTGATTTATGTTACTAAATTCTCGTGTAACTTAAATAAAACTGTAAAGAATGAGGGGGAAATGTGACAACAGGCTGAGCACGGTGGCACTTGGAAAGCAGAGGCAGGAGGATCATGACAAGTTTGAGGTCAGCCTGGTCTGTGTAGTAAGACCTCATCTCACACCAAACCAAACCAACAAAGAAGAAAGAAGAAACATAAAAGGAGACATTTTAGAAAAGGCAGAGTTTTGAGATGCAGGCCATGAATTCAATGGCTGAGGAAAGCATTTCCCATTTTCCCATGACTTGTTATGTGTACCCCCTGGACCAGGCTCTCACACTGCAGTCAGAGGAAAATGCCTTCACGACCTTTCACCATCAGACGTTCTTCCACCACCTGCACCAAGTCCCCTTAAAGGAACTTTTCAAAAGTCTTAACCATAGTAAGAACCACCAGCTGACAACACCTATCTCTTTGGTTCAGACTGGCCAGCCCCAGGCTTTCACTACTAACTTTCATTTGTTTATGAGACAGCGTCTCATTATGTAGCATTGGCTGGCCCAGAACTCACACTGATCTGCCTGCCTCTGCTTGCTGAGTGCTGGGGTTAACGGTGTGCACCACCATGCCTGGCTTTCCGTACTCAATTTTAATAGCAACCAATTCTTCTGATGTCAATCCATATGAGTTTACTACTTCCAGATTCTCCAGGCCTCCCCACCCCAATCAACCTACATGGAGCTATCTAACCGCCACCATGGAAGACTCATGAAACTCAGCCGACTCTTACCAGATTCTACCTTGAATTCTAAGATTCTAAAAATGAACAGTAAGTAACTGGCCCTTTCTCTACACTACTCCTTGTAATTTGCTTTGAACTTTCCCTAAGCCCCCTCAAACACCATTCTGAAGTTTACTTAGCAATATTTTACTGAATTGGGAAGGAAAACTTAATATCCAGCATTAAGTACCCACTCCTTAGCTCAGTAGACATGCTTCTTTGGGGCAGAGCTTAGTATACTGACTTTTGTGTCTTTCTCCATCACCATGAAGGCTCTCACCAAGAAGCCTAGCACCTTTCTTAACTGGATTCAGTTAACACCATAATACTCTGCAGATCTGCCCTCAAAGAAAATAATTTCTTGTATTAGTTTGCCATTTTCTTCTTATTTTTTTTTTTTTAAATCAGGCAACATGGGCCTCTTCTATTTGAGCAAAAATCCCATACCAACATTACTCTCTGTCTCAATCCTATACTCTGAAGCTTGGGGTTGATGGGAAGATTAAGGTGGATAATGCATGTAAACAGCATACTGTAATATACTATGTGTTCAGTAATTATTATTTACAACCAACCTGCCATTTCATATGTGAATGTTCCCCAAAAGCAGTCTATAGAACTTTCAGCTAATAAGAAGCACTCAATAAATATAATTTTAAATGAAGGACTCCCCTCTCTAATAAGTATTTGTCTAAGAGAAGTTCTGTGTATAATACAAAATAAATGACTTCTACTCCTAGGCTTATAAAGATGTATACAAATAGTTACAGTCAAAGTCAAAGTTTAGTTATTTGACAAGAAACTGGAGGCAGGCTGAAATCTTGACAAGGGTATAAAGTAGTGGTTCAAAGCTCCGTTTGGGAACCTCTAGTGCAGTTATAGTCCCTGAGAGCACTTTCAGGCGGTTCACAAGGTTAAAGCATTTTTTTTTTTCTTACTACTATACTACTAAGTCACTATTTTCTATTTATTCTTAAAGGTGTATACACAAGCTTCTAGAGTTTTGATACTTATGAAACTGCAAAGGAATTAATCAAATATAAAAGAATCTATCTCTGCAATTAAACTAAGACACCATAAAGATGTTCAAAGCACCCAGCAGTTTGAGGCAGGAAGAATGCTACAAGATCCAGACTAGACTGGCTGATGGGGTGTTCCAGGACACCTCAGGCTACAGTGAGATCCTGTCTCCGAAACCAAGAAGAAAAAAAGAGCCTTCAAGATGAATATGACATGACAGCTTGAAATCCCAGCATGAGGGAGGCTCAATCAGGAGGACAGATTTTAAAAATGTTAACCGATGCGCTATTTATTTTTGGACAAACTTTTTCTGAAGAAAAACAAAACAAAACAAAACGACATCGTTTCTGCTACCATGTAAGAATTACTTTTAAGGCCAATATTTTTTAAGAGTTATTGGTTTTACTTTCAAATAGTAAATATCCGTAAACACCTGCAAAATATAGAGAACCCCCCACAAAAACTATTTGTACTCTTCAATCATTCTCAGAAGCGTGGAAGTCCTGAGACCCAAAGCTTTAAGAATCACGAACTGTGGTGCCAAGCCACGCCAGTGGTCCCCTTTCTCAGCATGAAAAGTCGTTTAATTGCTTAGGACAAAGTTTGGTGAGCTCGCCGGACTGAAGACGAAGGTGAATTTGGCCCCGTCTTTTCTGTTCTGTCCTCCCTTCTCTCTACGCTTCACTCCTCTACCCGCCCCGGGTCCTTCCAGATTTCCAGATCGCCCTTTGGGTTCCGAGGGCTGTGTCCACATCCCTCTCTTTTGCTTCAAAACCCACTGGATTACGACCCTGCAGGCAAGCTTCCCAAAGATCGCTTTCCAGCTTTCGGGGCGGAGGGTCGGGGAGAAGGGGCCACCTGGCCATCAGGGCCAGTTGCTTCCCGATCCCAGGGCCCCGGCCGGTCTCGCGCGACTCCCCGCCCCGGGGCACACCCCTGCACCCCGAGGGTCCCGCCGCCGGACCCCGCGCTCACCTGAGCCGGAGGCGCCCCCGACTGCCGGCCAGCTCCGCCAGCCGCCTCCAGCCTCGGCCCTCGGGCGCGCGGTCCAGGCTCTCGCTGAGCCTCCGCAGCAGCGGCTCCGGCAGGCGGTTGAGGGTGGCGCCGGCTGGAGGGGCGCCGCTCGGAGGCCCCGAGGGCGCGGTCGGGGGCGGCTGCACAGCCGGGGGCAGCGAGGCCTTCAGCGGCTGCCCCCACAGCGACATGGCGACGCCCCGGGAGCCCCGACGGCCCCGCTCCAGCCGGTCCCCTTCGGGCCTCCCTCGCCGTCCCGGGAGGGAGCCGCGGGAGCGGAAGGAGAAGTCGGCTGCACCGCGAGGCCGTCACAGGAAGAAGCACTTGCTCCCGGCCCGCGAGACAGGTTCCCCTGAGAAGCCGCGGGGCGCGCCGGCCGAAGGAGGCGGGGCGGGATCAGGGGGCGGGGCCTGGCTGTGCGCGTGCGGGGGCGGGGCTTGGGTGGGGCCTGTACGGGCGGCCTCTCCAATGGCAGGGAGAGGTGGGCTCGGGAGGGGCGGGTCGTAGGGTGGGGCCGGCTCACGAGTGGCTGCAGCCTCACCTGCCGTGACGAGGGTGGGACAGGGGGCGGGGCCTGGCTTGCGGGTGTGCAGGACCGGGCAGCCTCCGCCTCCCGGGACGGGGTGGGGTTGTGGGCGGGGCGTGCGGCCGCACCTCCCCGCGGGCCCGTTCTGGTTCCGCGGAGTCGGAAGGGATGGGTGGGTGTAGCTGTTGGAGGAAGCGGTGGAGGAAAGGCCGCGCAGCGAGGAAGCCTGCGGCGTAGGAGCTTCCCGGGGACCGTGGGAGGATGCTTACCTCACACCCGAGAGGGTAGCACGCGCTTCCTGGAGGCGCCCCCACGCGCGCGCGTCTGCGCTCCGAGGACCCCGGGGCTTGCGTATGTGCGGTGTGCGCCCAGACCGCCAGCTCCCCACATGGGGCAACCTCAACAGACGCTTCCTCTGCAAGATGGTGTTGCCAGAGGGAAGTAGTGCAACTGGAGATTCGGCTACTCAGAAGGGCATAGACCCAACTCTTGGCTAGACTTTTTTTTTAAAGATTGAGTTTCTTCTCTGGGGATTCAGCGGTGCAGTTCGCTGGTCTAGCACGTCTAAAGAAAGCTCTGGGTCCATCCTCAGCTCCGCAAAAGCAAGCAAGCAAAACCCAAATACTTCTGCTATATTTTAACTAATTAGATCCTGGAAATAGTTGATTTTAGCAGTCATGGTGTGGTGTCCTTGGGATCAAATCGTCAGTCACAGTGTTCCTAGTCCAAGCAGTTCCTCCAGCTCACGAGTCTGGGTTATGGATGATCTAGATCATTCAAGGGAACATGGACACTGGAATATGAACACTGTCTAGATTCTAGACGAAGCGACAGCAGCTACACTTGGAATTCTGGCCTAGTCTCATCCACAGCCAAGGCTGTTATCCCTTTGGAAACTATAGGCTTGTTTGACATAGGAACAATCAACTTAGGGTGACCGGTCAGGTAGCCTGAGACACAAGCCTCCCAGGCCCAGTTTATCATGCCGTTAGCTTTTCAGCACTCCCTGCAGCAGTAATTTGGACGACCAGATTCTCAAAGTTGTTGGCAGGTTGTGAGTGTTTTCCATACACGTTCCATCACATTCTGGTACAGCCAGTCACTGAGTTTGTTATGACCTCAGTAAGTTGATTTCTGTCCCTCGCCTGTTAAAACGGGGCTGGAGGGTAGTATACAGAATTCTTGCCAGGATGAAAATATTTGATGCTGATAAAACACTCAGTACAATGACTGGCACATACCAGATCCTCACCCTTTTAACCTTGCCAGTGCGAAGGCCTGTTTCACATTCAACTTGAATTGGAAAGCTCTCCCCATCTTATCGAGTGTCTGTTTTCCTCAGGTATTGGACAAATAGTTTTCTATTACCCACGTGTGCCACTTAGGACTGTAAAAGTCTTCTAGGTGTGTGCGTGTGCGTGTGTGCGTGTGTGTGTTTGGGGGCCTTATGTAGTCCAACCTGGCCTTAAACTTCTTCCTCTCCTCACCTCCTGAGAGCTGGAATTATGGGTATTCACTACCACACACAGTTCTATACAGAACTGGTTATGGAACCCAAGGCCTGGCAAATGCTAGGCAAGCACACTATGAGGTTTGTTCCTAAGCCCCCAGTCCTAAGTTTCCTAATCCATTGTCATTCTACATTTCCATTTAAATTCAATTACATTTGAATGCAGTAATCATATTTCCCCTTCCAAACCTACTTGTGCAAGTCATTGCTTCCGAAGCTTCTCCTTTGTGAAAGGACCACAAATGCGTGCTTGTACTAATTTCCCCTGTGGGGATCCTTACTCAGTATAGCTCAGCTAGATACCATATCGATTCCTTCTCACCCACTACCTCCTAAGTGCCTCTTTCACTCCATCCACCTCCTAACACTTTTTTCTACCTAGCTATTCTGCAATCTATACAGTCACAGTCTCTACTGCCCTCCATTCTGTACTTTGACAGACATTTTATGGTTGGTGTATTTCTTCTCTTAATAAAATCCTTATATCTCTACTACCTAATTTTCACTTATCTTCTGGAGCATGTGTGACTTTTTTGTTGTTATTGTTTGTTTGGTTTCTCGAGACGGGGTTTCTCTATGTAGATTTGGAGCCTGTCCTGGAAGTCACTCTGTAGCCCAAGCTGGCCTCGAACTCACAGAGATCCTCCTTCCTCTGCCTCCCAAGTGCTGGGATTAAAGGCATACGCCACCACTGCACATGTGTGACTTTTAAAGTTAGCTGTGAGTTCAAATCTTGATGCTGCCACTTATTACTGATATCCCCTTAGGTGAGTTCTTGAACCGATCTGAGCTTTAGTTTCTGTGCCTGTAAAAGGCAGAAGATAATGGTACTATCAATATAGTGATTGGGGAAAGTAGGCCCAGCATATCCATTTCTTAAGGATGGGAGTACGTTCTGAGCAGTGTATCAAGAGATGATTTTTTGTTGTGTGAACTCAGTCTCATGGGACAACAGGTGCAGTCTCTTGTTATTCCAGTTTGATCTCTGTTGCTACGATCAACACCACTACCAAAAACAACTTGAGGAGGTTTCTTTCATCTTACCATCATTAAGGGAAGTCAGGGCAGGAACTCAAGCAGGGCAGGAACCAATGTAGAGACCATAGAGGGAATGAGGCTTACTGGTTTGCCTCCATGGCTTGCTCAGATTGCTTTTTTTAAATACAACTGCCCAGAGATGGCACTGCCCACAGTGAACTCACCTCGTCTACATCAATCAAAAATATGTCCCCCAGACTTGCCTGCAGACAATCTGATAGAGCATTTTCTCAATTGAGATTCCCTCTTCTCAGATGATCCTTGCTTGACAAAACAGCTAATCAGCATAGTTGTTGGCCACCATGTTATGAGGTATATGTCTATATTAGTATTTTCAAAATGGACACATTAATTTGGGGAACAATTTAATAACTTAGCTTCTTCTTTCCTCTATCAACAATTATATTAATGACAGGAGAAAATTTGTAAGTGGGAATATGACTTTAATTTTTAATTTTAATTTTTCTAATCTTTTAATTAAAAATCCATTTATTTAGTGTGTGTGTGTGTGTGTGTGTGGTGGGGGCCATGTAGAGGCCAGAAGACAACTTTTGAGAGCAGGTTCCCTTCTACTATATGGGTTCCTTGGAATAAACCCAGGGTGGGTGGGGGGTGTTTGTGGGAGTGAGCCTCAGGCCCCGTAATTCTCAACGGAGCTGCCGCTGCGGCCATTGCTTCCTTGCTGCGTGAGTGCTGCTCCGCTCGCCCAGCCTGGCCTCCTCAGGCCGCCGTCACCAAAAAAAGAAAAAAGTACTTATGTTTAACCAGTCTTGGTAGTTTTTAGACTTGAATGTAAAATATCTCCCATAGGCTCATGTGTTTGAACACCTAATCCCAGCTGATGGTATGATTTGGGAAATTAGGGAAGCTTAAGGATTTGAGCCCTGACTCCAGAATGTGGGTTGCTATGGGCTGGCCCTTGAGGGTTATAGCCTTGCCCCTCTTTTGGTCCCAGTCTCTCTACTTCTGCTCAGTCACTGTGATGTGAATAAACAGCCTTATGCTCCTGCTGTAGTCCCAGCTACCTCAGATGCCTTGCGTTTCCCACCGTGATGGACTGCACCCTCTCAAGACAGTGAGTCAAAGTAAATTCTCCCCTTAAGTTGCTTTTGGTCAGTATGAAAAAAGTAAGGGCCTGGCGGTGGTGGCCCACGCCTTTAATCCCAGCACTCGGGAGGCAGAACCAGGCGGATCTCTGTGAGTTCGAAGCCAGCCTGGTCTACAAAGCAAGTTCCAGGAAAGGCGCAAAGCTACATAGAGAAACCTGTCTTGAAAAAAATCAAAAAAGAAAAAAGTAAGGAATGCAGGAAATTGATACTGGGAAGTAAAAGCTGTTGCTGTGATAACCCTGACCACATGGTTTGTATGTGTTTGGAAGTAGAACACAGGAGGAATATGGAAAGAGCTTAGAGCCACCGGCTAGCAAAGCCTTAGTATGCAGTAAGCTCACAGTTTTAGGGTAAAGGAGGATGTCAGGTTGGCAGGAGTTTAAGAGAGCTAGTCATATCCTGTCCCTAATCAGGAGCAGAGAACACTGGATGCATTCACTCTAGTGCTGAGCTTAGTTATGTGTTTCAGAATCCTCTGCCTAGGGAATGGTGCTACCCACAGTGGGTGCACCTTCCCACCTCGTTTACTGTAATCAAGATAGTCCTTCATAGACATGCCACAAGCCAGCCTAATCTAGACAGTCCCTCATTGAGACTCCTTTCCCAGGTGATTCTAGAATGTACCAAATTGACAAAACTAACCATCACAATAAGTAGACAATGCTCAAGAGTTACAGGGTCTCTTAGTTACGGTTCTATTGCTGTGAAGAGACACCATGACCAAGGCAACTCATGGAAAAGGAAGCATTCAATTGGGGTCTTGCTTACATTTTCAGAGGGTTAGTACATTATCATCACGGCATGAAGGAGACAGGCAAGGCGCTGGATGGAACAGCAGTAAGAGCTTTACATCCTGATCTACAGGCAGCAGGCAGAGAGAGAGAGACACTGGGCCTGGCCTGGGGTTTTGAAACCTCAAAGCCCATTCCAAGAGACACACCCCTCCAACAAGGCCCTACCTCCTAATCCTTTCCAAACAGCTCATCAGCTGGGGACTAAGTGTGCAACTATATGAGCCTGTGGGGACCACTTTCATGCAAAGCACCACAGGGTCATAATGCCTTGCACCAAAGTTCTTGAAAGTCACTGAATCAAGGCAATATGTGGCAGGGTCAGATTCCCTGGAAGAAGGACTGGAGAGCCACTGTATGAAGCCTCAGTTGCAATAGAGACTTCAGGACATTGTAGATATCAGAAAAATGGGATGTCTGTGGAGGAAAGCTGCCCACCAAGTAGAGCTGCCCAGAGATTAGCCTACATGTGCCTCAGGTGGACCAGGGCCATCCAAACCCATTGGTGTTCTGATATTGTTACCACAAACCTTGAGTAATGGACATGGAGCTGTAGAGTTTGTGTTTTCTCTGCTAGGTTTTGGTCTTGCTCTGGTCTAGTATTTTCTTACTATAGTTCCATCCCTCCCTTTTGGAATGGGAATGTTTAATCTGTGCCATAGTAGGTTGAAATTAGGTAAGTTGATGTTTTGATTTTCTGGGGCTCGTAGCTAGAGTGCCTTCATGATAGAAGGTATTTTTTTTTAACTTTTGAACAATATTGGAACTATAAGCCTTTTAAAAAGTATTTCTTTTCATTTCATTTATTTATTTTTGTGTGTGTTACAGGTGTTGGAGGCATATGTGTGCAATGACATGTATAGAGGCTGGAAGACAACTTGTAGGAATCTGTTCTCTCCTTCCACCACAAGTATCTTGGGGATACAACTCACACTGTCCGGCTTGCTGGCTCACACCTTTATCTGCTGAGCCATCTTGCCAGCCTGACTGTAGGAAGTTTCAAAGTTGGACTGAAAATATGTTGCATACTGAGATAACATGAACCTATGGGAGCCATGAGTGGAATGTTAGAATCGGAATTAAAATGTCCTGTGGTGGGTAGCCATTCCAGCTTTGGTCTGGAAGCTCCAACCCCCACTGAGGCTTTGATAACTATCACACCTACAAGATGGGGCCAAGGGAGGGCCCTGAAGACCCAAGATCGGGATGCGCCGTACTCTCTTGCTGCTGGGAGCCCAGACGCTAGGGGTGGATGGAGGAGAGTTCTCCAGAGAACACCGCCCGGACTACGCTGCGTCTTTCTCAGAACCCTCAACCTACCTATCCCTTCATTTGTAAGTTACACCATTAAATAAATCTCCTTTTAACTACGTGGAATGGCCTTAATAATTTCACCAATAATGTCCCCTACAGACTCCTGGGTTTGATCACTTGGCCTTCAACTGAGGGTGTTTTGAAAGGTTGTGGACCTTTAAGAGATGGGCCATACGTGCAGAAAGTAGGTTTTCATCTGCCAGGCCTTTTCTTTCATGATGCACTGTATCCTTATAAGCCATGAGACCAAATTAACCTTTCCTCTCATGTTATTTCTTGTAAGGTATTTGGCCACAGGGTTGCCAGGTTGTAGGAATCATGATTGAAAAATCCCAAGGTATTAACTTACACTTGTTTTGTTCAGGAGGAAACAAAACAAATCAGTTCTGTTTACATTTTGTCTATGTATTGCTAAGGATGGATGGACCCAGGTGTGTGTGCGCCAGGGTGTGTACTGCGGTCAGATTCCCTCCTTCACAACGTGTGTTCCCGAGACTGAACCCTGGCACGCCCACATGCACATTCACAGAATGAGCGCATAAGTAAATGCAACGTTGAAAGTTTCTGTCTCGAGACTAGAAGTTGCGGCCACATCTCTAGCCATCCAGTATCTGCCGCTGCTCTTCCCGCCACTCTCGCTGACAACCATAGATGCCCCCAAGCACTGTCTTTTCTTCCATGCTTAGGAACTGATCTCAAAACTCCAGGGCCTTTTAATGCTTGCTTTCGAGACAGCCTCATTGTATTGCCAAGACTGGCTTTGAACTCAATGTTGCAGCCTCTACATTTCTACCCCCAGGTGCTAGGATTATAGATGTATGCCACCACACCCAGACACAGACACTTTTTTTTTTAATTGTAAAGCATGAAGAAAAAAGGAAGAGGTTGTTATTTTGGCAAATCTTGAAGTGTCTGTCCTTGTTCCTTAGACCCAAGATCGACTTTTGTCTTGCTTCCTTTTGGTTTCAGTATTTGTGTTGTAATTACAGATTGGTCTGTGTCGTAGTGAAGAACTGAAGAACTTCTGCAGGGATTCTGTGTTTATTTTCATCTCTCACTGTCCTCCCCTGGCTCCATACACAGACTCCCAATTGGCACTTGTGTGGAAGCTGTCGAAAAATCAAAGACACAGTTTTGATTGTGAATCTTCACTGCCGGCTTGATTGGATTTAGAATCACTGTAGAAGCATACCTTTGGGGAGTGTACCAGAGCTTTCCAGAAAGATTTAACTAAGGAATATAGGGCTGAAGACTTCACAGAATAAACAGGAAAAAAACCATTATTCATCTCTCTGCTTGCTGACTGTGGATGCAGATGGAGCATGATGAACAGCCACCTCATGTTCCCTCCACTGTGCCTTTCCCATTAGGATGGACTATATGGACTATATGGCTTCTTAAACTGTGAACCAAAATAAACCCTTCTGTGTTGTGGAGTATTTAACAGTGCAAAGATGTGTTACATTTGTTTATGCTGCATTTGTTTAACGATGTAATGTATTTAATGATGTAAAGGCGTGTTGCATTTGTTTATGCTGCAGAATATCACTTTAACTGTGTAATGGTGTGTTACATTTGTTTATGCTGGATTTGTTTAATGATGTAAGGATGTGGTTAATTATGTAAATATGTGTTACATTTGTTTATGCTAGATTTGTTTAACGATATAATGTATTTAATGATGTAAGGATGTGTTGCATTTGTTTCATCTTGCCTACCTAAGGCACCCGATTGGTCTAATAAAGAGTTGAATGGTCAATAGCTAGGTAGAGAAAGGGTAGTCAGAGCTGGAGGGCAGAGAGAATAAATAGGAGCAAAAAAAGAGGGGAGAGAAAGAAGGAGAAGAGAATGAGGGAGAAAGACAGGGACACACCTGGAGCCAGAAGCCAGGCAGGTGCCAGCCAGATGTGAGAAGCAGGGAAAGTAAGATACACAGAAGGAAAGAGAAGCGAAAAGCCCCGAGGTGAAAGGTAGATAAAGAGAAACAGGTTAATTTAAGTTAAAAGAGCTAGCCGGAAATGAGTCCAAGCTAGGCTGAACATTCACAACTACTAAGTCTCTGTGTCATGATTTGGGAGCTGGTTGGTGGCCCGAAAGAAAAAGCCTGGTCCATTTCTGTCGTTACTTCTTGTCAGGTATTTGGTCAAAACAACAAGAAAAAACGACTTACACACAGTCCCATCTCCAAAAAGACAACAGAACATTAAAAAAGATGTTTGGTGTCTCAGAGTAGAAACCCCTGGGGAGGAAGAGTGTATTATAGCATCATGAAATATCCTTGCAGTTAATTTTCAAGCCAGTTTTTCCAGGCTTGATACAAAAGGATAGGTTAGCAATGCTTTAAGAAATAAAAGACATACACATGTGTGCTCCCAATGATATTACCATCTTATCCTTCTTATTTAAAAAACCTTTGAGCATAGGTGTTATGACAAAAGTAAAACTAGACAACCTGATATAAGTGGCATCGTGATGGGAAAAAATCCTGTATGATTTATTATCTTCAAAGGAAAACATTAGAAACTCTGATATTTGCTATGGAAGACAGATTTCAATGGCAGGTAGGAATGACAACAGAGAAGTTATTTCTAATAATAAATGAGATAGTGTTGGGATTTTCAACAGAGTTCTCATCGATCCATATAACAGGTTTTTAAATTTGTGGTGATAGCAATTGCAATGCAACAAATAAAGACATTCATTTAGTAATGAACACACTCATTTCTATCTACTTCCAATCTGTACTCTCTTGGGTCTTAAGAGGGGTGCTGGCATGCTAGTGTTTCTCACACTGGGCTACAGATAAGAATCACATGATGGTGCTGTAGAACCTCAAAGGGGAATTAATACAACCCATTTTTATTGGTACATATATACTCCAAAGAATCTAAATCAAGGATTCAAATGGTAGATGGAGTTTTCCTGTGCCATGGCTGCTTCCCAAATAATCGACATGGAGACTCAATATTAATTACAAATGCTTGGCCAATAGCTCAGGCTTGTTACTAGATAGCTCTTACATTTAAATTAACTCATATTTGTTATCTATGCTTTGCCATGTGGTTTACTACCTTTTCTCAGTATGGCATGCCTATCTTGCTCTCTCTGCATCTATCAGCGACTCTCACTCCACCCTTCTTCATCCCAGTCTCCTCAGTTTGATTGTCCCACCTAACTTGATCCTGCCTTGCTATAGACCAATCAGCTTCTTTATTAACTAATGAAAGTAATACATATTAACAGTGTACAAAAGGATTATTTCACAGCACAAATGTTTATGTACTAATGTTCACAGCAACATTAATAATAGCAAAAAAATGCTGTAAAAATTCAAATGTTAGATGTGGTACATAAATACAATAGAATATTGCTCAAATATCAAAAGGGAATGACATTTCTGATCTATGCTACAGGAGTTGGGGTTGTAGCTGAGTGATAAGAGTATATGCATAGTTTGTATAAGGCCCTAGTGCAATCTCTAACTCCAAAAATATACGAGGACTGACACCGGTTTTAGCACGGATGAACTCGAAAAGCATTATGCAGTGAATAATCCAGATGCAAAAAGACAAACATTCTGTGGCCTGAATTAGATGAGGCTCATAGAATACATCATAGAGACAGAAAATAAGAGAGGTGGCTTCCAGGGGCTGGGGAGCCAGGGAAGTAGAAGTTAGTTGTTTAATGGAGAGAGATCATGTGGGGTGAGAGTGGATACTGGTTATGCCATGCTTGTGAATGCACTTCATACCACTAACTTGGCCACTTAAAAGTGGTTCCAATGTAGCCAGGCTTTATAGCGCACGCCTATAATCTTAGAATTTGAGAAGTGCTGGAACAAGGTCAGGAGTTCATGCATTTTCACCGTGTCCTGTGTTCTCCCACATTATGAGTCGCCCTCAGATACACAGGGAATTTGAGGCCAGCCTGGGCTACATTATGAGCCTCTACCTCAAGATGAACAAGCAAAACCAACCAACCGAAAAGTGAGGCTGGGAAGATGGCTGAGTGGCTCAGAGCACTGGTGCTGTTCCAGAGGACCTGGGTCCAGCTCTCAGCACCCACATGGCGGCTCATGCCATCTATAGCTCCAGATCCAGGAAATCCGACACCCCCTTCTCACCTCTGGAGACATCAGACATGCCTGTAGTGCACAGACCTACATGCAAGCAAGATACCCATACTCATAAAATATTGTTTTTAGCATTTAAAATAAAGACATCAAAAACCAAAACAAAGCAACCATGCCCATAAATTAAAATGGTAAATTTAATTTATATCCTCAAGATTCACTTGAAAAACCCTAAGAAGTGACTGATATCTAGCCCCTAAACCCCATAGACTGATTTTAGTTGGCTTGGGTTGATTTTTCTATCTTACATGTAATGAGGCCTAAGAAGGGATGCATTTCCTGCAGGATAGTGGGGCTCATCCTGGAATCTAGAGAGGAATCATTCGGGAAGGCTGAGTGTGGTGGGTTACCTTTAATCCCAGCACTCAGGAAGCAGCTTCTCTATTCTAGACTCTCCAGACTCCAGAACTATAAGCCACATAATCTTCCATCATTCATAAACGACCCACTTGAGGAGCGCTGTCCTTTGGGCCTCACATTGCCTTTGCCATGGTGAATTCTAAACAGCTGCACTTATGTGTGAGAGGCCCTTGCATATGGGGCCTGTGAACATTCCCTCATGGTGGTGGTGGGGATGTGTGTGGTGAGAGGCTCATTAGACCCAAACATGAAACTACAGCTACTCACTCACTCATGTCTCCACCCCTCAGCTATATATAATTCTGCATCAGCTGCATGTGGTTGTATGCTCAAAATCAGCATACAAGAGACAGGAGGTGCATGGGAGAGACTCTACCTATGCAGATTGTAGGAGGTCATCAGCCGTGCTAGGCTGGAGTTTTGTAACGATGTAGCTATTTGGTGGTGGGGGTGGGGAATCACTCATAAGCAATCCCTTACCCGTACTCCTGTATATAAGCCCAATAAACTCATCGGTTCAACAAACGAGAGGTGGGGGACATCATTAGTTTGGTCTTTCATTGGTGTTCTATCAATAGTGAGTGGATGTTTGTGCATTGTCTTCCCAGGGAAGGTAATGGTTCCTGCTTCTGTGTTTTCTCCACCACAGTGGATTGTATCCCCTCAAATCAGGAGCCGAAATAAGTCTTTCCTTCCTTCCTCCCTCCCTTTCTCTCTCCTTCCTCCTCCTCCCCTCCCTCCTTTTTTTTTTTTTTTTTTTTTTTTTTTTTTTTTTAAAGATTTATTTATTTATATATACAGTGCCCTGTCTGCATGTGTCCCTGCAGGCCAGAAGAGGGCACCAGATCTCATTACAGATGGTTGTGAGCCACCATGTGGTTGCTGGGAATTGAACTCAGGTCCTCTGGAAGAGCAGCCAGTGCTCCTAACTACTGAGCCATCTCTTCAGCCCTCCCTCCTTCTTTCTTTTCTTCCTTTCTTCCTCCTCTTCCCTCCCTCCTTCCCTCCCTCCCTCCCTCCTTCCTTCCTAAGTTGTTCTTTTCAGGTATTTGTCATGGCAACGCAAAAAAGTAACTAATAAATTGGCTGTGCAGACTTCCATGTTCAGTGCTAATCAGGTCACACCCATGGAGCACCTTAGCTGACCTGCTCCAACATCCAGTCCATTTACATTTGGACAAGACCTTGGAGCCTAGGGAAGTCTCTTTTCTCTTCTTTAACCTCTATTACAGTGCTTCTCAAAGGATGGTCCTACATCCGCAGTGTCAGCATCATGGGGAGCTTTTTAGAAATGCAAAATTTCAGGCTCCAGCACAGACATCCTGAATCAGAAAATGGAGATGCCCCCCCCCAACATTGTGTAGCTTCCAAACCCCCACAGGGGATTCTGGTCCATGCTAATGACTGAGAATGGTTCCCCCACACTAGAGCTTCAAAATATTTTGGGGGCAATAATTTCTTTATGATCCCTCTCCGTCACATAGAGATTACTTCCTGTTTCACATCTAAATTTATCTCCTTAAAGCTTTGAAGGGTGGAGCCCTCAGTCTTCAAAAGTGTAAAGAGACTGCTCTTACATGCCTTTGTGGGCAACAGCCCTGGGTGGGTCTCAGCAGAAGGGGAACCAAGGAGGAGATGAAGATGCAGCTGTCACTGAGAAGAGGACACCAGGGCTGATCCTTGCTCTCCTTCCCTTGACCATCATTTAATAACTGGATAATCCAAGACCCATGCCAAACAGGAGCACTACATATTCAGCCATGGTTGAGTTTTAAGGGTTAACAACAGGAATCTAAGGAGTTGGGGACAGTGTATAGTGGAGATGCTGAGAGTCTCCTTTATTGGTCAATATTAGTCCAGAGATTGCCTGAATAAAGAGCACAAATCTGTATAGTCTTCAGGAACTGAGAACACATGAGGAATAAAAATGCCCCAGATGACGGTGATTTAGAATTTGATGCTTATTTCAGGGGACCCAACTTACAATGCCATTTTAGCATCCTGTTACTTCTGTCGTCTTGAACTCGGCATGTACCCAAGCGCATTGATGTCGAGAAAATAGTAAATTTAAAAGCTCCCGCACTGACACTCTTATGTAGCAATGATTATCACTTTCCTCCCAAGGGAAGCATTTCCTTTTGGACTGAACTTTCACTTCCTAGCCTCAAGCCAATGCCAGCATCTTTGTACATTCTTACTTAGGTGTGTGGTATGTGTCAGTGTGTGGGGTACCTGCAGAGGCCAGGAAAGGGTAGCAGAGCCTCTGGAACTGGTGCTTGTGAGCTGCCTGATGTGGGTGCTGGGAGCTAAATTTAGGTCCTCTGAAAGAGCAGCAAGTATTCTTAACCCCTTAGCCACCCCTCCAGACCCATTTTTTTTTTGTACACTCTTTGATGCTGTGATGACTTTAAGTTGAGAAAATGGGTTTTCTGTGCAGAAATTTTCCAAAGAATTTTATCACTAGAAGTGATTTATATCCCTTAGTTTATTCAATATTAATCAAATTATGCCTTCCTTTTCCTGGGTACCACTTTACAATTTACTTCATGAATTATTTGTTTGTGCATTTAGATGTCCCTAAATTTTATGGCAGATTCCACTGGGTTGTCCTCTGGGACAAAACCTTTTAATTTAAAAAATACAGATTTATTTTTGGAAATAGCATCGAGTATTCTGCAGCCTTCTAGTCCATCGTCACTGGTCAGATCTGCTTAACCAACAGTGACTCGGTTTCATCCTGGCTGTCCTCTGAGTTCAACACAGACTGCCTAGTTCTGGTGACTTAAGTAGTTTTAAGGGGCTTCTGTTTATTCAAGTGCTTCAAAGCTGTTTGGGAACAAGGCTGTTCCTAGAACAGAAAGCACAGGCTAACGAGAAAAACAAAACAAAACAAAACAAAAAACTTAAATGCTCCCATCATTCCTGAATTTGTGGTTGTGCTGTGTCAGTCTGTACTCAATGCAATAGCACAGACTCTAAGCCTTGGCTGCAAACGTTGGGTTTTTACCCTCTATGTTTCCTCCCATTGTGGTTAGTTCTTGGGAGGGGCTTTCCGGATGCACACTCTTCAGTGTGTTTCCTAAAATATTTTGCATTGTTTTGCATGAACGTATTTCCTACCTTGTGATACCTAGGTCTCAGAGAGCTAATATACAATATAAACACAGCCATCTGAACATGGTTTGTTACAGTGGTGAGGGAGGGCATCTTTATCCAGAAGATATGTGGTAAAATGTAAATAATATAGAATGTACTTCACCACACGCATTTGAAATGAGTAGTTTAGTAGCATTAAGTTTACAATATGAGGCAACCATTATCTCTATTAATCTCCAGAAGTTTTTCATTATACTAGATAGAAAGTGTATCTGTAATTCCTCATTGCCCCTCAATAATGATCATTCTCTTTTCTGTTTCTATGCATTTGATGCCCAAGGTAGTTTATATAACTAAAGCCATTCGATTTGTCCTTTGTGTCTGATGAATTCACTAGGCATGATGCCTTAAAGGTTCAGCCATGTCACAGGGTGTATCAGAATATTATTCTTGCCAGGCATGACTGCACAAGCCTCTAGGATAGGCAGGTAGATGAAGGAGGATTTCGTATTTCAGGCAGCTTAGGGCTACATATTGAGACTGTGTCTTAAAATAAAAATCTTTTGAAGCCAGTTGTGATTGCATACACATATATAATCCCAGTATTCAGAAGGCTAAGGCAGAAGGATTGCTGTGAATTTGAAACCAGGCTGGGCCACATTGTAATACACCTGCCTCAAAACTTTTTTTTTAAAGGCTGAATAGTGGTGTGTGTGTGTGTGTGTGTGTGTGTGTGTGTGTGTGTGTGTGTGCGCTGTACTTTGTGCATTCATTTATCAAGTGATATACATCTGAGTTATTTCCTCTTGCTGGCAGTTGTGAATAATGTTTCAATTATCAGGGTGTGCCAGGACCTGAGTTTCCTGAGTCCTTTCTTTCAATTCTTTTGGGCATATAACTAGCAGGGGGGATTGTTGTGTTGTATAGTAATTCTGTTTAGATTCTTTGTGGAACTAAAGAAAATAAAAAAATCTGAAGTATCACAGTTTGTCTTCACTAACCACAAGCTGCACTCAGGGCCCCAAACATGATGTAGTAGAATGTCTTCAAAACAACATCTACCACAAAACCTCAGCGCCATTTAAACCATGGTGCTTAGAGTCATAGATACAGTGCTAGTTAGTTCTTATTGTCAACTTGAAATAACCTGCAGTCACCTGGGAGTGTAAACCTAGACGGAGTAACTACTTAAATCAGATTGGCCAGTGGCTACATCTGTGCAGAGATTTTCTTGACTGATGATTGATGTGGAAGGGCCCATCCTACTGTGGGTGGCACCATCCCTAGGCAGGTGGTGCTGGACTGGATAAGAAAGCTAACTGAGTATGAGCCAGCCAGCAAGCCAGAAAACAGCGTTCCTCCATGGTTTCTGCTTCGAGTTCCTGCTGTGAGTTCGTGCCTTGACTTCCCTCAGGAATGAATTTTGACCTCTCAGTATAAGCTGGAACAAACCCTTTCCTCCCCCAAGTCACTTTCTGTCAGAGTGTTTTATCACAACAGAATGAAACTAGAACAGGTACAATTTACCTTGACACAGAGCATGGTGTGTAAAAGCAGTCCAGTTCCTGCATCTTGTATATGCCGGGGAACAGGTTCAGTTCCCAGCACCCACGTGGCAGCTCACACCATCTGCCTATCACTCCAGTTTCAGGGCTTCTGATACCCTCACACAGACAAAACATATATATATATGATAACACCTTTTCTTCATGGGAAATTTTACAAGTAAGGTAAAATCGCTACTGATAAATTGCAAATACTTAAAGGACAAAGGGTACTATCCTTAATATAGAAGGCATTCTTACAAGTGAACAGAAAGCTGGTCAGGATGATGGGCAAAGAACGTGGATCGGCAATTTACAGGCAAAGGCATTCAAATGGCTTTTGAAAATATGAAAAGACATGTGCTCTCTTTTTAAATAACAGAAATGCAATGAAAAAATGCAATAATCCTAATGCCATCGATTAAACTGACAGATAAGAATATTGACACTGTTTTGACAAGAATACTTCAAATGCAGCATCTCATATTATTAGGGAGAATTTGAATTAAACCCAGGGCCTATGTATGCTAAAAAAAAAAAGTGCTTTACCACTGAGTAATGTCCCAACCTATAAATTGGTTATTACTCTTCAAAAGATGATATAACAATATCATCTATCAAAGTGAAAATGTATTTACTGTTTCACATAGCAATTACATTTCTAGATTTTTTTTCCCCAATTTTATTTTCACCAGTGGTGTAAGCCATAATAATAGATTAAGCTTCTGTTTGAAAGAATGTTACATAAGCAAACCTAAGGAATTGGACTCCTGGGCAAGCGACTTCTTCCATTGTTTAAATCGTATTAAAGAACATTTCCATATTAAGGAGGGCATCGTCTTAATGCGCCTTCCTATTGTTCCAATTTCTCTAAAAAATATGACTTCTCAAAACTAACACTTTGAAGGAAACATTTGCCCTTTTTTATATTAAAAAAATCCTTTATTTTTAGGCATTTAAAATATGCATATATTATAGGGGGGGTGGGCCGCTTAATAGACTGGGAGGAGAGGCAGCAGATTCTGTGAGTTCGAGGCAGCCTGGTACAAGTGAGCTCCAGGAAAGTGCAAGCTACACAGAGAAACCTGTCTCGAACACAAATGCATATATTCACCAACTCAGAGCCATTAGGTTACTAACACCAGAGTGACTATGAATGCAGCACCAACTTCTCCTTCTCTTTCATTGCTGAGGCAATCTTACTACACAGCCCAAACTACAGATTCACCATCCTCCTGCCTTAGTCTCCAAAATGCAGGAATTGACTGACACGTACGTACCACCACATCCAGCCTAAGGCAGCCTGGAAAAACATTGGGTGGACAGTAAGTACCAGGTGTGCTGGATAGTTTTATGTTGGCTCAACACAAACTAATCAGGGAGGAGGGAACTTCACTGTAGAAAATGTTCCCATAAGATGGGGCTTTAAAGCTGGGTGTGGTGGTGCGCACCTTTCATCCCAGCACTCGGGAGGCAGAGGCAGATGAATCTCTGTGAGTTCGAGGCCAGCCTGGTCTACACAGTGAGTTCCAGGACAGACAGGACTACACAGAGAAACCCTGTCTTGAAAAAAAAAAATGGGGCTGTAAGCAAACCTGTAGGGCATTTTCTTAATTAATGATTGATGAGGAGGGCTCAGCCCATTGTGGGTGGTGCCATCCCTGGGCTGGCGGTCCTGGATTCTATAAGAAAGCAGACTGAACAAACCGTGGGGAGCAAGCCAGAAAGCAGCACCCCTCCACAGCCTCTGCATCAGTTCCTGCCTTCAGGTTCTGGACTTGTTTGAATTCCTGTCTTGACTTCCTTTGATGATAAACTATGATGTGGAAACATTCATTGAATAAACCCTTTCCTCCCCAAGTTGCTTTGGTCTTGATGTTTCATCACAGCAATAGTATCCCTAAGGCACCAAGGATGGACTATTTATCTCCAAGTTACTGGTCAGGGAGGTCCTTCAAGCTCCCAATACAAGGCAGGCGATTTTCACTGTAATTGGTTGCCCATCAGAAATGGATGGTAAGAGCCTGTTGCTGAAGATACCGCACACTCCGTTAGACAGACATAGAGAAATCAAGCTGGCGCTGGGGTGGAAGCTTCCTTCCTGCTAGGTAGCCCTCCCAGTGATGGAGGATGCTATGCAAACTGCTGGGAGGAACAGTTATCAACAGTCTTATTCAGCTATGGATCTTGCATGCTCTACTGTCGGTCTGCCAGGCTATCTGTGCCTACGAGTATCACAGTGGCGAGTTTGTTATGGAAATAACCAGCTGATTTCTGATTGGATCTGAGTCCTGCTCCACAGGAAGGAGAGGTCATGTCTGGTACTATAAACCGAGTTAGAAGCCTGTGGCTGGGGAAATCACAGGCCCTGGTTGGGAAGCCACTGATATTGTTTTGCTAAATGGATATGATGTGCCCATCAGATTCCCTTTTAAATAATTATACATTTACATTGTAATTAGAAATTAGTGCTGCTCTCAACCTTGGTCAGAGAAGCTTCTTCTTCCAGTGGCCAGCAGTGACCGTAACTGGTCAAGATGTTGACAGCAAATGACTACTGAATGCTCATCCCTAAAGGGGACACCTCTGTCACTCCCTTCAAGACTCAGGAAACTACCACTGGCTTTCCTGTGCCTCCACCTTGCAGAAGACAGAAGGCTGGATCTTCTCAGCCTCTATAACAGTATGGGTCTGTCTGTTCCTCATAATGCATATATTCCCAATTCATTCCATATTTTATGGGGAATCCTAATGAATGTAAGGGCCTACATTTTTCCTAGAATTCAGTTTTATTTGAGTCTCCTCATAGAAAAATAGAGACCCCAGGATAACATTATCCTAAACACCAGATGATTCATGCACAAGAAATAGATATGCCCACTGCTCTGGGCGACTGTTTACTGGGAAGCTTTAGCTTCCATGGTGCTGTGGCAGTGTGGTAGTGATGGATATGGAAAGAGGATAGGAAGCTAATGCTGTGGGCCTCTCACTTGGCATGGGATCTAGATAGGGGAAAATGGGCTCAAAGCTGAGCGCCAACAAAGCAACCACATTTGGAGGAGTGTGTCGTAGTGCACAGATAGATGGAGTCTATGCCATGCAGCCATCTTTGTGGGGCTTCCACTCTAGAACTAAGTTCTTTTTTTGCCTTCAGGAATCCAGAACTGAGCAGCTTCTGAGAAAGAGGGCAATAAAACACAGAGAGAAGTGCTGTGTTTGCAGAGGGTACAGTCTTCTGGGAGAAGAGGGTGGTCAGCAAGGGTCAGAGTTCACCGGGTTAGCAAAACTGGACTCACAGCTCACATGAGTACTGCCCAGGCTGCCTTCAAACCTGTGATCTTTCTGCCTCAGCCCGCTGAGCAGAGAAATAGGGATGACAGGTATATGCAACTGTGTCTGCTCTTGAGTTTATTATCATCAATGGCTGTTCCGCTTGATCTGTCTCCGTTAAGCTCAGGATGTAGTTTTGCCTTTTATTATATTAACAGTATCTTGTATCAATTGTCAGATGTGAAACCATTCCTTGCATTCCTAGGACCCATTCTACTCTGTCATGTGTGGGGGATGGTCCTTACATGGTTTTAGATTCAATTTTATAATGCTTTATTAAGGATAGTTTTCATTCTTGTTGCTTAAAGGTTTAGGCCTTTAGTTTTATTTTACTGTAATATCATTGACTTTAGTAGCAGGGTAATATTGAAAAATGGTTTCTATTAACCAATTTTTTTCTAAGAATTTACTTTCTTATTTCTTTGCACACCTCATACTTTTTCATTGAAGATTTAAACTTTTAGGTAATATATTTTGGTAACTCCAAATTACCCCTCATTCCCAAAGATTATTGCTGTTCTTTGGTTTATTAATTTGTTTGGTTTAGTAGCTTGCCTGGGTCAATTCTGAAATTGTTCTTCCTCAAAGTATGTAGACATGGATTTATGTATTAGCTATTTATTTATTGCACTAAGAACCTGATCCAGGGTCTTAAGCTGGCTAGGCAAGTCCTCACCACTGAGTTAAATCCCCAACCCTTTTATATCTTTTTTTTTGGGGGGGGAGGGGTTATTAATTTTTATTTTTTATGTGTACGAGTGCTTTGCCTGCATGTATGTCTATATGGCACATGTGTGCCTGGTGCCCATCAAGGCTGGACAAGGGTACCAGGTCCCCTGGAAATGGAGTCACAGATGGTTGTGGGTCCCCATGTGGATGCTGGCCATCAAACCCAGGTCCTCAGGGAGAGCCCTCAATGTTCTTAACCACTGTGCCAGCTCTTCTTTCCCTCGGCTTCATTTTCAGTCCTAATTTTGTTTTGTTTTCTGAGATGAGATTTTACTAATATTATCCGGGATGGTGTCAAACACTCGGACTCTAGTGATCCTCCTGCCTCAGCTTCTCATGTGCTGGGAAAACAGGTGTGGGCCACTGCACTGCACCTTCATTAAATCGTTTCCTCATTAAAACTCACTCCTGACTATGACCCCCATATCTGAAAACTTGATAGTAGTTAATGACTGGACAGAGATTGTGCCCCAGCCCTTCAGCCATTATGTCTCCCACGTTCTGGCCATAGATTCGTGAGAACAGAGAGGAGTGTGGTTAAGTTTCTGCCGTTTTCAAGCCTGCCCCGAGGTTTACTTCTGCTGTGTCCTGACTTGAGTCTCCTGTTCATGCTAAAGCTGTGCTGGCAACTAGGTCCCCTCTGATCTGAAAACTTAGAGCAAGTTCACGGCACCTGTCTGTAGCCTCCGCCGCAGTCTCCTCCTCAAGCTAGTGACGACCGCCCTCTCCATGCGCCTGTTGCCAAGACTACACCATCACTGGCAGTGTTGAGCACAAGCATTTCTTCTGCTCTAGTTCTAATGAGTCCCCTTCACCCATGACAGTGAAAATGCCCATGACGGAACCTCTGTACTTCAAAGCAAGGGGAGGAAATGGGAACAGATTCCAGCAGAACATTGTAGAGATTCACTGTTATTGCCCCAAGCTGAGAAGGTTTTCAATCAATTGTTGCTTGCCTCTAGGTGATTTCCACAAGTGATTTTTCCAGCTTAATAGCTGTGGTTGGCTTTATTGATATTGTTTAGGTGTTTTGTTGTTGTTGTTTGATTTTTCTTTTCTTTTTTTTTTTTTTGGTTTTATTTTTATGTGTCTTTGTGAGTGTATGCTGTGTGTGAGGAGACCCTTCTCAAACACTCATAGCTCCCCAAAGCAAGAGACACCTAAGTAGTGCAGCTTGTCCTGGGGACACTGGCTGAACCTCTGACCAGACATGTGACTGGTACCAAGCCTCAGCCAAGAATGTGTTCAGCAGGGGAGGGTATGACATCACTCCTGCCATCCTACACCAGTCTTCACAGATCTGCCGTGCCAGGAAGACTAACACGAGCAGATAACCTCCCCACGTACCAGTCCTAACCCAAGTTATGGGAGCCAAGAGCAGCTAAGAACCCAATGAATTTGCTCTAAGTATTCAGATCAGTTAGGGACCGACTAGATCTCCACCCCAAAACCTCTGATGCTATCATCACAAGGACGTCCACTCATTTGTGAAGCTAAGAAAAAAAACTAAATGGGATTCTGGGAAGAGGGATGTAAAATCATCTGATAGAAAAATACAGTTTTAACTGTACTCAATAGAAGGGAAATCTCTCCGCAAACAAAATGTTTTTTCTCTTGCTTAAGTAGTGGTTTTCCCTTTTTTTTTTTTTTTTTTTTTTTTTTTTTTTGAGACAGGATTTCTCTGTGTAACTTTGATGCCTGTCCTGGATCTCACTCTGTAGACCAGGCTGGTCTTGAACTCACAGAGATCTGCCTGGCTCTGTTTCCCAAGTGCTGGGATTAAAGGCGTGTGCAACCACCGCCCGGCTAAGCAGTGGTTTTCAACCTTCCTAATGCTGGGATCCTTTAATACAGTTCCTCATGTTGTGGTGACCCCCAATCACAAAATGATTTTGTTGCTACTTCATAACTGTAATTTTGCTACTGTTATGAGTTGTAATGTAAATATCTGATATGCAGGATATATGATATGAGACCCCCAAAGGGGTTATGATCCACAGGTTGAGAACTATTAGCTTTAGCATCAGAAAAAAGAAATCATTTAAACATATTTTCTTATATTCTATATTGCTTTTCTTGGGATGGCGCTAAATGTTTGATCTTTTTATTTTCAAGTACAAACTTGTACTTTTTAATGTAATAAAAATGTATAGGCCTTACTTTTCCTCTTCAAAATCTTAGTTCTTCTATCTTTCCTCCGACTAAACAGAAGATTCAGAGCAAATGTCCTGGCCAAAGAGGGCTTAATTCCATGGTTTCTGTTTCTGATTGTTGTGTATCCACACTCTTCAAAATCTGTTATTAAAACAAAACTTCTAGTGTCTGTGGGCTGCTGAGATGATTAACAAAGCAAATGTAGTCAGATCTAATACATATGCATATATACATGTACATATATATTTCAGCTTCATTTATTCATTTTAGTTTCAATAGTGTATAAATTTCACAAAGCAATGGGCTTCATTTCCATACACAGGTCTATGTATGTTGACCTGCTCACCCATTCTGTTCTCTTCCTTGTCTCTCTGCCTCTCCTGTCCTTCACTGTCCCTAGTCTACGTCCCTGTCCACCTGTTCTAGCTCGTGGTGATGAGCACCATGACCAAAGCAGTCTGGGGAGGAAAGGGTTCCTTTCGTCTTATAGTTTACAGTCTATCACGAAGTCAGGGCAGGAACTCAAGGCAGGGACTGGGAGGCAGGAACTGGAACAGAGGCCACCAGGAAGGCTGCTGACCAGTTTGCTCCCAATGCCTGATCAGCCTGCTTTTGTATAGTGCATAAGACCACCTTCACTGGTGGTGGCACTGCCCAGAGTGGGCTGCTGCCCACCCCCCACCTCCATCGTTAATCAAGAAGACACCCCTCACAGACATACTTATAGGCCAATCAGATGGAGGTGCTTTTTCAGTGGAGGATCTTTTTTTCCTTGATGACCCTAGCTGGTACCAAGTTGACAAAAACAAAAAACAAAAAAAAAAACAAAATAAAATAACAACAACAACAACAAAAAAAAAAACCTAATACCCTCAATTCCACATGTGATAGAAAATACATGAAGCTTGCTGTGTGTTGGCTACTTTTCTAGTGGCTGTGATCAGAGACCAGAAGAGAAGCAGCCTGACTGAGGAACGGTTTGTTTTGGCTTACAGTTGTTGAGGACACAGCCCATGATGGTGTGAGGAAAGGCGTGGGAGCAGGTACAACAGGTCACATAGCATCTGCAGTGAGGAGCAGAGAGGGTGACGAGTGTGCTGCTAGCTAGCCTCCTCCTGTTCCTTTATCCCAGGACCCCAGTTCATAGAACAGCACTGCCCACACTCAGGTTAGTTTTCCAGCCTCAGCCAAACAAACGTTCTGGAAATACCCTCGCCCACAGCCAGAGGTGTTTTTCAGCGGTGAATTCTCAGTCCAGTCAAGCTGACAATGATTAACCATCACACTTGTCTTCCTGAGACTGGCTTATCTTGCACAATGATCTCCAGTTCCATTCACTTTCCTGTAAACATCATTTTATTTTTTTGAATGGGTGATTGAACAGTCTGTTGTGCATGGGTGCTGTGCTTTTTTTTTTTTTAACCTGTTCATCTGTTGAGGGAGCATGTAGGCTGATTCCATAACCAGATCATTGTGAATTCTGCTGCAGTAAATGTGGGTTTCCAGATATCTATGTTATTACATTTACTTTACTAGGAGACAGATGTAGGAATTCAAAAATTGATCTCGAAATAAATGAAGCCCCAGAGCGAGTTTCAACTGTCTCACATAAGAACTCTATGCATGTCTTCTTTCCTAGCCATGTCATATTGCTCTACTGTCCTGGGCCATTTGTTCACTTTTGGCTTTATCCTCTCCTGCTTTGTGTGTGTGACATTTGTTTATTCTTAACATTATTTTGGGTGCATTTGTTGATTTGTGTATTTAGTGTGTATATGCGCATGTACATGGAGGGCAACCTGCAAGAACTGGTCTTTCCCTTCTAGCAAGGGAGTCCCGGTAATTGGTTTATTCTTTATTGTCACACCTCCTTTTTGCCCCTATTTTCAAGTTTTCTCTCTTTCTCTGGGACAGACCTCAAGCTGAGAAGACCTCCAGTTCCCATGAAAAGAGCTAATATCTGCAGTCACAGGGATTTGGTTCTGTCTGTGTTCAGTCCCATTTCATGGATGTGTTTGCAAGGGGCTTTCAATATCTTTCTTCTCCTGTGTAGATAAAACTGAAGAGCTGAACCCCCGAGCTGTACATGCGATGTCTTGATATTTAACAAATTCAGATAGTGACTTTTTTTTTTGTCTCGTGAACCTCTTCTGCCCAGAACAGCGAGTCACACACTGTAACGTGCACGGAGGCTTTGCTTTTGAGGAGCACACTGCTCACCACAGAGTGAAGTTTCAGTCGTGGCCCTTTCAAAGTCACCCACTTAGAGGTGCTAATTTTAGCCATGTCTGTCTCACAAGAGGTTTCCTTCTAGCTAGTCCGTTTCCAGGTATCAAGCTTTAAAATACTTTTGTAGCGAGGCAAGGGGGCTTACCAAAGGACGCCTCTGGATTTTCCATGTCCTTTCTTGGGCTTGAACAAAATTCAAAGAAACGCCCATATCAAAACTACTTTGAAACAGGAATAATTGCTGACAAACTGAAGGACTAGAACCTGTGGCATTTTTCCATGGTTTCTCATGATTTTTATCCTTAGTTTCTTTCTTTCTTTCTTTCTTTCTTTCTTTCTTTCTTTCTTTCTTTCTTTCTTTCTTTCTTTCTTTCTTTCTTTCTTTCTTTCTTTCTTTCTTTCTTTCTTTCTTTCTTCCTTCCTTTCTCTTTCTTTCTTTCTTTCTTTCTTTCTTTCTTTTTTTTTTTTTTTTCTTTCTTTCTTTCTTTCTTTCTTTCTTTCTTTCTTTCTCTCTCTCTCTCTCTCTTTCTTTCTTTCTTTCCTTCTTTCTCTCTCCTTCTCTGTCTCTCTGTCTGTCTCTGTCTCTCTCTGTGTCTCTTCCTTTCGAAAAAGGATCTCTCTATGTAGCCCTGGCTGACCTGGAACTCATTATAAAGACCAGGCTGGCACCAAACTCACAGAGATCTGCTTATCTCTGCCTCCCAAGTGCTGGGATTAAAGGTGTGTGCTACTGTGCCTGACTGTGTTTCAGATAAGGTCTCACAGAGCCTAGGCTGGCCTTAAACTCTTTTTACAACTGAAAATGGCGTCAAATTCCTGAGGGAGTGGGTCCTGCCCTTTGTGTATTCTGTTCAGAGAACTTCGGAGGAAGATCGGTGCCATTTCTAAAGGAACAACGTAGGAGGTCGCATTTTCATCTCCCTCCCACCCTCCCCGGGGTTTTCCTAGCATGACTTCAAATGCCTATAATTCCCTCGGTGTGACTGCTTTCCTAAGAGGAGAGCAATTAAATCAAGGTCCTGCATAGACTTTGCAGAGAGCTGTCCTTCTCCAGCAGCAGCCAGTGAGGAGGGCTCCTCTGGATTTCAGCTCCCTGGGCTGTGTTTCATCAAGTCCTTTGCCAGGGCCTCTCCGGCAGGCAAGCGGTGTCAACAAGTGTCGCACCTACTGCAGAAAACGGCCCTCAAGTTTCATCACAGTGATGCTGAAAAATATTCTCTAGCCTCAGCAGTGACCTAGTTCGTTCAAGGGCAGGCAAAACATGCTCTTCTTCCAGAACTTGCTTGGACACGGACTCTTGCCTCTTAGGAAGACATGAGTTTTTCTGAAACAGACCCAACTGCACTTTGATCTGTTTGTGGACAGGACCCTGAATCTGAGTCCCTGTCAGGGGACAAGGACATAAGGACGTTCAATCAGTGCTTCACAAACAGCCAGGAGACCCCCAACAACGAGCCAGCCCTCCAATAACATCTCCCGGATAAACAGTATTAAAAAGTAAGTATGGAGACTTTAGTTTTTAACAAAGGATTTGGCTGTGCTTTAAATATCGCTATTGACATTTTCTACAACAGAGAACAAAGCAGGTTGTTTCCTTCTGAAACAGACCGAGGCTGGATGGGGCATTGGGGTGTATAGGGCTTTAATGGGGCCACATGCTCAAGGTCTTGTGTCAAGCCCCTCTGACCTCTGTGAAACTTGGGGACATTTTAAAATGTTTGTTTATTTTGGTTTGCCAATGATTAAAATCATTCCTTTCACATCATGTCTGTCTTAATGGTTAGAAACAACAAACATAAAAAATGGCCCAGAGGATCAATTTGTAAATGAAGATCATAGCCACTGTAAACGTGAGGCATCAAGGCAAATATTTAGTTGATACTAGCCCTGGGTGTTTGAATATTTTGTTCAAATATTATTCTTTTTGCATGAGGTTCTCTGAATGATTAGAAAATGTTAGCTTTCTAGGTGGGCAGCAGTGTATCATGCAATAATAGATCCAGTTTCTGGAAAGCCACTGGGTATTTAGAAATGATTTATATAGACATTCACTGCCACTAAATAGATTAAAGAAAACCTTGAGATTAAAAAGTCAGTCCAAAAGGGAAATCATTTTTAAAAAATGGATTCGTCATCGTGTTACATTTTAGTAAATTTTAATGGATACATTTAAACTTCAGAACTTCCAATTAAGGGTGTCAGTTACAGACATCTGACAACCATTTAAAAATAGATGTTTAAAAAGCAGGTCCAGCACTTCACTTGCTTCTGCTCAGATTATCTCCTTTCCACAGCTTCTTCCTTGTGCGAAGGTAACCTTCCTCAGTCAACCCAGAACCACGTTCTAAAGGCACAGAGTCTGATTATACCAGCATGCCAGCTAAGGGGAACACAGGGAGAGCTTGTGTGCTCTAAGTGAAACCAAGGATGTGACCAACCTTCTGTAGCAACCTCTTGACACACCCTGCATTAAGACATGCTGATGGCCAACAAGCAGGTCCAGATATTGGAAACTGGGATCTAAATACATTTAAGTCTCAAAGTACATTGCCCTTTTGAAGTATCTACCAAACATGGGATCACAGTTTGAGGACAATTTTAGTAGATCGGAGTTTGTATTCATATCAGATCCAAGATCCCGACTGTATTCATTTTGAACAGCCCTGTGCATCCTTACGTGTAGATGTTAGCATACACAAGGAGAATGCACCTGTGGGTGTCCTAATCTGTACGGCACCGAGGAAGCAGAATAGTCTTCCAGAAGGAAGGACAGGATCTGAAGCTCAATTTGGAATCCACCTCTAACTCTGGTCCAGTCTTCTCACCTGTAGAGTGAAGAGAGCACCCATTTTACCAGGATTGAGAGGGCATGGGATGAACACAAATACTCAAAGTATCCATGGCACCATAGTTTCTCAACAAAAGTATGTTCTTTACCTTTGTCATTAAAAAGTCTCTCCTGCAGTACCTCAGGATATGACCATAGTAACTATACAAAGTAATAGAAAGAAAGATAGAGAGAAAGAGAGAGAGAGAGAGAAAGGAAGAAAGAAAGAAAGGAAGGAAGAAGAAGAAGGAAGGAAGGAAGGAAGGAAGGAAGAAAAAACAATGAAACTTCTTATTGACAGTGGCACAATGAAAAAAATTAGATACTTTGAGGAAAATTTTGCACTTGAAAACAATGTGTCAAAACAACAATTTTAAAAGGAATCTGTCTTAGAATGTATTGATGATAAATAAGAGAAAACCCATTTTCTACTGAAGATGACGATATGCTTGTTATCTTAAAGGATAAGTAAAGATTTATCAGCATCATTTCAGAACACTTTTTCCATATCTACTAGTACCATGTTAAAGTCTGAGTGTTAGGGGAATCATAGGACTGGGAATAGCATAAATCTACACGTACAAGCCAATGTCTGTGGTTTTTGTGAAAACTATGTGAAGCAAGGCAGGAGCCTAAACTCACAGATTATAGTTTATGCTCACATTGATCAAACAGGCCGGGTAGAGCATGGAAGGAGAGATAGGAATTCTCTAAGGAGATTTACAATTGGTGGAGTAGAATAGACCCCACACCTGAACAGGCCATCATGGAAGCAGTGTGGTTTGTGGTCTAAAGACCACACACGCTATGAGGTCTGTAGTAGCTGATGAGGCACGTGAATAGAGAGACAAGCATCTTGCCTAGGGCTCATGGAATATTTCCAAAGAACTGTGACAGCAGACATCTGTATTGTCCCTTCCTTTTTGAACCATCTCGGGGTTTTCCCCCAGACAGATAAGAATATCTTGATGAATTCTTTGCCTGAGTTACTGGAAGGTCACAAGCAACCCCATGGTTCTCGGCTTAATTCTGCCTAAAAGGAAAATTAGAAATGTAGAATTATATAAGAAACGTGGGAGGAAGCAATGGTACCGTCTCATAGCATTATTGCCGTCTGGCAATAATGAAGGAATAAATACCTTCAAAGAAGGCAAAGAACACTAAAGAATGATTAGGGCTGGGGAGAGAGATTAGTCAGTAAGGTACTCGCCTTCCAAACATAAGAAAAAGAGCCCAATTCCCAGAACCCACATTAAAAAAAAAAAAAAAAATCCCAAAACAAACAAACAAAAACCAAAGGCATTCTGGTGAGTGCTTGTAATGTTGATGGAGGTACAGACAGGCAGATCCCTGGGGTTCACCAATCAGCCTAGCCTGCTAGGTGAGCTATACACTGATGAAAGACAGTGTCTTCAAAACAAAACGAACAAACAAACAAAAAAAAAACCAAACAAAATACACTCAGCAAGACGATTCATTAAAATAGAAAGCAGCTCACAGAGTGTTACCAAGAAGGCTCACTGGGTAGTGGTACCCACAGGCAACCCGAATTCAGTCCTGGGACCCCCATAGTAGAAGGAGAGGACTGATTCCTGCGGGTTGTCTGCTGACCTCTACATCCGTGGTGTAGCGCAAAAATGCCCACCACCACCTGCACACAAATATGTCAAAATAAAAACATAGCAACAACAAAAAATCAAAAATGAGGTGGATGGCATCTGAGGAACCACTACGGTTGTCTTAAGACCTGCACACATATTCGCATGCAACCCCCACAAGTACCACAGGACACATGTACGCACACACACACACACGCACACACACACACACACACACACACACACAATCTAGAACCCTTATTGGAGTTTCTGTAGATGCATACCTGACTAGGACACTCTGGGCATTGAGTCAAAGCCTGAATGCCAGACTAACAGGACCCTCAGCTCTAGATAGCTCAGCCTGGGCACCATGCATTTACCACACCAGAGCCAGATCCTCCATGGCTTCTAGGGTTTCATCTCAAGAGACATAGGTCTCCTTGATCTTCAACTTGCTTCTAGGTGACTAGGGTCATCTGCGCCTCAATCCATAGCTTAAAGAGTTCTTGAGTCTAGTTGTTCTTCAAATTCCAAGCATACTAGAATCCAGACAGCATGTTAAATACTTGTTGGACTTTACCCAAGAGCCTCTGGTTCTGAAGGTCCCACAAACCCTTGTTTCTTCCATAGTCTCATGTGATGCTGATGTTGGGATGCAGATGCCACCACAAGAGAAACAACTCTTTGGCTGGCAATTCCTAAAGACAAACTTTTTTCCCCCATGTGTGGTTTTTGGTCACTGGATTTACTCTCTCAGAGATGCTGAGTTTATGGACACGTTGTGTTAATGCTTAAAATAATCCGAAGGAGATAATCTCACCAGGCACTCTGCAGGCAAACAGTTCTCAGTCTGGCTGTGTGTGGGAGAGCAGTCCATCCTCTGGAAGGGGCTAGTTTTCTTCCAGTTGAGGGCATCAGGGTAGCCATTAAAGGAAGCAAGCTCTTATGTTTAAATGATTCAAAATGGGTGGGATTGGAACAGGTAGACATGGAAAATGTGTACCAGAAGTGAGAAAACTAAATACAACCACAAAGGGCAGAAAGGGAATAAATGTGGAATAAAACGAGTTTGGCTATACTTCCCACAGGTTTCTCAGTGCTCTCTTAGGGAAACACTCTTTGAGTAAGCCATCTAGTCTTCGATCTGTGTCGCTTCTGTCTATAACTTGGTGAGCTCCAGTCCTTTACTTCTGCCTAAAATCTGCTTGTTATGTGGAGTCCAACACAAGATCTGGAATGGAGAGTTAGCAGTAGGGATTTCAGGAACCAGGGTAAAGGAGGAGGGAGGCGTGGATACTTCAGTAAGTCTTTGAAAAGTAAAGTGAAATTAGCCTACCGACTATTGAAACAACATGGGGATTTATTGCTCATACAGTGGAAGAAAAGTCTAGGCGATGGATGGGTCAGGACTCATGTTCTGTCTCTGCATTTCTGGAGGCTCAGCTTCTCTCTGTTTTGGTTTCAACCTCAAGCCAGCTTTCTCACAGTCTCTGGATAGATAGCTTTCTGTCAAGAAAGCCTCTCTGACAACCCCCGACCCCACAGGTGTTCTCCTCTTTGTTGAGGACAGAATGAAAGGTCTAAGTCCTGCACTGGGTTGGATTGCCTCCCGCGCTTCTTTCAGGAATATGCAACACATGATTGGCTTAGACTTGGTGACTGAACTGATCAGCACCCAGGAAAACCATGATCCGTTTAGACCAACCAGAGCTCACAAAGCATGAAAGGTAGGGCGGGTCTGACCACACCAAGTCACCAGGAAGCTGGGTGGTGGGGGATGCGAGGACCAGTGGTTAGCGGGACACGGAAACAATGTTTTGGAGAACAGTCTCTGAAGTCATCCATTTACTTCCCTTGGTCTAAGGTTAATAGTAGGCTCATTCGTGCCTTAAAGCAGTGGTTCTCAAATTGTGGGGGCCGCATATCAGCTATCCTGTATATCAGATATTTACATTACCATTCATAACAGTAGCAAAGGACAGTTATGAAGTAGCAATGACATAATTTTTTGGTTGGGGGTCACCACAACATGAGGAACTGTATTAAAGGGTCGCAGCATTAGGAAGGTTGAAAACCACTGCCTTAAAGTCTTGGGATGATTCTGTTTTAAAGTACAGTCCAGGCAAATAAAAGTATTTTTCCACAGGGCAACCTTAACTGTCAATGGAGTGAGCCCTTGGATATAGTACTGTGCTCTGAAGAGCAGAACTTTCAAAAAAAAAAACCTTATTTCATTTCATATGTGTAAGTGTTTTGAATGCATGTATGTATGTGCACCACATGCATTCCTGGTGCCTGTGGAGGTCAGAAGAGGCATCAGATCCCCTGGAACTAGAGTTACATATGGTTGTGAGTAGCTATGGTGCCTAGCCATCGCTCCAGCCCCTGGAGCTCTTTAAGATTTTTAGATGTGATATTCTTTATCCCTAATGCATATCTTGCTTCCTATGATAGTGCTACCTCCAGAATACTTGGCAAATTTCTAAAGTGCTTGTGATTCAAGGTTTGCAGAAACCAGGCATGGTGGCATGCACCTGAATCCCGGCACTTGGGGTGTGGAGACAGGAGGCTACTTCTAGGTCAAGTCCATCACCGAGGGGGGTCAGGGCAGAAACTCAAGGCAGGAATCTGAAGGCTATCCCACACAGCACTACCTCCAACCAGGGAGCCATGGAAGACGCTGCTGGCTCTGTGGCTCACTCTAAACCCTTTACTAACTGAACTGAGTGAGTTCCCTGTAAATCTAATCGTTACTGCTATTTGCAACAGCATTTAAAATCTTTTCCCACTTAGTAAATAACTTCTACTGTTTAAATTAATTCAGAGTCCGGGTTGGTAGAGAGATGGCTTAAGAGCACTGGACGCTCTTTCCGGAGACCTGGATTTTATTCCCAACATACACGCTGGCTCACAACCACCTGCAACTCCAGTTCCAGGGGGATCCAATGCCCTCATCTGCCCTCCATGGGCACCTGGCATACATGTGGTGCAGACATACATGCAGGCAAAAACCACCTGTATACATAAGAAAAATTACAAAAGGAATAATTGAAAACAAAATATCTTCATGGCCTATGCCTGAATCTAAGGTAGGGGCGGGTGAGTTCAAGGTCAGTCTGGGCTGCATACAAACGTGCGTACATAGTACATAACACATATGCGTACATAAATAATAAATAACTAAACAAGGCAAGCAGAAGCAGTTTGTGAAAAGCTTTCTCTGAAATACTTTGGCAAGTTTAGAGGAGGGTGGCAAGCGAGCGGGGAGGCCACCCACTTCACTTGCCCTGCCATGCAGGGCCGTTATGCCCTCTGTCCGCGTACTGACAGGTGATTAGTTTTGTGTAATAAATTCAGGCTCAGTTCATTCTACCCAGAGTTGGTCCCGTTCTTCAGTGTGCGGCAGCCGGCAAATCAGAAGAGAATCCAATGTCTCAGGTTCTCCCCATATCATCCCAAGTCCTAAATTCAACAGCATTTCCCTCTCAGTCTGGTTTAAGTAAGGATTTTCCCAACAGGGATAACCCAGGGTTGCCTTGGGGGTGTGTTACAGTGGGGTGTACTAGGAGACTGGGTGAATGTGGAGAAGAAGGGGGCCAGAGGGGAGTGCTTTTCTTCTACAGTGCTCTTTTTGAAGGGTCTTGCTGATGCAACAGAGGATTGTACTCAATGGTCTGTGGCATTCAACCTTCAATCAAAGAAATAATCATTAACTCGAAAGAGTGGATCTCATTAGCCATAGGACCATGTTCCACCTGTGCCTGTATGCATGCATGCCTCGTGTGTGTGTGTGTGTGTGTGTGTGTGTGTGTGTATGTGTGTGTGAGTGTGTGAGAGTATGCTTGTGTGTATGAGTGTGCCTCTCTGTTAGTGTGCTTGTGTGAGAGTGTTTGAGTGTGCATATTTGTGAGTGTGTGTGTGTGTGTGTGTGTGTGTATGTGTGTGTGTTATTGGGAATCTAGGGCTAGACAAGTGCTCTAGGACTGAGCGATAGCCTCATCCCTCTTTTTACCTTTTACTTTGTAGCAGGATCTAACTCTGCATCAGCAGCTGACCTTGAACACGCCATCCTCTTGCCTTGGGCTCCCAAGTTGATGGGCTGTAGACATGCACCACCAAGGGGTGCGTTCCCTTTGCGCATTGCGAGCTTCCTCTCTTCCCTGTCTCTTCCCTGAAGGGGCCAGGATAAGATGATGGATGTGTATCATCTGAATATATCAATAATCATATTCAAGAAACCAAGACGCTTTCATTAAAAAGCTGTGTGACCTCGGGAAAGATACTTATCATGTCTGTGTTTTTCAGTATGAAATCAGGGAAGATCCTAAGCTCTGATATGTTTAACCTTGAGATATTTTTAAACTCCTTCCATTAAAGAATTGGAAATGAGTTTAAATGGCAGAGGAGAGGGAAGACAGGAGAGTGGAGAGGAGAAGAGGGGACGGGAGGAGAGGAGGGGAGGGGAGAGAGGAATCAGTGGGAAAGCTGTAGTCTACCAAAAATTTAAAAAAAAATTACAGTTAAAAATAGAAAGCTAGAGAAAACAGTAACTCCACGCCCAGCATCCACCTTGTCTTATCAGTGAACGCACAGATACTGTGAAAGTTCCATTTTATTATGTAAAGTCACTGTCCTTAAGCAATATCACGTTCCTGTAAATACTCAGGACAACTAGGCTACTCGATTTGTGTGTGTTTCTAAACATATTAAATGTACAAACAAGCGTATTAGGGCGTATTCGTATTTTATTACTCTGTGTGTGTGTGTGTGTGTGTGTGTGTTGTGTGTTTGCCAATTCATATGATGTGAGTGGAGGTCTGAGGACAGCTTTTGGGAGCTGGGCTTTCTCCTTCTACCTTGTGGGGTCTGAGTATCCAACTCCATTAGTTAGGCTCGGTGGCAAGTGCCTTTACCCACTGAACCATCTTGTCACCTTGGGATTTTTTTTTAAAGGGCTAGCGTACTTCACACTTCTATATCTCATTTCACTTAGCAATATGCTTCTGAGGTCACTTCATGTCTGTCAGACAGAATCTCCTCATTCCCTTTTAATACACACTGCTGTTAAAAGGCTCCACCAAGGGCCAGGGATGTAGCTGGGTTGGTAGTGTTTGTCTACACGCACGAAGTCAGCCTTCAACCCCACCCTCCAAAGGATCCCAGCACTGGGGAGGTGGCAGTCGAACAGTCAGAAGTTCAAGGCCACCCTCCACTACATAGGAGGGAGCTTGACGCCAGCCTGGGCTGCGGGACACCGCATCTCAGCAACGAACCAGGAGAAAGTTCTACTGGATCCACTAGATTCCTGCTAGCGGTTGTTTGTGTTGACTCCAGGCCTGTGATCACAGCAGAGCTTTGTCAGAAACAGCAGGGGCTCCCCAAGCACTTGTTTCTCTTTCTCTAATTTTAACACTTGCTTTGTTTATGATGTGTTTGCATGTCATAGAATTCACTCAGTTTTAATGCGGTGACTTTGTTTTACTGAACTCACCACATAGGTAACTATCACCACGGTTTTTTTTTTTTTTTTTTTTTGGTCACAAAAGATCTCTTGGGCCCATTTAGTGTTTAAAAAGATAATATCAGTATGGATTCATTGTACAAGAGATGGGCTTTGTTATGACATGTTAAAACACGTATATTGCATACTTTACTCATGTTCCATTCTCTGTTACCTTTTCTTGCCCCTCTCTTCCCTTCTGCTGGTCCCCAGCCAAATAGTCCCCTTCTTTCATGTCTCATCTCTCTATATGTTGTGTGTGTATGTGTGTGTATATATGTGTGTGTATGCATGTGTATATGTATGTGTATGTATGTGTGTATGTATGTGTCTATATGTCTATTATGTATGTATGTATGTATGTATGTATGTATGTATGTATACATTAACTTACATATATTTATTGTCGATCAGTCCTCTTCCCACCAGCAGCCACTAGCGGCCCTTGTGTCCTACCGCGTCCTTTGGATGTTTATATGTGGAATCATATACTGTGGGTCTTTGGGTCTGACTTCTTTTGCTGAGTCTGACTGAGAGCGTTTTGAGGTTCATCCATGCTACACCGTGCACATCCTTCGTTCCTCTTATTATTCGGTGGTATGACCATGCCACACTTCATCTATTCACCAGCTGGATGTTCTGGTTGTTTCTAATTTTGGGTACTCTGAATAATTCTGCAAATGACGTTTGTGTGGGGCTTTTGTGGAGATGGATGTTTTCACTTCCCTTGGCAAGGGTTTCTAGGTGTAGAATTGCTAGCTCGTTAGGTAGATTCATGTTTAGTTTTTTAGTAAACTGTTCTTCACAATGTCTTTACTATTGTTCCCTCCACGGGGGAGAGCCAGGGGCTCCTTCTGTTCTTTACACTGCTCTCTGACAGGCAGCCCTCCCGGGGCTCTGGTTTGGATCTCCCTGACAACTGAGGATGCAGAGCATCTTTTCATAGGTTTGTTTTCCTGTCTTTATTTTTCGTGTATGACTTAGCGTCATACCTGAAAGAGAACACGACACTCAAGTGTCGGCTTACCTGGGCCCACGTCACACGGCAGCCCTGCCGCGTTCACAGTTCTCTGTGGTGAGCCAAAAACAAACAAACAAACAAAAAACAAATAAATAAATAAAACAAAAAACCAAAGCAAAACAAAAAACCAAAACCAAAACAACTACAACAACAAAAATGGTCCCTTTTCAAGTGTTTGAGATGCCCTCAAGAACCCACCCACAGACTCATACTTTCTACCAATTTGTGTAAAAGACGTCATTTTTATAATTTTCCAGACATTAAGCCCAAAGCCACAGATACTAGACCACACTCACATAATGGTTATTTTGCTATTCAGAAGACCTTTATAAAAATGTAAATAGTGCGATACTTACATCATTTCTACCCTCTCTTCCCCCTCCAACCTCTTCCATGCCTCACTGCTCCCTTAAGTCACAATCTCTTGTTTAATTGTGTATGTGTATATGTGTGCATGTATGTGTGTGTGTGTGTGTGTATGTGTGTGTGTGTGAGTGTGTGTGTGTGTGTGTGAGTGTGTGTGTGTGTGTGTGTATGTATAAAACCTCCCAGGTAGTCATCTCTAAACATGTACATGATATGCACTTTTTTTTTTTTTTTTTTGGTTTTTTGAGACAGGGTTTCTCTGTGTAGCTTTGCGCCTTTCCTGGAGCTCACTTGTAGCCAGGCTGCCTCGAACTCACAGAGATCCACCTGGCTCTGCCTCCGAGTCTGGGATTAAAGGCGTGCGCCACCAACGCCCGGCGATATGCACTTTTTAAGAGCATAAATGTATATGTTTAGAATCTGTATACTTAAAAGCCTGTATTATTTTTTTAAAAGTAGGAAACTTGCCCTGAGCCATACAGGGAAAAGAAAGGAAAGCGGGGAGGGATTGAAAAGCTTGGTATTCTTTTGAATGAACATACTTTTTTTTAGGTTGATTTTGAAGCCCCCCCGCCCATGACTCCCTCCACTAACGCCAAGAATTCAGCACTCGTTTGTCCTCGCTAGCACAGAACGACAAATGTGTCCTTCTCACCGGCAGAGAAGCCACGCAACACGAACCATGGTCTGACTTAAGTGTCCCTTTCCCTCGGGGAACAGTCCGTGCCCAGTGGCTGGGACGCGTGGCAGCTAACCCAACCTCGTGAGTCAAACCCACTGTCGGTGTCTTCACGTGGGGGACAGACCTGACAGGAAGTGGCCACCCGTGGAGGAGCTGCAGCTGACCCACAGGGGCCTCACCACCAGCCCACAGCAGTGGTCCTGGGAACAAGAGTGGGAGGAGGCTTACTCTGCAACTTGCTTTCTCAGTGAGCGTTACTCCAGGAGACATGTTTACCCCTGAATTGGCATGTCACTTAAAAAAAACAAAAAAACAAAAAAACAAAACAAAAAAACAGCTGCACTGTGGTAGCCCACAGCAGAAAAGGAAACTGGTGAAGAAGCCGCCGTCTCCCCGATAGCCTCCACACTACTGTGACACCAGCTAATCATGTAACACTCTGAGGAGGCAGTCGATGTGGGCTCTGATCCTTACACTGTTACCGTTCTTGGCTGACAGGTGAGGAAATAGATTCGATACGGTGCCCAGGTAAGAGGCAGGGCTGCAGCTACCTCTGTTCCCGGCAGTCTAGGTTTGATCCAGAAGCCTAGGATGGTCATCTGTTCAGGAGAGCATTTTCCAACAGTGAGATTCCCCCGAATCATTGAGTAAGTCTGCAGGAATGTGGACAGCCAAGGTAGTCATCTTCTTGCCAACAGTAGTTCCCAACAAGTATTGCAGACTGGCCTAAACTGGTAATGACATTCATCAGCAAGCATTACAACGTGGACAAACTTGACAATATTATGCTAAGTGGAAGATTCTGATTATACGAAGTGTCCAGAAGAGGCAAATCCACAGGAATAGAACAGAACTTGGTGGTTACTGAAGGCTGTGTGGACTAGGACAGGGCATGGAGATGGGGAGATGGGGAGATGTGAGGCTTCTTTTGGGGGTAATGGCACACTCTAAAATTGATTGTGGTGATAATGGTTACACAAGCCAGATATAATGAAAATCATGGAGTCATAACTTTTCAGTGGGTGAAGTATGTGGTATATTAATTATCTCATTACAGAGGTGTTTAAATATCACGCTGGGTCAATAAGTCACAGGAGGTGTCTCCAACTTGAAACCACAAGTCCATAAGTGTGCCAAACCTTGTCATTCCCTGTACGGAATTTGCTATACTATCGCAACATACCATAAAAAAAATTGGGGTCTGGGGAGGTAGCTCAGTCATAGAGGACTTCCGAACATGTACAGGCCTCTGGGTCTGATCTTCAGCACTGCAACTTGGAGTATGAGGTGAAAAAATAAAAGTGACTTAGGTTTGTGCTACCACCATATGTAGCTAATTATATAATTATCCTGTCAGTCATACTGAGCAATAGCCACTTTAAAATCTTTCTTTCTTGTTTTATTTTTTTTTTTTCCGAGACAGGGTTTCTCTGTGTAGCTTTGCACCTTTCTGGAACTCGCTTTGGAGACCAGGCTGGCCTCGAACTCACAGAGATCCGCCTGCCTCTGCCTCCCGAGTGCTGGGATTAAAGGTGTGCGCCACCACCGCCCGTCCACTTTAAAATCTTAAATACACCTTTAATTTAAAAAAAAAAAAATTCTCGCCAGGTGTGGTGGTGCATGCCTTCAATCTCAGCACTCGGGAGGCACAGATAGGTGGATCTCTGTGAGTTCAAGACTAGCCTGGTCTACAGAGCAAGTTCCAGGACAGCCAGGGCGGTTACACAGAGAAACCCTGTCTCAGAAAACAAACAAACAAACAAACAAAAAACCAAAACAAATAAACAATAAACTCAACCCAAATTTATAGCCTTGGCTTCTATGACGGATCGAGCCTCTAGTGAGGAACAGCCCTCCTGCTGTCCAAGGGCAGCTTTTCCTGCTGCTCTGCAGGGTGGGCCCTCTCAGCACCTTGAGGATGGCCCATCTCCAGTCACTTTCCTCGGCTCTGTATTTATTCTGGACTGTTCATTACTATAAGTTGGCAATGCCCCTCCCTCTCTGTCTCTATGTTCATCTCTGTCTGCCTGTCTGTCTGTCCCTCTCCTATCTTCCTTCCCTCCCTCTGTCCTCTTCCTTTTGTTTCTGTCTTTCTGTGCTGGGGATCAGACCCAGGGTCTCTGACGTGACAGGTAAATATCCAGCCATTGAGCTGCACTTCTGCCTTGAAGGTTTCTTTAAGCATTTTCTTTCTCACAAAAGATGAGTTATAAGCATTTTTTTTTTTTTTTTTTAATTTTTTTTTTTTTTTACACATGTATGACTGCAGCCAGAAAAACAATTCATTACAATGTTTTAGCAATGTGGTTCTAATGACTCAGGACCTTGAGATCAGTCAGTGCTCTAAACCTCTGAGCCATCTCCCCAGTCCGGAGTTATAAGCATTTTCAAAATTCAAAACACTTCGAAACTTTTAAAGGTACTTCTTTCTACCTAGTTGGGAAACCTTTCCCAATACACATTACTATGACCATGAAGAAATATCTACAGGTTTCACATCTGTGAGTTTAACCACCTTTAGACCCAAATTACTTTGCAATAAAATTGTGTATGTGCTGCAAAAGTAGACACCCCCTCCTATTCCCTAAATGAGACTTTCTAACTACTCTTTACATAGCATCCGTGGCATACTGGACACTGTAAGTAATCTAGAGATGGTTCAAAGTATAAGAGGATATATGCATAGGCTATGTGCAAACGCCGTATCATTTTATATAATAGACTTGAGCATCCTCGGATCTTGGTATCTCAGGGTGGTCCCAGTAACAACCCTACGAGAAAAGTAGGGAAGACTGATAGATAGGAATTAAATCTGGGCCTTACAGCTATAGTTCACACTTATAGCTGCTCAGTGTGAACTCCTGAGCCACCAAATGTGCTTGTAAGCTAATCTAGAATGGAGTTGCGGGGGAATTCTCTTGCTGGCCTGTGCAAATAATTGGCCGTATACACTGAAATAGGCTCACCTGACTCTTACATGAGTTAAATATAATGGGTTACTCAGGGACCCCAGATGCTTCAGGGGTCCCCACATCCATGTTCATAGAAGTTCTGTAACCCAAAATATTGGAAATGCAGTTCCCTCTCTCTCCTACCAAATCCCCAAAGGACTCACACTCAGAAGGTATCCTTTCTTCAAACCTTCTTTTCCACTTCCCTTAGCAGGTCCTAGCAGCCGCTGGGCAGGCTAACTCCTCCTCGAGTCAAGTGTGCATGGCTCTTCTTGCTTTTGGATGCTAACATCTACCACCTCCGCGCTGCGGCATTTTCTACCCATTAAGCGACTCTGTGGAACTTCAGGCTTAAGCGCAGACTAGTTCCTGCGGAACACCGAGGGAAGATGGCAGCATATTCTCTTTAAAGGGGTGTCTTTGCCTGGGTGCGCAGAGAGGGAAGGGTTTCCATGCGGGGACTCGCCTCATGCTAAACTCAACAGAGCATCCTCAAGGGAAGGAGGCGTTGCCCACCTCAACAGTGGCTGGAGAGGCCTCAGAGGGCATGCGCGAGTGGTGGAGCATCCAGCCCTTAGGAGCGGAATGTTCAGGCAGGGTCGCCCAGGACGCTCTCCTGCCACTACCCTATATCCTGGTCCTACTTGAACAGGGAGTCCCTCAGTCTTCCAGAGCTGGGCCCTGCCAATGAGGCAAAGGTCCTGTCACACTGTGAAGTCCCCTGGGCTTGTTCTCCTCTCATCGAAGGCTGTGTGGGTGCCAGCGAGACCCTTAGCTAACGCTAGGGAATATTTCTCTGACAGCCACCTCTCTGGTATTAGACAGTCTGGAAAACTAGGAGGAAAGGGTGGAAACTGGGTGTTAATGGTTCAGAGGCTGACACGCAGGCTGTCTTCTGGTCTCAGCACCCCGGGACTGACCATTGACAGTTTCCAATGCCCTCTTCTCCATTCTTCCTCCCCATACTACCGCGGTCTTCGCCCTCCTTCTGAGCTCCGTGGTGTCTGAGGGTTGAAAGGGGAAGCGGACTCCTACTGTTTGGATAGACTTAGTTGTGATTTCCAATCTCGGGCCTCTATAAAGGACAGTGTTGGTGGGAGATGCCGATAGCATGTCTGACGGTAGAATACGAAAAACAAGTCCTTTAGAATCAGACCCACCTGCATTCTCGGGGCTACCTTAGGGCTCTGCCAGCTGGGATCCATGTTGCTCCCATGTCAGTCAGCGAGTCCTGAAGGCAGGCAGCCTCAAGGTAGCAGCCACTTGCTGTGATATCTTTAGCATGTGGATGAAACTTTCCTGAGCCTGTATTCCTCATGTCTGCAATCTAAGGGGTACTGACAACTGCTCCAGTTAATTTGAGATTCATTGAGTGACCTGACATTACCTGGTGACTAACGAGAGTGTGATGCCTGTGTCTACCAAAGAAGGCAGGCTTGCTCAAAAGTGCAAGCTCAGTTCCTCCCTCCCCTGGGGTGTTCCAAAGGGTCAGTAGTTTCCAAATTTCAACATCTCTCCCATCTCAAGATTCATTTGAGTGCAGTCCACTCCTTTTGGGGGAAGTCAATATATGTATTTATTTTGTATTTTTTGAGATAAGTTCTCATCCAGCCTAGGCTGGCTTCACACTTGCTGTGTAGCCAGGGATGACCTTGAATTCCTGATCCTGCTGTCTACACCTCCAGAGTTCTGCAATTACAGACTGGTTATGTGATGTTGGAGGTGGAACCCAGGACTCTGTGCATGCTGAGAAAACACTCTTATCAAGTGAGCTGTATTCCCAGCCTGCATAGCAAGAAGAGAGAGCCAGACTGCAGACGCATGGGCTTCTACTCGCTCAGCTTGGGCTCTCATAGCTTCAGGATAGTTCCACCACTGTTCAATTTGTGGCTCTCAGGCAGGGCTACCCAGCTCCACCACAAGCGACACTTTAACACTGCCCTCGAAGGAAGTGGAGTGCTAAGCTTCCAGTGGGGGGAGATCAGGGAGATCTCTAAATGTCTTGAGATGTGTAAGGGGGATCCTTGACACACCATCCCAGAAGCTCTCTGTTCCAGGAAGGCTGCTGAGGACCCTCCACCACTGTCTCAACTGCGGCTGGGCAGCAGAGCCACAGCACATGGCTCCTGGGATCCTGAAGGTCAGAATAATCACAGAGCATAGAGTGATGATGGCCTTGTTTGTGTTTCAGATCACGTGGCATGAAAGGATGACAGATCCAGGCTGCCTTCAGAGGCACAGGCTGTGTTTTTTATCAACGTTACTTTCCCAGAAGGTTCCGGAGAAGTCTGATGTCGTGCTTCGATGCATGATAGCTGGTAATGACCCCTAGACTAGCCACTACTCACCCCCTAGACTAGCCACTACTCACCCTAGACTAGCCACTACTCACCCTAGACTAGCCACTACTCACCCTAGACTAGCTGCCACTACTCACCCTAGACTAGCTGCTACTCACCCTAGACTAGCTGCTACTTCACCCTAGACTAGCCTACTACTACTCACCCTAGACTAGCTGCTACTTACCCTAGACTAGCTGCTACTTACCCTAGACTAGCTGCCACTCACCCTAGTCTAGCTGCTACTCAGCCTAGACTAACCGCTCATCCCCGACCCCATGCTTCTCTGCAGACCAGTTTTATTGGCTCTAAAGACAATGAAAACATTTGAGAAATTAACCTGAGAGATTTATTCTGAGTCATCAATTAAGCAACTAAATCCTCTATGATGTTTTTCAAGTGACTTCCGGATGCTGAGTGATTTTCCTCACCTCATGCCGTGGCTCTTGGTTAGGCAGCCCTCCCCCTGGCTAATTTTCAGACAATCTACTCTTCACTTGATGTGGCATCCAGGAACAGCTTGAATAATTTCACTTGATAAAATTGAGCTCTTCTGTCAGCTTTTAACGGTGTCTGTAGGTTTTGTAAATTTGCCTACCACTGAACCACCCTCAGGCATGCTAGTAAACAAAGAACAATTTAAAACTAAAGCAAGAGATGCCCAGAGGAAGTAAGGCCAAAGATGGGAACTACTCCTGGACTGGAGAATAGAGCACTCAGAGCTGATGATTGGGTACCAGTGGTCCAACGGTAAAGGGATTCCATTAAAAGTAAGGGGGCAAAGAATTGGCTCAGACGGTACAAGCATTTGCAGTATAAACCTGACAGCCGGAGTTTGTTCCCTGGGTCCCACACCAAGAGGGAAGTGACTCATGCAGACTTCCACAAACCTGCTGTGGCATTCTCAACAAATGCACATGTGTACGCCCCCCCACACACACAGATTAAGACAGAGGGACAGAGACAGAGAGAAAGACAGAGATAGAGAAAAAGACACAGAGAGATCCACAGAGAGAAAGAGACATACACACACACATACACACATACACATATATAGACACATACACACACACACACAAAGGGGGAAAAGGGAGAGATACACACATGCACACACAGAAATAAAGAATAAAAACAGTGATTTGACAGATAAGTGGATTTTTTTAAAAATCTATTTGGATGATTCTTTTCTTTCTTAAATTATATCTCTACCCTTGAAAACACGAAGGTCCTACACCCATGGTGTTTCCTTAGGGCAAACAGAAATCACTTACCCCCTTACCTTCTCTTCCTAACTCACAGGAGGAGTGTGGCCACAGACGTGACTACCCTTTGTTTGTAGACGTCAAGATGAAACCTTGTCTTTGGTCTGGAGGCTGGGGTACCCTACCCATCCGTACTCAGCCTCTCCAAGTCCATAGCTGGTGGCTTTCTCGATGCTCTTCGATGACCATTCAAACAGGAGAGACCCAAGCTAATCCTCAGTCTTCTGAGAGAACTGCCATGTGTTTAGACAGATCCTAAACTTGGCCACTGGTCCTCACACAGTAGCTGGACCATTCGGAATGGTTCAGGCAGTGACTCACAGAGAGATTCAAAAAGAAGGAGAGGAAGGCTGGGGGCGGGGGAGGGTGGCTCAGTGGTAGAACGCTTACCTAGCATGCATAAGACCCCCAGGTTCCATCCTTAGCGTTGGGAAACAAAGGGAGGAAGGAGACGTTTTAGGTGAGGTTTCCAGGAGAAAGGAGAACCTTCCAGGAGGTACCACTTCCCTATGCATGTTTTATTTCTGGCTGATGGTTCAGGCTCAGGCTATGCACAGGGAGAAACCCTGGCAGCAAGCAGGAAACTGGAGGAGAACAACCAGCCCTGATCATTCTGAATGAACAACTGGGGGTCAAAAGGTCCCAGGGGCCAGCAGCTCTCACATACTTCACATGCTTTCTCCAGGTAAAGCCCCACACACATGCAAAGGAGGAATTCAGTGCTTCCTAAGCAGGGGCTGCAGGAAGCTGGCTCGAGAGGGGGAAGAACAGGCAGAAATGAAGAAGAAGCCCAAGAGCCTCTTCCTCTGTGGGTTTCCAGGGAAGCTCCTCTTGACTCTTTACATCTGCCCGTAGGAAGTTGAGGCAAGAAGTTGCCGGGCTAGGGTGTGTCCTTGCATGTGGGCCTGTGTTCTTGGCCTTGAGGGCAGCTGCTCAGGCACCTACCTGAAGAAGAGCTGCCAAAAAGCATATATGTGGCCTTGGTATGCAGACAAGGAGCCGGACGAGTACTCTCAGATCTTGCTCGTACATGTCTTTCTGACTCTTACCATCCCGACCTCTTTTTATCTCCTTACCCTTTCTATATATTCCTTGGGGGGAACAGGGACTTCTTTGGGGCTCTCTGGGTTGCTTGCCAAAAATTAGATAATATAGAAACAAACCCCAAGACTGTTCCTGGTATGGGTCCAGAATGTATGTTGTTTTCCAACCCTGAACTTCGCTTCCTGCACAGACAGCACATTTGATGATTCTTGGTGGTATGGAGAACAATGAGAAAACTCTCTGGGACACACTGGAAACTTTCCCAAGGTAACAGGAAAGACAAAATTTCTACTGTGTGGGTTAAATTCTTCCACTGGCCCATGAGCATTCACACCCAACTAATGATCACCAGAGAAGGATGAACCCTGCTAAGGGAAAAAGTTGTTAGTGGGCCGATTTTTGTGATAGTGTCATTCACATATACGTAAGACCAGTCTAGAAGATTTATGCTCCTGACTTCTTCTTTATGAAGAAAATGGAATTTTTGTTCTTGTCCCATTCAAGCAGCTAACCAGCCTCAAACTTACTTGGCTTCTGAGATCAAAGGAGATGAAGCATGTTCAGGGTGGCATGGCCATGGACACATTGAAATTTTTTCATTACATTACATGTATTTATTTGTGTGTGTATATGTGTATATTTGTGTGTGTGTGTGTGTGTGTGTGTGTGTGTGTGTGTGTGTACAGGAACACTTATATTTGTATGACATAGCTCACATGTGAGATCAGAGGACAATTTGTGGGAGTTGGTTCTTTCCTTCTATCATGTGGGTCCCAGGGATGGGACTCAGATCATCAGGCTTGGTGACAAGTGCCTTTACCCACTGAGCCACCTTGTAGGCCCCTCTAGAAACATTAAAAAAAAATCTATTTTGTTCTTTCAGGTTCAGGTTTGAGCACTGTTATGTATAATTTCCAATGGGCTTGGAGTGTAGCTAAGTGGTAAGACCCTTGCCTAGTTAGGGTTTCTGCTGCTGTAACAAAGCATTGTGACCAAAAGCAACTTGGGGAAGAAAGGACTTATTTCATCTTACAACTCTCAGGTCACATTCCATCTCATTGAGGGAGGTTACGGCAGGAACTCAGGCAGGGCAGGAACTTCAAGGTGGAAACCGAAACCAAGACGTTCCACGGAGGAGTGCTGCTTACTGGCTTACTCTCCACAGCTTGCTCATCCTGCTTTCTTATAGCACCCAGGCATGGCATTACTCACCGTGAACTGAGCTCTCCCACATCAATCATCAATTAAGAAAATGCCCCATAGGTTTGCTCACAGGCCAATCTGGTGGGGGCGTTTTCTGAATTGATGTTACCTCTTCCAAAATGATTCTAGCTTGTGACAAGTTGACATAAAACTAACCAGCACTCTTAATAATTGCAATATCCAGCACCATACACATAAAAGCACAATTTTCTCAAAGGTAATGTGAGGATCTTGAGAGATGGCTTAGAAGCTTAGATTGTATACTGTTTTTTCAGAGGACTGAAGTTTGATTCCCAGCATCCAATTGAATGGCTTATAGTTGTAACACCAGCTCCAAGAGAATCCCTCTGGTCTCCTTGGGTATTGACACTCACATGCATATGCTCATGTTCAGATACAGACATATATCTAAAAATAAAGATAAATCTTTAAAAGAAATGAAAAGTAAAATGATCTCTGTGCAAATATAAAATTAATAATCAAAGGCTTTGTTCATCTCATTAGTGAATAAAAGAACTAGAGAATATTAAGCCTGAGGACTACATATTTATAGACATTTAAAAATGTCAGGAGAACATACATGGGTTAGGTTCAACACTACTTAATATCCTATGGAGCAGCAAAACCTTACAGTGTTATCTTTCTACTACACCAGTATTATGTGTATCTCTGTTGGATAAAACCTACAAGATGACATATAAGTTCACCAAATCTAGAAATTTTAATCAGTCCTATTACTGAGTGAAACAAACTCATTTCCCAAGATCAAGGCTTTTGGCCCCACATGACACCAAAAATCAAATACCACCTATATCTTTGTCTACTGAATATTTTTTTTTTAAATTCATCTTAGCCGGACAGTGGTGGCACATGCCTTTAATCCCAGCACTCGGGAGGCAGAGGCAGGCCGATCTCTGTGAGTTTGAAGTCAGCCTGGTCTACAGAGTGAGATCCAGGAAAGGCACAAAGCTACACAGAGAAACCCTGTCTCGAAAAATCAATAATAACAACAACAATAATAATAATAATTGGGGCTTTATTTATTTGTTTTGTGTGTAGGGGTGGGTACATGCATGCCACAGAATGCATTTGGAGATCAGAGGGCAGAAGCCAGCTTATGGAAGTCAGTTCTCTCCTTCCACCATGTAGGATCCAGGAACCAAACTCAGCCATCAGATTTTAGTGGCAAGTGCCTTTATCTGCAGAGTCATCTCCCTGACCATCCATCATGGTTTTGGAGAATTAAATTTTATTTTGGATAATTTAATTTAAAAAATATTTTCTTATGATCAAAGATAGCATTTTTTATTCTGTATTTCACTAACATCCCTTTATGCTTATTTCTAGGCCTTCTTGTTAATTCCCATTTATAGCTTTTTAACTTTTTCTGAAAATACTTAAATATTCTATTTTTTTAATCACCAGGTCAGCCCAAGCCAGAGGTGACTTGGTATAAGAATGGTCACGTCATAGACAAGGGAGGCACCATGTCCAGTTACGAATTCTTTGAGAACCAGTATATTCATCTGCTACATCTCTCATGGTAAGTGGCTTGGCTCCTGTGGACTGTTCACTAACATTCTGTCTTCCATGCTGGGCTGGTTTCTATGAGATCAGGCCAAAGGATTTGCTTTTCAAGTCCTGATCTTAGATGTTACTGGCAGGCAAAAGCCGAAGCACCCAGCAGTGACTAGAGTGGTCCCTCTACATGAATGGATTATCTGAAGATTTAATCCACCATGGGTTGAAAATATTTTTTAAAAAAATCTCATTGGGACTGGACATACTTATCTTCATTCCCTAGATCAGTGGTTCTTAACCTGTGGGTCACAACCCCCTTTCACAGGGGTAACCTAAGACCATCGGAAAACACAGATATTTACATTACAATTCATAACAGTAGCAAAATTATAGTTATGAAGTAGCAATGAAAATAATTTATGGTTGGGGGGGTCACCACCACACAAGGAACTGTATCAAAGGGCCAGAGCATTAGGAAGGTTGAGAACCACTGGCCTAGGTAATATAGTACACTAGTAATTTATATATAATTTATGTTATATTAGGCATTAGAATTAACATGGAGTGATTTGTATAAATATAACGTCATATTATATAGGAAAGAGATTTGAGCATCCTCAGGGGTGGCTATCCTGGAACTGAGATCTCCCTAGGATACTGAGGAGTAACTATATTTGTTGAGCTCAGGAACTTTTTAGCCATTGGTAGAGTGAAACTTTATCTAGAATTATTTCCCTTTGTTAGATGAGTGTTTCATCTAATCTTGTTCTTTCTGGAAAGCTAAGTAAGATTTCAGCACTGTTCTAACCTTCCAATATTGGATGAAGGAACCAGAAGTGATTGACCAGAACCCACAGCAAGTGGGTAAAGGGTTTAAGGTTAGAAACCAACTTCCAGACTTTATTTTTAGGAGGTAGAGGCAGGAGGATCAGGAATTCAAGGTCAGCCTGAGCTACATGAGATCCTGACGCTGCCCCGTCAAAAACAAATAAAGTATGGACAGTTCAGTACAGTAGTTTCTAGGTCTTTTTGTTCCCCCGGGAAATCTTTGATTACATGGAAGGCAGAGGCCAGATATGTAGAGAGATGTGGCTGTCCTGTTTGAAACCATTAGGAAGTCTGTGCCCTTGGTCCCTGCCTTATCTCACTGGTGAGAAACGATACCCATCAGCAGAAACGTAAGAAAGAAAGTGTTCATTTGGATTACGGTTGGAGAGGACACATTATATCACGGCAGGGAAGACATGGGAGAATGGAGCGACCCACTAGTCACATTGCATCTGCAGTGAAGCAGCAGAGAGTGGATGGGAAGTGGGACTGGTGAGGAGCCCTCAATGCCTGTCTCCAGCGACACAGTTCTTCCAGCAAGGCGCCACCTCTTCAGGGTTCTGTAGCCTCTCCAAACAGTGTCACCAAATGGGGACAACGTTTTCCAACACAGGAGCCTATGGGGGATGTTTTACACTCGTATCTCAACATTTCCCAATGCTACTGAATGCCCTCGGGCGGCTCCAAGGAGCTGGCAGTGTTGCAGGGTGTGGAAAAGACTGGTTGGCATGAATGTGTGCCATCGGGCCAGGGTCTGAGAAAAAGGGAGCAAGACTCGAGTTTGATGCCCATGTTTTTCGTTCTCTTGCTCTATGGCCTTGGTCAGTTGCTTAACCTCTCATTTTCTCTGTCTGCAAAAGGAAAGCAGGACTCAGAGAACTAAATACTTGGGTGCTTGTAAATTTTCATATAGCGGGGGTCGATAGCCACTAGCTTGCTTTCTTTTTTGTACGTTTTTATCGTGTCTTTTTATTTTGTATGCCCGTGTGCCATGGTATACAAGTAGAAGTCAAGGAACAGCCTTCAGGCGTCATTCCCTCCAACGCGTGGGCCCTAGAGATTGAAATCAGGTCCGCAGGCTTGGCAGCAGGCACCCTTACCAGCAGAGCCGTCTCTCGGGCACCTCCGCTGGCTTCTCTCGTCGCTCCTGCACCTTTTTGTTTAAAGTCAGCACCGAGATCATCTCACCATGGTGAACTCTTGTGACTTAACCGTCAGCCAAGGCTGGCGTTCACACTAGAGCGTGTTCGCCAGACAACACAGCAGGCCCCGACCTAATGCTGAAGATGGAGGTAAATAGCCAACTCCGTCTACATCCTCATGAGACACTCCAGCATGGAAGGTGGGCAGTGAACAGATGGAGACATTCTCCCTTCACCACGCCAAAGGTATCTAGCAGGCAGCTAAATTGTCATTTGTGGCCCCTGGGCAGGGCCTGGATTCTCAGGTTTCTTCACTCCAGTCCGGCCAAGGCATGCCCCCCCTCCACATCTCCATCTCATTCCTTGGAATCCACTGTAGGCTCCCAGGCAGTTCCGGGAACTCACGGCCCTGGTCAGTGTTAAGCACTCTCTCCTTCTGATCTTACTGCATAGGCCTTCCTTTAGATGCCTGCTTATTGCACCCCTCAGGATCGATGAACTCAGTGAGCCGTGGGTCTCAGAGATTCCAGGAACTCTCTTTGCTCCACACAGATGGATCCCTAAAGTCTGGTATAGTTCCCGAAACACAAACAGTTGTTAAAATACATGTATTTGGGGACTTGATAGATGGCTCAGTAGTTAAGAGCCAAGCTCGGTGCTCATGTAGAGGACCTGGGTTCAGTTCCCAGCACCCCAATGGCAGCTCACAACTGTCTGTAACTCCATTTCCCAGACGATCTGATGCCTTTTCTAGTCTCCATGGAACCAGGAAAGCAAACGGTTATACATATACATGCAGATAAAACACTCATACGCGTAAAATGAAAATAAATAAATCTTTTTAAATACACATATTTTTAGTTATTAGTTTATGTAGATAGGTATTGGCAAACTTTTTTTTTTTTTTAAATAAAGGCCCAGAGAATAAAAATATTTCATGGACCAGGCATGGTGGTACATGTCTTTAACTTAAGTACTTGGGAGGCAGAGGTGTTGGATCTCTGTGAGTTTGAAGCCAGGATGGTCAACAGAGAGAGTTCCAGGTCAGCCAGGGCTACATAGTGAGACCCTGTCTCGAAAAAACCTCCCCAAACCAAAAATCCAGAAGTAAATAAATATTTCATGCTTTGTAAGCTGCATGCCAGTATAAGCCACAATAATTTAACTCAGTCACTGTAGGGCAAAGAAGCCATAGACAATACATTTTAAAGAACAAGATGAACAGGGCGATGTTTCAGGAAAACCTTATTTACACAAGACAGACAGGAAAACAGATGTGAGTATGTCTATATATTCATTATCTGTTTCCTACACTTGATTAAAAAAAATGTTTGGATGTAGACTGGCCTCAAACGCCTTATGTAGCTGTTGTGGTTTGAATGAGTCTGTCCCCCATAGGCTCGTATCTGAATGCATGGTCCCCAGTTGATGGAACTTTTAAAGGGGAAGAATTAGGTGTGGCCTTGTTGGAGGAAGTGTGTCCCTGGGGGTGAGCTTTGAGGTTTCAAAAGCTCATGTTGTTCCCGGTGAGCTTGTTTTCTCTCTGCCTCATGCTTGTGGATCGAATATGAACTCTTAGCTACTGCTCCAGCACCATGCCTGCCTGCCTGCCGCCATGTGCCCCATCAGGATGGTTTTGGACTCTGATCCTCTGAAACTGCAAGTGTGCCCCCAATGAACTCTTCCTTCTATAGGTTGTCTTGGTCATTGTGTTTTGTCATGGCAATGGAAAAAAATAAGTAAGACACTGGGGCTCTGTGCATCCTCGGTTAGCGCTTTCCACTGAGTCACCTCCCTAGCCCTGTCCCATGCTTGTTTTTTCCCCTTGAGCACTTATGTATAGCAGGATTCTCAGTTGATCCTTTAATTTTTTTTTTTTTTTTTGTTTTGTTTTTTTGAGACAGGGTTTCTCTGTGTAGCTTTGTGCCTTTCCTGGAACTCACTTGGTAGCCCAGGCTGGCCTTGAACTCACAGAGATCCGCCTGGCTCTGCCTCCCAAGTGCTGGGATTAAAGGCGTGTGCTACCACCGCCCGGCTCAGTTGATCACTTTTAGTCTCACACTTAATAAAGAAATTTTATTTACATTTTGATCTTAAGGTAAGCTAATTCCCTTAAGAATTGAGATTTTTTTTTTCTGTTAATGTTCTCAGAGTTGTTATTTTTACAGGGCCGGGATGCTAAGAGACACAGAAGGCCACAAGGTCCCAAAGGCAGCTGGGCAGGCTGACAGGGTAAAGAGATAACGCAGAGAGGAGACATTGACAAAGGGAACTGGAACCTAAGTAGCATCAGGGACTCCCCATTTCTGTTGTGGGCCTAGCTAGAGCCTTTTTGTAAAACTGAAGATGTTGTGTAGCAGAATCTACTCCGTCAAGCTTCTGGCCTGCCGCTTTGACAAGCAGCTCACCTACTGGGAGACATATTTAGTTCTAATATGGAGAATGATGGTAGAGGCATATAACCATAGGCAACAGGCACACTTTTCTGTTTAGAGTAAATATGCTGGGTGTGAGTGACCTCTGAACATTCTGGTGTTTGATAACAGTTTTTCTGAACTAGGGGGACATTGACTGGGGAGCATTTTAATTCCACAGATTTTGGGGTCTCACTCTTGACCAACTAAATTTGAATCCCAGATGATTCTAATATGTGACTGAAGATTAAAAATGCCTTGCCTCCCAAACATCCCCCTGCAAAGACTTATGCCAGTGTATTAGATGCTGCTTAGGGAAATGAATAATGTCTTCATACCTATGCCTTCCAAAAATTACAAGTTAATTGTTCTAATAGCAGCCTCAAAGTATCTTGTCATTACTAATGCATGGTAATCCACTGGATTACCTCATAGACTATCTGAATTTGGACTTGGGATCAGTAAAAGTGACCCCCCAGTCTTCAGAAGCACTTGTTTCTCAGGGGCTTTGGGGTGGTGGTTGTGTTACAGGTCCAGACTGCAGTTCTGCTCTGTGACAGGTTTAGTTCCTTTTCTCATACCCGGGACAAAATAATCCACAGAAACAAGGGAGGAGGGGTGTGTTGGGCTCATACTCTCAGAGGACCCAGTCCACTGTGGAAGGGAAAGTGTGACGGGGCAGCTTGGTCTGAGGCAGCGGTTCTCACGTCTTTATGGCTCAGGAAGTAGAGAAAGGATGGGACGCAGGGTTGGAATGTAGCCTTCGCAGGCCACCTTCCAGTGATCCACTTCCTGCAGCCCAACCCCTCAGCCTCCTAAAATGGCATCACCGTATGCTCAGACATATGGGCATGTGTGAGGGGGACTTCTCAGATTGAAACCACCCTCTTTTAAGACCTGGTGGGACTCTTTCTCTGCTCCCACCCCCAGTTCTCCTCAAAGTCTCTTACTGGAAGAGATGCATCAGGGCTTGCTAGCTACAGGTCAAGGGTACTTGTCAGGGAATAGAGACAGAGAGCTAATAAAGTATCCGAGAGAGATACATCAACCATCACATTAACACCTACAGACAGCTTGAAAGCATTTTACTTTTTTTTTTTTTCTTTAAAAATATAGGAATTGGGAGGGGGGGAGGAAAACACGACTGAATGTTTTCTACCTCACAGTGAAAGCAAACAGCACCGATGTGTGTACAAATGGGAAACTGTGTGACCTTTTATGAATAGAATTTAAACATAAGAATCTGTCCAGGACGAACACCTTAAGGGACAGATCCTGTTCTAGTCAGGATTATTACTGCAGTGATGAAACATCATGACCAGAAGGAAGTTGGGCAGGAAAGGGCTTATGCCTCCATATGTTCATCACTGAAGGAAGTCAGAACAGGAACTCAAACAGGGTAAGAACCAGGAGGTCCAAGTTGATGCAGAGGCCATGGAGGAGTGCTGCTTACTGGATTGCTCCTCATGACTTGTTCAGCCCGCTTTTTTATAGAACCCAGGACCACTAGTCCAGAGTGGCTCCACCCATACTGGGCTAGCCCTTCCCCCATCAATCGCTAATTAAGAAAATGTGCTACAGGCTTGCTTACAGCCTGGTATTATGGAGGCATTTTCTCACCCGAGGCTCCCGCCTCTCTGATGACCCTAACTTGTGTTAAGTTGACATAAAACCAGCCAGCCCAGAGCCCTCTTGGTCACAAGAGGTGCTTTTAATGTTTTGGAGACAGGCTCTCACTTTGTATCCCTGCCAGGCCTGGCACTCACTATGTGGACCAGGCTGAAAAGAGGCATTTTTGAAGGTCAGGGTCACATCCTGCTGTGTTGAGAGTGTATATGTACAGAAGGCAGGTAAGAGGATAATGAAAGCAGCCCCGCTGGCATGCTCACCAACTCTGCTCTGGTACTGGCTGGGCTGGGGCAAGCCTGAAGGTTGCAAGAGAATGTTTACACAGACACAATAAATGAATGCGCCCATGAAATGAACAGGGTAGATATTATGCCCCGGAATCTATATACACTTAGAGCCTTGGACTCTAGCCTCATTTGGAAATAATGTCTTTGCAGTTGTAAATGAGCATCTATGAGATTAGAGTAGGCCCTAAATGAGGATTGGTGTCCATAGAGAAAGGGAGCAAGCTAGAGGAGGTGGATGCTGAGCAAAAGCATGAAGCAGCTACAGGCTAAGAATTGCCCAAGACGGCCAGCAAGTCGAAAGCAAAGGAAGTTTCTTCCCGAGAGCCTTCATGGGTAGCCTGACTTTGATGGCACTCTGACTCTGGACTTTTAGTCTCCAGACACTTGAAAGAATACATTTCTGTCGTTTATGTCACCTGGCTTGTGGAGATTTGTTACAACAGTCCTAGGAAACCCATGCACGGTGTTTCTGAGCAGCCAAGCAGGAAGAATGCTGCCTCTGGTCTATTGGACACAGTCCAGCAGCATCTTATGACATAGAACTGGCTCCTAGCACATACCCTGAGTTTATCTTGGTCACATGGGAATCATCTGCTGGTCAAAGTTAAAGAATACTTCCCAACTATGCCCCAAATTGGACATTGTACCACCTTCCTGTCACTAAAAATATACCAGAGACAACCTAGAGAGAAAGTTTTGGTTCACGGCTTTGGAAGCTCTGGCCCACAATTGATGATGGCCCCTTTGCTTTGAGGCCCATAGAGAGGCAGTGTATCGTGATGGAACTCCTGGAACACGTGGAGGAAAGCCATTCACTTCATGGCCAAGGAGCCCAAGAGAACAAGGAAACACCTGGACTCCTATAATCCACTTCAAGGGCATGTCCCCAATACCCAAAGGCCTCCCCAACCCTCCCATTTGTTTCTTTATGTTCATTCGTGATGTTTGAGCCAGTGTGAGGACTGGTTGGCCTGAAAGGTCCAAAATACTTTTACCCATGTATCTGGTAGCTGATAGCATAAATGTCTCCTCCACACTGATTCTCATCCCCCAGAGGCAGGAACTGACTTTCTTTCAGGACAGGTAACAGAGCTACAAGTCTCTGGTGCCCACTTCCACACCAAAAGCACCACATTATTGTGGCCAAAGAAAGCCATGTAGAGATAGGAACACAGACTACCTTTTGAAGAATGGAGTGGGAAAGTCATGTGTCAGCAAGGTGTATATACTCAGATTGGGAAATTAATGCCATTTTTTTTTTTTTTTTTTTTTTTTTTTTTTTTTTTTTTTTTTGGTAAAGATTATGTGTATGTATATGTGTCATGTGAGATACACATGGAGGTCAGAAGAGGACATTGGCTGTCCTGGAGCTGTCCTTATAGGCAGTTGCAAGCCACCGGATGTTGGTGTTAGGAATGGAACTCAAGTCCTCTGGAAGAGAAATACATACTCTTAACCTCTGAGCCATCTTTCCAGCCTCACCAAAGTCAAATTTTATACTCTGTTATATCCTCCATCCATGGATTATTTAGTGGATCTTTAAAAAAATCCACATATCCTTGTCCCTCTTAAAACAAAAGCCCCACTCCCCGTGACTACCCCTTTTCTGTGGAATACTTTTTATCAATTCTTAATCCACTCATTTATTCAACAAGAAGAACACTTAGTATTTTTAGTCACAGATCCAGTAAGGGGGTACTGAGTCTCATGTACATGTGCATGTGTGTGCAGGTGTATGTGAAGGCTCAAGGTTAATAAAAGTATCATTCCCCAATCTCTTCTTTTCTTTAATTTTTTTTAGACAAAGTTCTCACTGAGCCTGGAGCTCACTGGTTTGTCTAGATCGGCTAGCATCAGGCTCTAGGGGATTCTCCTGTGTCTACTCCCTAGCGCTATAGGTGCCCACTTTTTATATGGGTGCTGAGACTATGAACTCAGGTCCCCACATTTTCACAGCAAGCCCTTTACCCACTGAGTATCTCTCCAGCCCTTCTGATCATTGCTTACATTTTGCTGAGCAGACAGACCCCATGAGCCTTAGGACATGTAGCACATTCCTTCAGCTACTTTGGTCTGAGAGTTCAATGTCAGAGCTTGTTGTTTGTGTCTAAGAACTTTGTTCAATCCCTGAGAAAACCCTCAGTCCCTTTCTATGCACAATCACCCAAGGACACCTCAACCCTCTTAGGTACCCCAAAGCCCTGAGTGTCTAACTATGAATGAGGTGTAGGGGAATCTATGACTCAGTTAGTGACATCTTCATTTTTCAAGGAAATACCTCAGAGCACAGTCCGCTAATGGTGGAATTGTCACCATCAACTGCTTACAAAAGATGGGGTATTATTTCCTACATTAAGAGAGGAAACTGAGGCTAACTTGTCTGTATTGATATTTCAAGTTGTCTCAAATTGCTCTTTCTTTCTTTCTTTTCTTTTCTTCCTTTTTTTTTTTTTTTTTTTTTTTTTTTTTTTTTTCTTCTTTCTTTTCTTTTCTTCTTTCTTTTCCTTTCTTTCTTTCTTTCTTTCTTTCTTTCTTTCTTTCTTTCTTTCTTTCTTTCTTTCTTTCTTTCTCTCTTTCTTTCTTTCTTTTTTAGAGGCTCTCACTGTGTAGCCCCAGTTGACCTGAAACTCTATGTAGACCAGACTGACCTCAAACTCATAGAGATCCCCCTGCCTCTGTCTCTGCCTTCAGAGTGCTGGGATTAAAAGTGTGCACTACAACACCAAAAGAATGCATTTGGAACAGATTAAAACTGGCATTTTGGAGCTAGGAAAGAAAGCTAGTTTGGATCAACAGCACTTTTCTTCTCTGTTCTTTTCTTATTGGAGTTAAAATCCCACTAACATGTTTGATCAAGACCTCACTGGGTAGAAATAAAGATGACTGAATCTCATTATGTCCTGGCTAAGTGGCGATGGTTTTCATCCAAGGTTGGAAAGCATTATGTGAACTCTGTGTTCTGTGTGCTTAAGTAGGTGTAACAAATCTTAAGGATGACTGGTAGAATTTTCTAGCACTTAAAGGGCGTCTGTTCCCAGCATGGGGCTTCCCTGACATTCTTCCTGAATGAATTCAGAAGGTGTGTCTCATATCCATTTACCGTCACCATGCTTAGAGTCCTACTTGAATGGGTCCCGAGGGTCTGACGAGAATCTCCCATTTAGTCTCCAGGGTGATAGATCCCTTCCAAGAATCCGCTGTCCATCATCACTTCCCGGTTGTGACTTCAGTAGGTGACTATCTCAGAGAATGATCATAGGTCAGCTCTTAGCACATTTGCTCACCTGTTCCTGGAGACAGGCATTTGGTAGCTCTTGTGAGAATGCTAACCCTTTAGGACAAAGCATGTGAGTGACATATTGATCCAAGAGCCCCTCTTCAGACCTTGGGACAACCAGGGAAAGGTTCACTCATCAATAGTCACTGGAAATATACAGTCTCTTACAAGGTCCTTCTGTCCACATCTCCTGAGGACTGAGAGCAGACCAGGAGTGTTAGGGACATTCTTGGTTCCCCTCTGTAATGAAAGTCACAGCCCAGAGTTTCTGAGGATTGAAAAGATGGAGAAGTCTCACTGAGGCAGAAACCTCAGGATTCTAGCACTTAGGAAGGAGTGTTTGGCCAACACCCTCCAAGACTCTTAGTAAGAATTCATGGCATGCTTGTGGCAGAACTGAAACCAAACCAGGCCTGTGGGTTGGCAGGACTGTGGAGACAGACATAGGACTCAGGAGAAAGCTAAATGGGTGTGCAGGACTGTGGGGACAGAGGCAGCATGGAGGACAGGGTCCACTTGTCAACATGTCTCTTTGTGATAAGCAGCCTCAGACGTATTTTCTCTCCCTTATGCACACAGCTGATGACATCTCACCAAAGCCTTCAGGCCTTCTCTGTTGCACCCCAGGGCCTAGAAGCTTCTCCTGGCCTCTTCTGACTTGTGATAGACTCTCACTCTGTGGTAGGGCTGTCACTTTGTGCCTCTGTTTAGTTTGCCTCTGGGCTTTATCACCTTGGCTTCCTGCCTGGCCCTCTCCCTTGTCCCTGAGTCCTATGATACTGGGTCAGTCCCAGAACCTCCTACCCTGGGACATCAAACCAGGCTCAGCTGGACTTCTGCTAAGTAGGAAGGCCAGAGCTCTGGACTTTTTCAGAACCCTCTCCATAATATGCCACACCTAGAGATGGGATGGCCTGTGAGAGGCATTTGAATGTGGGGTGGTCTGATCGATGCTGCTTATTTTAATCTGATTGGGCTGCCTAATAAAATGCCATAGATGGAATGGCTTAAACACACAAACATGTTTCTTATTGTTCTGGAGGTTGGGAATTCCAAGATTAGTGTTCTGTAGTCAAGGTCTCAGGCTGGTGAGGTCCAGTAAGGGTGGGCCATCTTCCTGAATTGCAGAAGGCCATCCTCTCACTGGGAGAGGCAGAAAGCATGATTCTTCTGTTTCTTCTTATAAGGGTGCTAATCTTGTCAAAAAGGCCCTACCTTTTAGTGATCTAAACCAATCACTTCCATAAGCTCCATCTGTAAATACTACTATACTTACACTTAAAGCTTCAACACATGAATTTGGCGTGGTAGACACAATTCAGTCTACATCACTTTGCCAGATAAAAAAGGTGTCCTGGTCATGTTCAGGGACAGGCTAAACCAGGCTAGGAAAGTGCAGACAGGGACCCCTTGGTTCAGAATTAGAGATCTGAAGCATCCTCTGACACTCTATTGGACACCCGCGAGGCCACTCTGGATCAGATGCCCAAGCTCAAATCTTTGCCACACTTCTTACTAGGAAAGGTGGTTTAAACTTTATCTGCCTCCATTTCCATACCTGTAAAGTGGAAATACTAATAGCGCCTATCTTGCAGGGTTGAGTAAAGTTTAAACAAGGTAAAACACACGGAAAAAGTTTTTTTCAATAGTGCCTGTTGCTAGAAAATGCCAAGGAGACGGTAACTCTTTACTCTGAGGTCTCTTGTGTGCTGTAAGACACACATAGTCACTCTTTGGTCATGAGAATGTGAAAGTGGGACCAGGCTTCCTGGCCAAAGCATTTCAGAGAAGATGAGTCAGAATATGCCTCTGAATGCTTGACAGGAGTCTTGGGGTGGACTGTTGAGCTGCTAAAGAGTGACTGCTCCTTCTGTGGGTGCTAGGAAACCCCAGCTCAGGCCAAGAATGTAGGGTCTGCTTGGGTAAGACTCGTACACAGAAGGAATGTGGCTGCTGGAGCCATCAGATAGCCCAGGATCAAATCCTGGGAGCATTAACCGAGTTCTAAGCTGTCATGGAGCTTAGGGATGTGAATCAGGTCTCATAGCACATTCCAACCTCATGGCCTCGACCCATGATGTTCCTCCTCTCTTGAATGTTCTCTCCCAACATAGCTCTAGGTTTATTTAAAAAAAAAAAAAATACCTAGTCACAGATCCCATCTCTAAATAACCATTAAAACAGCACCACCTGCCCCGATCCTCCCCAGCATGGCCTGCTTTTCATGACTTGCTTCTCTCTTCATGTAGTTCGTAATACCATATACATACATGCTGACTAAAAATACACTATGGTATACCAGCTATGTGTACACGGCATCTGCACATGTGCATGTTTTGACACATAACAAACAGTGTATGTTTCAAGCGTTCAGTTTGATTAGCACTAACACATGTGCGAGTCTAATGGAACCATTGACCGTGATCAAGATTCCTGGAGCCGCAGGAGATTTCTTCTGCCCCTTCACAATCCTACTGCCTTCCTGCCCCTGTCCTCCCAACCATCCTGAGAAGGTAAACCATATGTGCTTTCTGTCCTCATAGACAGGTTTATCTTTTGTAGAACTTTCTGCAAACGAGATTGTATGGCGTGTTCTCTTGTCTCTGTCTTCTCCCCCTCCCCCGCCCCCCTCACCAACCCCCCATAATCATCTCAAACATCATCCTGGTTGTTTAGTGTATGGTAAGTTCATCCCTTTTGCCACATTCCCACATTTCAGTGTTCAGAGGTACTACAGTGTATTAGTCTGTCCACCTGTTTATAGACATCTGGGATCTTCCCGGTAGTGATGCATATTTATCTGCAACTTTGTTGATAGTGACTCTCTGCCTCCTGGTGTGGGACTCACATGGACTGCAAGTGTCGTGGGAGCTAAGACTTGTCCTGTCTGTTCCAGCACCAAGCGCAGTGTCTCTTCGTTGGCAATCAATAAAGTTTTGTGGCCTGCTTACAGTTGTAGCCAGTGGTTTTTTTTTTGTTTGTTTTGTTGTTTTTGCTCTGTTCTTCAGAGGCTTGCCCAGAGGGAGGGCAAGAGCTGTTCCACACTTAGCTACCCAAGTCTGGGAATATGATTTGAGTTACGGTGGCCTCCTGGTGGTTGGCTATCAGTATTTTGTAGAGATGGCCGTTTAAAGGCATTATGAAGACTGACTCACTTTCAAAGGTGCCCCACCATCCCCCCCGCTGTAACCACAGAGCACCACTGTGTCAGCCGCCCTTGTCATCATTGGAGCAGCAGGGTAAGGAGCCCTCGGCTATTCTGTGGCTGCCCCTTTCTGTTCCTGTCATCCTGCATCCCCTGGGCTGCTGCCCCAGCAGGTGGACGACGTTCTTCCTCCAATTAGAGTTGCCGGTTATCTCTAGCCGGCCTCCTGCCAGCTGCCACACTGTCCCCACTGTTCCCCCCGTGCCCCCCCCCCCCCGCTGTTTATCTCTTCGCCTGACAGCTGCTGTTTTGCCCTCATTTACCTAGTGGGTACCAGATGACGGCAAGGCTGACACACGAGGTGCTTGGTTAGGAAGTTAAAATTGGTCTCGGCGGGCATCGCGGCGGGCACCGCGGCTGCCCTGGACAGAGCAGCAGGCAAAGAGAAGCAATTAAGCTGGGATTGACTTCCCCCTTGCTCAGAGCAGGTCTGAGCCAGCTTTTTACAATCTTACCATATTTGTCATCACGGCCGTCATTGTTATTATTAGTGGTGCTGGGGACGGAACTTAGGGTCCCACAGGTTAGCTAAGCCAGCCTCTGTGATGAGAGAGTTCTCAGTTCCGGTTTTCTCCTCCTTCCTCCCTGGATCCAGTAATTAGTTTTGATATTTATTTGCTTGCTTTTTAAAAGCAACATCGATTCTGAACAGTCATGGGTTTATATATATATATATGTGGCAGCTTGCAGGCAATGACCGGGAATGCAACCCAACTTGAGCAGTAACCTAAGTGACAGCTGGCCGTCTAAAAATCTTTCACTTTTCTTGAGCTTGTGGTGTCAACAGAGCTGGGAGCAACTCTGACTTTGCTGATGGATTTCATCAGCATCAGCATCGCTAGGCGCTAGTTATCATGGCAGAAACCCATCGCCAGCCCTAGACCTAGCCTATCCAAGCCTGAACTTGAACAAGACCTCAGGGGGTTCACGAGAACGGTTAAACTCAAGAAGCCCGTGAACTGAGGATTGTTGACTTCTGCTATCCACAGTACTGGGACGCTCAACACCGATGCTCAACCTCTCCTACGCCCCAGTTACGCTTTGGTTGGTCAAATCCCATTGGTTTGGCTCACTTGTTACACTCTAACCCCCAACTGTGAAAGTGTATGTGTGTGTGATATGTGTAAGTCTGTGTGTGTATTGTCCAGGAATGTGGGTATTCAAGGGTCACGGCACACATGTGGAGGTCAGAAGACAACCTTTGTGTGTTGGTCCTCAACTTTCCACCTTGTTTGAGACTATGCATAAGGCAGGTTAGACAGCCCATGAGCTTCTGGAGTTGCCCCTCTCTCCATCTTCCGTCTTCCTGTAGGAGCATGCTGGGATTTCAGACATTCTTTGTTGCTAGGTCTAGTTTTTATGTGGGTTCTGGGGGTCCAAATTCAGGTCATCAGGCTCGTGTAGCAAAGTTTTTACCTGCTAAGCCATCTCCCCAGTTCCCACCTTGGTATACTTTATAACTCAGTCCAGGCTCAGAGAGATCTCAGGACCCATACGAAGTAACAAAGCTAATTAGAATCAAGCTAGACTCGGAACCTAAATACTCTGTTTCCCAGGACCCCGAGTCCATGACATGGTTCACAAAAGCACATCTTACCGGAAGAACTTCCTGCAAATAAAGTTTACTAACATGCAGGCTGGAACACAGCACAATGGGAATGATAGCAGGACTTCCTCCAAACACGAGGATTCATTGAATGTCTACAATGTGCCAGGGACCATTCTAGAAACTGGTGACTCACTCATGTACACTAGAGTCCTGGATCTTCAGGGATAAGGGTAATATGAAGAGTCAGATACCTAACAAGCTAGCAAGTACATGATGTATCAGGTTAAAAAAAAAAAAAGGTAGGTAGAGGTAAGGTGGGCCAGGGAAGGTGGTCTCTCTGTGCACCATGAGCAGAGAGGTGGAGGGGGAAGAGGGAGGCTGATGCAGTAATCATCTGAGGGAAGAACATTCTCATCATGGTGAAGCTGGGAGTTGGGAACGCGTCAGATCACTGTCCATCTTAGCTTTATTAGCAAGCACTAGGTCCCAGAGAGAGATTCCTGTATTAAAAAAATAGGGTAGATAGATCCTGAAGAATGAGACCGAGGCTGGCTTCTGGGCTGCACATGCATGTGCACACATGTTCATGGAGGTCCACACATGTGGTATATCCACACAAACATACATATACATACATCAAAAATAAATTTTTTAAAAGCCCTTCTAATACTCAGCTGGGCTGGTAGCTGCTGACCCAGGAGGCTGGTCCTGCTTTGCACTTTGTAATGGTTAAATCCCTTAACCTGGTGTCATTTCCCAGTGCTGTAGATTCAGTTATTATCCAGAGCTGTTAAGAAGCTTACCTAGTGTCACCCAGCACATGGTCAGTTGTGACCCCAGGCATCACTGCTGCCGTCCCTTAGCCCCAGGTGCGCTTGGTGAAGAGTAAAAGCAGACCTGCCCTATAATTTACTTTCACATGATTCCTGATGTCCATGTCTCTTGTGTTATGCTCTATGTGGTAGCCCCTGGCTTCTGGGACTGCCACCCCAGTGCATTGTTTTGCAGACCCTCCCACATAACCCGATCAATCATCTACTGCTCTGGCCCATCTGCCCAGAATACCTCCCCTTCTATCCCACACAACCCAACTTTAATCCTTCCCACTGGGTTTGAGTTCCCCGTGCTGGCTGCACTCCCTGAAGATCTAGGCCACCTTGACCTCTCCCCTGCTAACCACCAGAAGCCTCAGCATGCCTTTTGGAATTTGATGACACTCAGGTTTGTAAAGCATGCACAGTCTCATTTCATTCCTGAAGTAGTAGCTCAGCTCCCCGATCGGAGCAAATAAATCTTATGCTAATTTTTAAAATTTCCATCATCAAGTCCTGTGGCATATGCTGGGAAGGCAGTGTGGATTATATTTGAGAATTGGGTGTTTCTGCTCCAATACAGAACAAGAGCCTTCCCTCCCCACCCCTGGTCAGTGGTCTACAATGTACATCTGAGCATCTTACAGAACTGTCTTCCCTTCTGACCTGAATGGATCTTTAATCTGCTTTCCCGTGAACTGGAGCCTGAGGTCTACACCCCTTAGCGCAGGATAGAAAACATTTCCCCATCTTGACACTGCTGTTTCTTGGCAGGTGACCGTATCTCTTGATTCACCTGGGTCAGCTTCGATTTTTCCAGCATGGCTTCGCATCTCTATCCATTGTTTGGAGGTGTTAAGATGATCCCTGTGCACTCTTTAATGCGCCCTGGGAGATAGCTCAAACAAAGACCCGAGGTTTTGATCCCTAGAACTCAGGTTTAAAAAAAAAAGTTGGACATGGTGGCCCATGTTTATAATCCCAGTGCTGAGGAGGTGGAGACATGGGCCTCTGGAGCTCACTGGCCAGCCAGGCTAGCCTCGTCAGCAAACTCCTGACTCAAAATCCAGGTGGACGTCTTCTGAGTACTGACACCTAAGGCTGACCTCCGGCCTCCACACACACATGTGTCTGCACCCCTGAATGTGCCTACACACACACACACACACACACACACACACACACACACACACACACACACGCGCGCGCGCACGCGCGCGCTCACACACACTGGTTAAAATCAAGTGTCCTGATTGAATAGTAAATGGTGGTATTTCCCTATGTGCCCATCTGTCGCTGTCCCTTACTTTAAATAAGGAATGGTCAAATGTTTGCTGGTGAACTCCTGGATGTTTCCTCCCTTTCTCAGTTCTTCTGTCTCGGTTGATCTCTCTACTCTCCCAGTCCCCAACAAATGCCATCTTTCCTTTCAAAACCAGACTAGGCATTTCCTAGACCTGCTTTAAGCTACCCAGGAAACCTTTACTCTCTCTCTTGCCCAGAGTCCATGCAGTGGGCATGATTTTTAGTGACCCTTAGTAGGCACTGCCTGTATTTTCAGCTATCTGTATAGACATTTCATTTCCCTTATCAGATGGGAAGGTAGGGCCTATTGAAACTGTCTAGGAATTAAGCATTTTTTTTTCTGCCTAGTGGCTAACACACTGTGGTGGTTTGCAATGATAATGTTTCCCACAGGCTCAGACGTTTGAATGCTTTGTCCCTAGCTGGTGGCACTGTTTGGGTAGGCTTAGGAGGTGTGGCTTTGCTGGAGGAAGTGTGTCACTAGGACACGCTTTGGTGTTTCAAAGCCACACACCATCCCCAGTTTGCTCTCTGCTTCCTGCAGAGAAGTTCAGCTTCCAGTTCTAACCACCATGTCTCCACTCTGCCATCATGGACTTTTATTCCTCTGGATCAGTCATCCCAAATCAACTGTTTCTTCTCTAAGTTACCCTGGTCCTAGCATTTTATCACAGCAATAGAAGAGTAACCAACACACACACACACACACACACACACACACACACACACCAATCTGTATAATAGACATTCCCCATCTGGGTCACTGAAGACAAGTCACATCGTCTCTGGGTCTCAAATCCAACATCTATAAAATATATCATTTTTTTTTTTCAATCTACGAGGAAAGACGAAACCTCATTTTCAAGCATGTAGCGCAGGATTACTAGAGGGATTGAGGCAAGCAAGACACAGGAAGATCACCCAGAGATCAGCGTCCTCAGGAAGCCACCGCCTCTTGGGCTGAAGAAACAATGGAAAGAGTAAGGACTAGGTTCCTCACGGACTAGAGGTTGGCCCCTAGTGGGTGGTCCCTGCGACCCGAAGCTGCCAAAGACACACAACCGGGGAAGATGCCCAAGGCTGGCTCCTCCCTTCCTCCCATCCTCTAATTCCCTGTCTCTCTTTGGTCAGATACAGCAAAAATTCAGCCACCCGGGATCCAGGGTGGCTCAGCCACAAAGGGTCAGCCCTGGTGTCACAGAACAGAATAACAGAAAGACAGATGTGGCAGAGGGCCAAACGGGTCTGGTCACAGATCCGAGCTTCCTTCTAGCTCTTTAGTTGTATGATGGTTCAACACACTGGTTGAATAAATTGTGGAACGGATTAGTAAATATATGATCAATGATTTCCTCCTTTACTTTAAAATGTCCCTAGCTGCTTATAGAAAACACAATGAGGAAGTTCTGTGTGTCTTTAGTATTGTAATTTTATTTCTATGACAAGCACAGGCACTAGGCTTGGAAAAATCCAACATCTTGGGCTGAGGGTATAGTTCAGTGGGACAGCATGTACTAAATATGCACAAAGCCCTAGGTTTAATCTCCAGCATGGAAGAAGGAGGAGAAGGAGAGGAAGAGGATGACAATAGCGATGTTGAGGAGGAAGAAATCACCGAGTTCTGTCTCCTTCCTTTAGCTCTTTTGGATAAATCAATGGATCACTGACAGCAGCAGCAAGCCTTAGGTATTAAAATACAGACACAGGACGCCCTTAACCTGGTTCTGTGACAAGGCAAGGACACAGATGTCATCGTGGAGTTATTTATTGAGCTATGTCCTCTCTTCTCTCCTCGTGGCATGCCTAGGCAAGGCTCAGGCAATCCACAGCCTGAGGTGAAGACCCTGCAGACATTTCCTTCCCAGCTCTTGCTCTCCTCCACTGGAGAGTGGGGCGTACAGTGAAGTGGAATGGCCCTGGCCCAGGGCGGTGGCTCAACACTCAAGCTCTAGAGGGAGTCTAAGTTTTATCTCTAGCCAGGAGGCGCAGTTTGATTTTTCAGCGATGGGTGGGAGGATGGCTTGGCATCAGGGAAACGGCCCCAGAGCTGACATCAAGGAAGAGCAGCAGCTATAACGGGGATATAACAACAGGGATAACCCACTTTTCAACTCACATGGGAATCCCTGTTCCGATGTTGTGCGTTTCAGACAGGATCTCATGTGCCCCAGACTGGCCCCCAACTTACTATGAATTTGAGGATGACCTTGAATTTTGATCCTCTTCCCTCTACCTACCAAGGGCTAGAATTACAGGTGTGTACAGCCCTGTGTGCTGGCTTATTTTAAGTCAACTTGACACAAGCTAGAGTCATTGGAGAGGAGGGAGCCTCTGTTGACAGAATGCTTCCATAAGATCATGGCTGTAGGCAAGCCTGTAGGACATTTTCTTATTAGGGACCCATGGTGGAGGGCCCAGCACTTGGTTGGAGGTGCCATCCCGGGGCTGGTGGCCCTGGGTTTCTATAAGCAAACTTGTTGGGCAATTCAATGACGAGCAAGTCAGAAAGCAGCGCTCCTCCATGGCCTCTGCATCAGCTCCTGTCTCCAAATTCCTGCCCTGTTTGAGTTCCCGTCCTGCCTTCCTTCAATGATGAACAGTAATATGGAAGCATAAGCCAAAGAAACTATTTCCTCCCCAACTTGCTTCTGGTTCATGGTGTTTCATCACAGCAACAGTGACCATGACCCGAAGGAGTTTCTGGGATTGGTCTCCTCCCCATCCCATCCCATTGATGCAGGCAGCCTTCTCCTGTTCCCAGTTCAATCACACCTGCCCATATTTTAACCTCTGAATCAGAATCTCTGGGCATGGAGTCCAGGCATAAGTTTGCTTATGCTTATTTTACATAAATGTAAATATATAAAATCTGTCCTCTGCACTGTGCTGATAAATTGGTTGATACCTCTGAGACCAATCAGGGCAGCAGTCCCACACTGTATTAGCTGCTGTAGAATGCATCACTGCCGTATAGCTGTGGTTAAAAGTCAATGGAGTATTATTTAACACCAACCTCTGTGAATATGTAAAACTTGACCAATTTTATTAGATCTTAATAACTCAGTAAAACCCCTTTTTAATAACTATATTAAAAGACAATACATACTCACACACACAAAAAAATCACTGCTGGTCTCCCTGAAGGTATGACCAAAAGCATATGCCTTATTATCCAATTTGCAAGTTAACTAGCCACTTGTTTTACAGAGTATGGTTTTACTTTTAAAAAAATCAACAATGGACAGGAACTGGGGTGTATGTGGCTCAGTGTGTAAAACATTTGTTGTGCAAGTGTGAAAACCTGACCTTAGATCCTCAGAACCTACATGAAGCTGGGCAGAGTAACCCATGTCTAACCCCAGTGTGTCTGCAGAAGATGGGTGGTGGATACAGGCGTCCCTGGAAGCCTGCAGGCCAGCTAGCCTATGCCACAGTGATCAACAAGAGACCCTGTTTCAAACAATGTGCAAGACAAAGGACCAACAGCTCAGATTACCCTCTGACCTCTACACGCCTGTACTACACACAATCACATGCACACTTCAAAAAATGACAAATAATGTTTGGCAGATATCTTCTCAGAAAAACGGGCTTCAAGGAAAACTAAAAATATCTGGTGCTGACGATAAAATTCGGATTTCCCAACCCTTTCCATTCAGTATTCAGCGACTTTCTGAACTAGAACATTCCAGTTTCCTCAGACATTCTTCTTGCCCCCTAAGCTCTCCTCTCTTCTGACATTCGTCTCCTGTGTGTCCATGTGAGGGCGGATTCTCTGCACCTGCTAGAACAGTGTATTGCATCACACTGGATGCCCAAACCGATCCAAATCCCTGGCTGTGTTCCGTGAAGCCTCATGTTAAAGACACCTAGGAAAGTGTAAAACAATGTCCTTCATAAAATGTTACCTTGTTTTTGGAAGACATGCTTAGTTTTTCTAAACATGTTATATATGATAAAGTATGACAGATTAATTTTGAAATGAATAAATAAATATTTGAATTTTCTCATTTCTCAGTTTGATGTAATATTGACAGACACAAGCTACATTAACAAAAGTGCTTTGAATCCTCAGTCATTGGAGTCTTGATACCAAAACGGTTTTAGCATCTCTCGTATGATACAATTCTGGGGATACAAACCCAGAAATCTCATCTAGTTATGATAATTTGGACCTCTTTCCTTTAATAAGGAAATGATTAATATAGAAAGGACTTAGAGAATTGAAGTTAGGACTTCCCAACAGGGCAGAAGATGGCTATTGCCTCTCTCAGCTAAAGGGAAGGACACAGAAGGATGGAACTTGATGTACTGTTCAGGGAATTCCTTCTTGGTGCGTTTAGGAATCACTTTGGGGTCCACAGGCCTTTCTGCCAGCACTACCCACTGGCCTCACATCATTTTAGCTGGCTACCACTGACGTCCTTCCTTTGAGCTACCTTTCCCACTTCAGAATGCATGGCTCACTGAGGAGCCTGGTGATAGATATGAGATCGCACCCATCTCCTTGGCTCTCTTCAGCATTTAACACAATGCCAGGTATCAACAACACATGTTTCCCACAGGATTGCTAAGTGACAGAAGAGGGCGGAAACTTTGGATAGACATGCTTCATTTACACAACGGTTTCTCTCTACTGCACGGTTTCCTTTCTCTGAATGGCAGTTTTCTTGGAGCATACACGGACCTAGGCTTCAGAGTCCAAAGGCTCCACTGGCTTATCCCAATTACATGGTTTCTTCCCTTTATCATTATGGAGAAATTACTTAACTCGTTTGCACCCCAGTTTTGCATGCGGGGTGTAACTAGACCGTTTTCACACAGAAGCATCCAACAGATACTGGCATTTTGCCCAATGCTCTCCCCTTCTTCTGTGGGGTGCTTGAAGATAATGATCAAGGATACATCAACCATGACACAAAATTCAAATCAGCTATTAGCCAGTGGGAAGTTGGTTCTGCTTAGTCCAATTCCTTTCCTCTCCCCTCAATGAATGGAGGGAGGACTGGAAATTTGATATCAATTGAAAAAAGTGCTGTAAAATTATTTTTAACTAAACCATGACAATCCGATATATCCAATTTAGTTATGAACTTATTTTTAATATAGTTACTTTTGCCATTTTTTGGAATAAATCTGTATTTATTGTCTTTCCTTGATGCAAATGTACATTTTTAGACAGAACTAGAGTGGCTTTCAGTTTGCGATCATCCTGCCTCAGCTTCCCCAGGATTACGTGTGTGCTACCACACCTGGTTCCCCTTGGGTCTTAAGTATCAATTGCTCATCTTCTCTCTCAAGTGGTTCTGTGTGTCTCTTGGCCTTGCTTTCTTTTCAGTTCTCTCCACACTGGCCATGGTACCCTCAGGGTTTTCCTTGCATCAGCAGGTCAGAATATTTGATTTCCCTGGGATTTTTCCTGTTGTCCACAATGTTCTTTGATGCTCCCTGTAAACCCATAACCAAGGACAGATCTCAGGAATTCACAGAAAAGGCTCATGAAGGAAATGATGGGTATAATATGAAACCGCTGCAAAGGTCACTTTTCATCGGTTGAAAACTTGGTTTTGGCTGGAGAGAGCTGAGCCCAACTAATGAGGAAAGAAATTCAGTAGACTGCGGGTGGTGGCCAATGCATTAGAATGACTCCTATCTTTGAAAACATATTTTAGTTCCTCCATCTAGAAATGGTGATGTATGAAATTCAATGTTCTTTTTGAGAAAGTAATTATTTTACTTATTTGTTTTATGTGTATGGAGGTTTTGTCTCCATGCATGTCTGCGTACCATCTGAATGCCTGGAATCTGCGGAGGCCAAAAGAGGGCATCAGATCTCCTGGGACTGGAGTTACAGAAGGTTTGATGCCATGTGGATACCAGAACTTGGGCCCTCTGTAAGAGCAGACTATGCTATTTGCTGCTGAGCCGTCTCTTCAACCCTTGATTTAGGAATTCTAAATAGAGTTCTCAGAATCCCTCCCCCTCCGTTTTTGACTGTTGTTTGATACAGGGTCTTACTTTGTAGTCCAGTGTGGCTTTGAACATGCTGCCGCCCGTTATTTCAGCCTTCCCGGTGTTAGAGTTACAGGTGTAAGCCATCACACCTGTCAAGTTGTCAGGGTGTTTAGACACACACTGGGAAACTAAAGGATGCTTCCACATTCTTGAAGACTACTCCGGCAATGAGTTTTCTGCTTGATGAAGCCCCCTCACGCTCTTCCAGACCTGAACAAGTTTGTGAAATAGACTGCTGCCCTGTGCTTATCTCCCCAAGCTGTTATTCAAGGCAGAGTGTAGGGCCTGGCCAAGATCAACCCATCTAGAAGCTGGTTAGCATCTAAACAAGGCATCCCTGAAGGTGTAACTGAATAGGTGAGTGAACACTATCCCCCAAACTCCCATGATTGAAGGCTTATGAACCTAAGTGGGGCAAGAAGGGAAGGGTTCCCTCCGGATGAGGAAGGACTCGGAACTACATACAGTGTCAGAACTACCTCTATCGAACTGTCTGCCTAACCCCTCCTGAGTTAGATAACTGTATGTATTCTACACAGAAAACAGTCGGTGAAAGTCTAAGCGTTCCATCTAAGTCCAGGCCAGACCCACAGCCCTTGCCTCCTGAAAATATGACTTCTGAGTTGGATAATGCACAGTGCAAGATAAGCAAGATCCCTCTGGGGCCAAACGGACTCAGTAAGAATGCACCTTGTGCAAGCGTCCCAAGCCTGTACTGGGGCTGCCAGGTCTTCGGAAGGATCCCAGCAGGGGATGAGTCAGTGTGGCTTGCCAGATGCAGGCTCCATGTGGCTCCAGTCAACAGAGGAAAGAGACGCAGGGGCACTGTCTCTCCCGGAACAGGGAGTGCAAGCTTAGTCTGATTCAGAGTTCTCCCTTGTTGGGCCAAAGCAGGCCACCTGGCTTGATCCGTGTGAGTCAAGGTGACATGTGGACACAGGTTTCCAGCCAGTGGAGCTCATGGCTGTGAGTTAGACTTTTTAGTCACATTAAGGAGGGAATGGCACCAACCGTCCTACATACCACCCATTGTGGTGGTGTTATAGTTTCTTGACAAGAAATACTACTTCTTGGAGGGAGGAAATGGGAGGGGACATGACAGTTACAGTCTCAAAAAGTAAAACTTTTTTTTTTTTTCAGTTATGTGCTTTCTTGGTATGGTCCTTAAAAAGAGCCACTGTCGGCACTGTGTGAGAACGTTGAGGTAGAATGCTTTTATTACCTGTGTAGAATGTCTCTCACACACAATGCTCTTTGAAATGCAGGAGAACTAGAGCTAACTTAAACAGCAAGATATATATATTTCTCAGTATTTCCAGAGCTGGCCATCTTCTTGAACACCAAGACGTGACAAATGTCGGTGAACAAATTCTCACTTACCTGTCTGTCCTCCTCCTAGCTGTACCCAGAGCGACGCCGCTGTTTATCAAGTCTCTGCAAGAAGCTGCGTGGGGATGATCTGCTGTTCGGCATCTGTCGAGGTCCAGCGTCTGCAGGACGCTCAGGTGTCTCCTGACCCAGGAGGAGGCAGGGATGCACCTGGCAAACGTGAAACAGAGCCACGTGAAGAAGAGAGCGTAAATCACTCGGACGAGAAATGGAGCCCTTGTAAGGAAGAAGAAAGTATGGCCCCGGGGGCTTGCATGCCAGCTGGTTCCTCCCCCCACGAATTCAACCACTCATGTTCACCCCAGATAGCGGCCAATTACGACTCTGGTGCTTCCAATTCTGAGAATCCTGTAGATGTTAAAGAGACAAGACGGGAGCCTTACAATTCAAATAACACGCAAGAAAATTCCTTGCATGCAAATAACACTACCGGAAACCAAGATGTATACCAGCACAGGACAGGGCACGGCACTGTCCCAGAGTTACTTGGTGATGGCCTACGTAGCAAAGGGTCTAATGAGAAGAGTGTCACCCCGAGTCATCAGAACCCCAAAGCACAGAAATACATCAGTTTCAGCCTTCCGCTGCCGGAGGCTACCCCGTGTCCTTACCCAGGTGACAGCACCTCCTTCATCATGCAGCCCGGCCCACAGGTTTCCAGCGAGGACTCTGACAGTGACTATGAACTTTGCCCAGAGATAACCCTAACCTACACGGAGGAGTTTTCAGATGATGACCTGGAGTATTTGGAATGTTCCGATGTTATGACGGATTACTCTAATGCCGTCTGGCAAAGGAGCCTGCTGGGGACTGACCGAGTTTTTTTATTAGAAAGCGATGACGAAGAGATGGAATTCAATGAGTGTGGCCTGGGTGGGCGTGAGCCTCTCCTTAGTGAAATGGGTCGTGGGCCTCAGGTGTCGGGTGACATGGGGCCTAGGAATGCCACCACTGGCTTGTGTAGTTATCACTCACAACCCCGGGAAGTGGGGGTCAGGAGCAGTGGAACCTCCAGGCACAGTCCCTTACCCCGGCATGCAGCAATGACTCTCACTCTGGGACCTCACCAGGATGGAACAGCTAAAATGACTGAACCGGGGAGGGCTCCGCTCCCTACTGCTTCCGAGGCTGTTGAAAATGATTGTCCAGGAATTCGGGGAGAAACCAGAGACAAGCCTGAAGCAGCAGAGGAATTCTCCGGTGACAGTCTGCAAACCATGGATAAGGGAGAGGCAGAGGCAGAGGCAGAGGTGAAGCCCTTGTTGGGAGGTTAGACAAGTCAGAGGTGAAGCAGGGTCTGAAAAGCCTGGCTGGGGAAAGATCTGAGGAAAAGCACCCAGGCAGCAGGAAAACTGCCCCGAGACCCACCAGGGCGAGGCGGCCCGGAGTGAAGGCTAATGCCAAGAAGCAGCTGCTGAAAGACAGTGCCCCCAAAGGCACGCTTGATCCGCTCCCCAAGGAACCGACTAGGCACCCCTTAACCGGGAGCTATGGACAAGAGACCACACACACCGAGGCAGGAGCTCCTGGCTGGAATTCCCACTTCCATGCAGAACTGTGTATTCCGCTTCCTGCAGAGCAAGGCTCCAAAACCCCTGGACCACCAGCGGACCCACATCCGAAAGAAGGGGACACATGCTTTGAGGGAGAAGCGGAATTGCTTAATACATTATCTGAAGCAAGCCAGATTTCAGACCAGACTGATCATCTTCAGGTAAGACCTGTTTTGTTTTGTTTTCACACTGCAAGAGGAAAGGTAGTGTGTGTGTGTGTGTGTGTGTGTGTGTGTGTGTGTGTGTGTGTGTGTGTGTTCGTCACTTCACACTCATAATTCTTGCACTATAATGTTAATCAAAATAAATATCCCAGGGCCGTCGGGGTACTTGTGAAAGACAGCTGCTGTTTCGGCAGCTAGGAAGGAAATCTGGCTTTGAAAAAAGGCCCAGATAAACCCCGAGCCATGCTAATTATAGCAGAAGAGTGATAGGGTAAGAGCACTAATGGGATTCTGGACAGCTGGAAAAAGAAACCTGAGATTTTGCCGACTGCATGTGTTTTACTAGGGCAGTGTTCGCTATTCTGAAAGTTTCTCAAGTCAGTGTTCAAGGGGGAGCCTTTGGAGGGAGGGGGAGCCCATTCATTCGGGTCATTTTTTTTCAGGAACACTTTGAAAATGGTAGACTTTGGTCAGATACATAATGCAAGGGGCAGGCTTTCGGTGGGACTGGAAAACGTCCAGGATCCACTCGCCACACTGGAGGAAGCAGGCAAAGCTGATCTTGCTGCGCGATGCAAGGCTTTTGATTGGGTGTTTGCCTTACTTTGCTTTTCCTTAGACCACAAGGTATAAAAGAGGCTAAGAAAATGCCAAAAAGAAAAAGTATTATCCTTTAATAATGGTTTGGGTATGATTTTCAGTTCTGATTTGAAAGAGACGGGATTATAGAAATACTTAATGCTTATAGAGTATTATGTTTCATATACTTGTATTTTTAATTATGTAGTTTTATAACAAGTTTTGGACTGATGGTATACTATGGTCAAGATTTGGATTTTGGAAACAAATGTCTTTAGAAATGTCTATATGTCTGTATGTGTGTTTGTATCCATGTATCCATCCATCTATCTATTTATCCATCCATCCATCCATCCATCCACCCATCCATCTATCATAATTATTACTATTATTACCAATTTATTATACTTCTTATTATTCCCAAACTTGTAGAGACACTGATACTTCTTGCTCCCTGGGAATCTATATCAGGAATCTGGTATTATTTTTCATAGAAGACTAAGCACTCCAAAGAAATAGTCCCTAATGCGAATTAACTGAACTCAATGCGAGGAAATATATAAACCCGCGCTCTGGATTTCTAAAGTTCCAGTCATAAAATAGCCAAAGTACAAATGGCGGACCTGAGCTCTAGATGAGCCAGTCGCTCTGTTCTGCTGGTGAAATTTGGCCAGGTGAGGCCACCTTTTCTCCTTCCCACAGACAAACCAGCTTGGTCCACTGTGTTCCTTAAACATCTCACTGATGGGCTCACACACCATGGCGACCGGTCTCTGCACATGACCGGTGCGTGGAGGAGGTTTGGCTAACGGTTAGTTTCAAGTGTCGGTGTTAACCTTTTCCTGTCACTAAACACAGAACATGTCCCTTTCTAGTCATCAATGCCCTATCTTTTCCAGCTAAGGCCCCTTCCTACAGTTGTTTGTGCCGTGAGAACGTGTCCCCTCAAAGATGACTTTTCCTCTTAGAGCATGGGGCAAGACGAGGGGACTCACGTGGGATAAGTGGAAGGGAAGGGGGCAGTTGACAATGTCGGCTTCAGACATCCCTGTGGGGAGGAAGGAAGGAACCCTGCTTTCCTCAGTTGTGCTCTAACCTGAATTGGAGATGACAGCATCTGCGACCAGCAAGTTCCCTGGCTTACTGAAAATGCAGCTAAATTAAATGCACAGACTCGGGGACCAAGCCTACCATGGTCCACCTGTCAGAGTTCTCTGAGAATCCCTAGCCACCCCACCTTGACTGCTGTTTTGTTGTGTGATTAGGTGATTAATAAAACCCCTGAACTTTCCTGTTCAGAAAACTGACGGAAGAATTTGCGTTTTCAGCAGGGAGAGGGCCTGTGCCTCCCCTTGCAGGGGTCGGTAGCAGGGCTGATTTTTCACTCAAGGCACAGCAAGAAACCCAAATGGAAGTTGGACATTAAAGAGCAGTCCTAGGCAGCCTGAAGCAAAAGTGGGATGTTTGTGCCAGTGACATTTCTTCTCTTTAGATTAAAGCCAGATGATTTTTCCCTCTGGTATTGGCATATGTAAAAATGCAGATTCTTTTAGCCATGTGAAAAGTTCCTATTTAGTTACAGGAGATGTCTATATTTCTTACACACTATAAAACATGGCCGAGAGACAGCAAGTGGTTAATTTTTATTGTAAATATGGGAGTCACTGGGAATTATATGAAGCCCTGTAGAATATGGTGCAGGGGGAAATGACTTTTTCCCATAGCTAAGTCCAAAGACAGTTTCAATATTTATTCTGACTCTTGAAGTTTGGGCACCTCAGGATTTTTGAATGATTTAAAATCCTGCCTTAGGATTCATATTAATAGGATTCCCACCCTCGAGTCTAGTCTGATCCACTTACCTCGAGCTGTCCTTTTGTGGGAAGTGACTGGCAGCTTATCTTTTAGCATTTTATCTTCGTCTGTAGATCAGGTTTAGCCTTCTGGGGAACATTGCATGCCTCTAATTGCCTGTGTTACTCTGCAAGGTCCTCTTGCAGAATCCGTCCCGTGTGACACATGGTCTCCAGGTGTCTCTACTCTCTGTCATTCCCGTGTCTTTCACATTGCAAAGCCATCTTGTCAGGCATTGTCTTGAAATAGTTACTGACCCGGGCTAGGATTGGAAAGCCCCCAGTTTCTCTACATTTATGGAAGGCTCCAAAGCTCCTTCCAGTTTGGGAGTGGAAAAATGGAGAAGGGTACCCCGGGCTAACTTGAATCCTCGTCAAGGAGCACACCGCCAAACTCTTCATCTTGGTTTTGAGCTCATGCTCTTGATCCAAGGCCTGAAAATCTGCCCATCTTAAGTTTCTTTCCCCAGCCACACTGGAGTAAGCTCACCCACGCCGTGAAGGCAGAAGTGTTGTGTGGGCCTCGCTTCACCCCAGAGAGACTTGCATTTCTTTTTGAAATTGAGACTCAAATGTACAGTATGGGTGTGTGTAGTCTTGGGTCCCGGGGGAGGGGGAGATCTTGCTGATGAGGAATTAGCACTAATCATAGAAAGTGAGCCAACTACCATGGTGAAGCCAAATTTGTTTGGTGTATGTTGTATCAAGGGTTAGGCCCCCACTCACCAAGTGAATAAGTAACCACACAGTAGGAGGTTTACTACCTGGTTAGGTAGGGTTCCAGTGATTATTGATTACTTCATAGTTTTTATTTTCTTGAGCACATCCTTTTATTATCTCCACATGTGAGACGCTGCTGTCTGTCAACTGTCTACAGAGAGGATGCCCTTCCATGGGCTCTTCTCGCCCTGGGAATGGGTTGGTTTATTCTAAAGCCTAGCTGCAAAAACTGTGGGTTGTGACCCCATAATGAATGTGGGGGTCAGGAAAAGTTTAGCAATGGCAAAAGGTCTCTGAACATGCAGCAACCAAAAATTAATTCAAAATCACGTCCATTAGTTACATTATAGACATTAATATAATTACACATATAATATAGACATAATTACATCATATACATTAATACGCCCGGATTCAGGGGTGTTGCTGACTGTAGTGGTCCATGTTGCACTGTGGGATGTTGCTGCAGCAGCTGGTTCCGGACACACACACGGGCAGTTGGTTGCTGGGCATGCCATCACACCACACGGCACCAACCAATGCCGCCAAAGCACCTCAGCTCAGGTGGAGGTTATGTATCTCAAGAACTGTAGGCTCTAACTGTACATAAAACATTTTCTGCTCATATAGAAATCAGAATAAATATGGAAACCAAGACTTTTCATATTTCCCTACTCAAATTTTCAACATCAACATATCAAATTGGCTTATCTTTAGATTGTATTGTGCTGTGATGTTTGTCTTCCTGACTTGAATGTCATTAAAAAAAAATCCATGGGGGACTGTGGAGATGGCCCAGTCAGTAAAGTGCTTATTGAATAAGCATGAGGACCGGGATTTGATCTCCAGCACCTGTAAAGGCTGGGGGTGCCTATAATTCCAGCACTGGGGAGGTAGAGACGGAAAGGTCCTTGGGGCTTGCTGGCCATCTAGTACAACTGAAGTCACAAGCTCTAGCTCCTGAGAGACTTTCTAAAAATAAAATAAAATATAGGGCTGGGAAGATGGTCTGTAGTTAAGAGCACCTGCTGCTCTTGCAGAGGACCTGAGTTCAAGGTTGCTCACAGCTCCAGTGGGTCCTATGCCTTTGACCTCGGCAGGAATCTGCACTTACATGCACATACCCCCCTCATACGCATACACAGAATTTTAAAAAATTAAAATAAATCTTAGATATATTAAGGTAAAGAGTGACTGAAGAAGATACTTGATGTTAGCCTTTGGCCTCCACACATGGGCATGCGTACTCCCATCAATATGAACACACATGCACACACAAATCCTTAAATAAATTTTAGCTTGAGGTTAGGACAGAATATACAACATTTTTTTTCTCCCCAGGAAGAACTCTAAAATAATTTTGCCACGTTACATATTTATGCAAAGTGGTGGTCTCACCATTGACTGGTATAAATCAAAATGTCTCTTAACTCTGAAAATCATGGAAGATACTTTCTAGCAGTATCAAGTAGTCAACCAAGATTTCATTCCTTAGGGGAAATTAGTCAGGCGTGGCTGTCTCATTAGTATGTAAATTTACTTTTATCTTTAATAAGTGGTAAGATACTTTACTTTATGGTGTATTATCAGTGAATGCCTGGTTTGTGTCG